>NW_028274808.1:164866440-165178940 GCF_037043125.1 Eumetopias jubatus
TATCATATATGGCATTTCTAGTAGGGTTTTATATATATATATAAAGACATTCATTATTAATATGGTTAAAAATTTTGCTTTATAGCTTAAAGTCTACCATATCCTTTATGTCCATCTGTTTTGAGAGTTGGCTTTCATTTTCTCTCAACCTTAGGGGAAAAAAAGAAACTTTGAAATTCAACTTGTTCTTTATGACTAGTTCATAGAAATTATGTTGTATAACAAGGAACACAATTGGCTCTTTCTATTTTATGAGAAAAAAAAACTCATTCCAAAAAAATAATTCCAGCTCTAGTTCTGATTTAATTAACATCTATAATGGCAGTAGATCAGATAACTCATAAACCTATTGATGGAGTCTTTCTTCAATATATATTGATGTATATGTAGTGGGTCCCACTGAAACCCAGATCTCCAATTTAGATGTGTTGCCAAATATTACAGATGGTTCATCTGAGTACAAAGTCCACTGATTTTGTTTCCAGGCTAGGTTTAGGTGATTCTATCAGTTAATTACTGATGTTTGACCAAATTAGCATCTTTAAACAATAAACATTTATTATTTCTAAGTTCCTGTGGATCAGGAATTCAGGAGTGGCTTACATTGCATAATTCTCTCTCAAGATCTCTCAAAAAGTTTTATTTGGGATATTGTCTAGAGCCATTGTTATTGAAAGGCTTTATTGAGGCTGAAACTTCTGCTACCAAGGTGGCAAAATCATGTGGCTCTTGGAATAAAGCTGCAGTTCCTCTTTAGCTGTTGGCAGGAGCACTCAGATTCAAGAGGGAAAAATGAAAATCTTTTTGTCTTTTATGACCTAGCCTCAGAAGTCACGCCCCATGATATTTTGCAATATCCTAGTGGTTACATAGGTTAGCCCTATGTAATGTGACTGCACAAAAGGGACTATTTAAGGGAACACGCAAAAGAACTAAAACCAGGAGTCAGGGATCATTGAGAGCCAAACTGGAGCCTGACCAGCACAGTCTGCCCTCGGACCCCCAAAGATAATTCATGTTCTTTCCCACAGGCAAAATTAATTTATCCACTTTCATAGGCCACAATAGTTCTGTGTCTTTACAGAATCAGGTAGAAGTCTAGAATGCCTTCATATGAATCAAATCAGGTACAGATGCAGCTCCTCAGGTTTTGTTCTTTAAGTGCAGTTCCCAAATATATCTCTTTCAGTGTGGAAACCTATGAACTAAAGAGACAAGTTGTCTACCTCTCCTGCAAAATACAGGAGTGGAAGAGGTCATAGCTATAAGATATTTAGGGGGCAAGTTTTCAGAGGAATGCTGAGGCATCTCCAAATTAAAAGACAGATTATTGCCTTTCATGTATCCTATTACCAAGGAGAAAGCTCAATTCCTGGTGCTTCTGAGAGCTTTGGGGACAGTACATTACACGTTTAGGAAAACTGTTCTGGCCCATACAAAAGTGTACAAAGGGCTAACAGCTAGGAGTGGAGTCTAGCCCAGGAATTTGTTCTGCCTCAGCTCCAAGCTGCAAAGCAAGCAGCTCTGTCCCTTGAACCACTGAATCTGGCAGAGCCTTTGGTTTTGGTGGTAATCAGTGGTGAGAAAAGATATTTTATGGACTATCAACAAGACTCATAAGAGAATCATACCAAGAACACTGGGGTTCTGAAGCAAGTCCATTATATCTGTTGCAGAAAATTCAATGCTTTTGAAAGACAATGCCTGATATGCTACTGGATCTTGATAGAGACAACATGTCGACCATGGGCACAAGTGACCACACACCCCAAACTCATCATTATGAAATGAGACTTATCAGTCCTACAAAATTATAAGATGAGACACACTTATTATTTTGAGTTACATCTGGTTTTGCGGGGACAGAGGGTAAAAACACTTGAGCAGTAAGGTAGCCAGCCTCCAAGACAGTCCACGTGATCCCTGCCTCTTATATTTCAGACCTTGTGTGATCCCTTCCCATATTGTATCACAGTGGGTCTGGGTGACCAGTAGGATTTTGCAGAAGTGATGGTATGTCACTTCCAAGATGAGATTATAAAAGATGCCAGCCTGGACATCTGTTTCTGTTGCATGCGCTTTCTCTTTTTCTCCTAGATCACTACCTCTGGGAAAATCCAGTCGCCACGTTGCTATCAGCCCTATGGAAGGCTTATATAATGAGTAACGGAGGCCTCTTGCCAACATCCAGGTGAGTGAAATTAGAGTGGATTTTTTAGCCCCAGTCAAGTGTTCAGAAACTATAGCCCAAATGATAGCTCTGGAGCAACCTTGTTGAGTGAATCACTAAGCTAAACTATTCTTCTCCATGGAGGTATGAACACTGATTAAAAATATTTAAACTGGTGAAATAGTGGTTGAATAAGAAAACATAGTTTTAGCTATGGAATTAATAGGTCATGGGAATAAAAGGCACAGCAAAGGACATATGGTCAATGATACCCTAATTGCCTTGCATGGTGACAGATGGTAGCTATACTTGAGGTGAGCATAGCGTAACATATAGAGATGTTGAAACAGCATGTTGTGCACCTGAAGCTAATGTAACATTGTGTGTCCATTACACTCAAATCAATCAATAAAAAAGCACATTTATAAACTTATCTCCCCATTCCAAACTTTGTCTATGAGCTATATATGCATAGGACTAGTCCTGTTGTTCATATCTCCCTCTCTTTTCCACATAGTCTACTTTCCTTAGAAAATATTTGTGTTCTTAACTTGGAAAATAATACAACACTGCTGATTCACTAGTAATAACAAAATCAAATTGACTCTTTAGTCTAATCTTGTAGGATTCTGATCATTCTTTTGCCAACTATTCCTGGGTGTTGTTTATCCCCACAGCATATCTCCTACTTTTGTCTACATCATGGAAATAATTTGATTTTCTAAATGTAACAGTCATTGGCTTATTTCATATGATAAAATCATGAACACTTTTTGTGATTATAAAGCAATATACTTGAACATACTTTGGAGAATACTCAATAATATAATGAAAGAAATAATGACCATTATCTCACTTCCCAGAAATAAACACCATATCATTTTATTTTCTTTCTTCAAGTATTTTTATATATGGGAAGATGAGTACTGTATAGTGAGAGATACATGAATCTAAGAATTGTAACTTAAATATTTTCAAATTTCTCCCATTTCAGGGTTCTCCCCCCTTTAATTATCAAATAAAATAGCTAGAACTTCTATCCTAGTTTCCATAAACAATCCAGCATCTTCCCCTTGTTTTAGAATGATTCCCATATTTTTTTCTTTGACACCTTTTTACTTTAAGCCCCTTTTTCTGTCCTCAAGATTTTAACTAGCAGATTTCTTAAAATATTTCAAAATGTCTTCACCATGTGTTAATTTCCAATGGATTTTTTTGTTTTCCTTCAATCAGTGATTAAGTTTCCCATTCAGTTATACTTTTGGTTATGTTACTCACTCATTTTTACTGATTGATTTCACAAGTAATTATTGAAACTTTATTATGCTACCCACTACGCACAGCACTGTAATACAGAGGAGAACAGAAAACAAAGCTTCCTTTAATCAAGAAGTTAAAATCCAGGGCGCCTGGGTGGCTCAGTTGGTTGAGCGACTGCCTTCAGCTCAGGTCATGATCCTGGAGTCCTGGGATCGAGTCCCACATGGGGCTCCCTGCTCAGCAGGGAGTCTGCTTCTCCCTCTGACCCTCGTCCCTCTTGTGCTCTCTATCTCTCATTCTCTCTCTCTCAAATAAATAAATAAAATCTTAAAAAAAAAAGAAGTTAAAATCCAACTCCCTAAGATAAAAGGGCATAGGTGGAAGTTTGCCAGAATCAGTTCTTTGTCCTTCTTAAATATATTTGAATATTGTATAACATAACCTGGTAGTAATGTGGGTATGAGAACTTAATTACTCTGACATCTTGCCATAAGAAAGTAATTATCTCAACTAATTTGATTTCCTCACTTTATCACAAACAACTGGGTCTACAGTTCAAGGTAACAATTTGAAATGCATTAAATAATATTCATAAAAAAATAAAAGACTTGATATGTTAACCTCCTGATTCAGAGTTCGACATGGGCTTGGAAAACATATTGCCCTATAATTTAATCTTTCTAAATAAATAAACATTGAATCAGTGGAATTGCTATGTGTCAAACATGCCTGCTTATTTCTTTAGGGCAACAGCCATCTGTTCAATGGAGTTTTTATAGGCAAACCTAAGTTATGGATTTATTCCTTTTCATTCTACATCTAGATTTATTTGTCTATTAAGCTGTGAGAACAGGAAATCAGACAGTGAGGGGGTTCGCAGGGGATAACAACAAAAATGACCACTTATGTATTGTATTTTTCCACTTGAGACTTTTATATATCTCACATATACAACTTGGATTTATATAACTGATGAAACAAGTGGATTTAGCCAAATTTAAAACTCTGAAAGGAAGTTTGCTTGTCTCACCACTTTGAACATAAATTTTATATCACATACATCTCTAGTCTGATTTATTAATGATTAAACACTGTGAGTAACATAGTAAATTAAAGCCAGATTAGTAATCTCAAATTTTGGGAATCAATCATTATGTCATTATGATGCTTATTTCCATTTTGCCTTTTATCTTGGTGAATATTATTTAAGGTTCATATAAAGAGAATATAAATATTTTATTTGTAACAATAGAAATACAACAAGATATGCAGGGGTAGAGATCATAATGGATATAAGAATTTTCATAGAATGTAGCAGATGGCTATTTGAACCATCTAGATTTTATGTTCTGACAAACACATAAGATGAAAAATCTACTAAACCAAGTGAAGGGTCTAAGAACATAAATAATGGTGAATGCTTGCAGAAAATGCTATTTACTAGTGTTTTATGTTCATCCAAGCCATCTACTACTTTCCCAGAACTATACCTAAATTGGTCATAGCTAATTCCACAACATTTTAAAAGGTCAATTATCCCACATCTTAAAGTGGTTGGATTTAATGAATATTTGAAATGGTAATGGCCTACTTTCTGTTGGGTTGTGCTTTAAGAGTCAACCTTAGATTGAATGCCAACTCAATATTTCATTTGACCTTATGATTCCAGTGGAATAAGTGCAAAAGGACATTTGTAATTATTGGAAATGAATTATGTTTAAAAAACTACTTTTACTGACTGTTTAATATGATGAGATACAAGAGTACCCAGTAAATTTGATACCATTAAAATATCCATGGGAATACACATAAAGAAATAAACCCCAATACCTTTTAAAAATGAAGAAAGAAATCACATGATGGAAATAGTTATTTATTCATTTATTCTATAATTTGAAATATATTTATTCAACACATGGAATGTGCCAGACATTGTGCTAAGTGCTGGAGATAAAAGGCTATGGAAAAGAAGATTGACCCCCACTCTAAATAATTATATAGATTACTGAGGGGAGGCTTCTTTAAAGTATGTGATGCTTAAGTTGATACGTTATGGATGTTTAGGAGTTAATTAGCAAGTAGATAAACCCTGTGGTGAAGGCCAGGCTATTTGAAGAACCAGGGTGACAGGAACCCTGAGCACAAGGGGAAGAACGGTACATAATCAGCTAAAAGAGGTAAAGCAGAGTCTAGAAAATGCAATTGAGTAGATGAAAAGTAATGTGTAGTCACTGGAAGATTTAAAAAAATAATGATAGTGGGGGTAGGGCATAATTTGAAATAATTTTTCTGTTTAACATTTCATTGTGATATAATTTATATACAGTAAAACACACCCTTTCAGATGTACAATTCTATGAATTTTGATTGTTGGATACAGTCATTTAAAAAGTTGCCTGGTATGTTTGCTAGAAATCCCAATGTGTTCTCTAGTATGTGGTTTTCTGGTCTGAAAACTGACTCACATCTAGACACTGGGCAAAGGATGTGACTTTTTAAATGGACATCTGCCCTTAGTTTCCTGGTCATTTATCTTTGATTTCTTCTGATGGAAAAAGCCAACTAGTATCCTTATTGGCTGGCCTTTGTGACACCCTCTGTTATTAACCATTTCTGTGTCTGTGGGTCAGTGTATCATTCTGACCCTGTGATTGGTGAATGTTGTGTCTGCTACGTTCTGCTTCTCAGTGTCCTGTTATCTTTGTTGTTAGCAGTAAGCACTGTCATGGAACAGCTTCTCTGACCTTCAGTTCTGACCTCAGACAGCCACTCATAACTGTTTTAGTGAATACTGATGCTCTTCTCACCATCACATCCTTTATGGCCTTGGTGAGAAGTATAACATCTGAGCCTCACTGTGGAACATCACCTTCTGGGTCTTTTGGCCTTATATTTCATGTATCCTCCAGCATGGCTACCTCCTCGGAATTTTTGTTGTTGTTGTCCTCATTACTGTTGTCCTTGTTGTCTCTATGTTTATGTATATATTTATTCTTCCTTTTTCCAAATTTTTATTTAAAGTCCAGTTAGTTAACATACAGTGTAATATTAGTTTCAGGTGTATGGTTTAGTGATTCAATGCTTCCTTACATCACCCGGTGCTCATCACAAGTGCCCCCTTAATACCCATCACATATTTAACCAATCCCCCCACCCACCTCCTTCCATCAACCCTCAGTCTGTTCTCTATAGTTAAGGGTCTGTTTTCTGGTTTGTCTCTGGTTTTTCCCCCCTATGTTCATATTCATATCTGTTTGGTTTCTTATGGTATGGAATTTCACACCTGTTGTTTCCTATTGTCTTTCTCTGACTGATTTATTTTGCTCAGCATAATACCCTCCAGTTCCATCCATGTCAACAAAAATGTTAAGATTTCATCTTTTTTGATGGCTGAGTAATATTCCATTGTATATATGGACCACATCTTCTTTATCCATTCATCTTTTAATGGATATCAGAGCTCTTTCCATAGTTTGGCTATTGTGGACATTGCTGCTATAAACATGGGGTGCACATACCCCTTCGGATCACTACATTTGTATCTTTGGAGTAAATGCCCAGTAGTGCAATTGCTGGGTCATAGGGTAGCTCTATTTCCACTTTTTGAGGAACCTCCATACTGTTTTCCAGAGTGGCTGCCCCAGCTTGCACTCCCACCAACAGTGTAGGAGGGTTCCCCTTTCTCCGCATCCTCGCCAACATCTGTCGTTTCCTGACTTGTTCATTTTAGCCATTCTGACTGGTGTGAGTGGTATCTCATTGAGGTTTTGATTGTATTTCCCTGATGATGAGTGATGTGGAGCATTTTTTCATGTGTCGGTTGGCCATTTGTAGGTCTTCTTTGGAGAAATGTCTGTTCATGTCTCCAGTCCATTTCTTGACTGGATTCTTTGTTTTGGGGGTGTTGAGTTTGGTAAGTTCTTTATAGATTTTGGGTACTAGACCTTTATCTGATATGTCATTTGCAAATATCTTCTCCCATTCTATAGCTTGCCTTTTAGTTTTGTTGACTGTTTCCTTTGCTGTGCAAAAGCTTTTTATCTTGATGAAGTCCCAAGTGTTCATTTTGCTTTTGTTTCCATTGCCTTTGGAGATGTGTCTAGCATGAAGTTGCTGTGGCCGAGGTCAGTGAGGTTGCTGCCTGTATTCTCCTCAAGGATTTTGATGGATTCCTATCTCACATTTAGGTCTTTCATCCATTTTTAGTTTATCTTTGTGTGTGGTAAAAGGAAATGGTTTCATTCTTCTACATGTGGCTGTCCAATTTTCCCAACACCATTTTTTGAAGAGACTGTCTTTTCTTCCATTGAATATTCTTTCCTGCTTTGTCGAAGATTAGTTGACCATAGAGTTGAGGGTCCATTTCTGGGTTCTCAACTCTGTTCCATTGATCCGTGTGTCTGGTTTTGTGCCAATACCATACTGTCTTGATGATGACAGCTTTGTAATAGAGCTTGAAGTCCGGAATTGTGATGCCACAAGCTTTTGTTTTCTTTCAACATTCCTCTGTCACTTCAGGGTCTTTTCTGGTTCCATACAAATTTTAGGATTATTTTTTCCAGCTCTGTGAGAAAAGTTGATGGTATTTTGTAGGGATTGCATTGAATGTGTAGATTGCTCTAGGTAGCATAGGCATTTTAAAAATATTTGTCTTTCCAAACCACTAGCATGGACTAGTTTTCCATTTCTTTGTGTCTTCCTCAATTTCTTTCATCAGTGTTCTGTAGTTTTTAGAGTACAGATCATTTACCTCTTCGGTTAGGTTTATTCCTTGGTATCTTATGGTTTTTGGTGCAATTGTAAATGGGATCAATTCCTTAATTTTTTTCTTCTGTCTCATTGTTAGTGTATAGAAATGCAACTGATTTCTCTGTGCTGATTTTATATCCTGCCTCTTTGCTGAATTCCTGTATGAGTTCTAAGAATTTTGGGGTGGTGTCTTTTGGATTTTACACATAAAGTATCATGTCATCTGAGAAGAGTGAGAGTTTGACTTCTTCTTTGCCAATTCAGATACTCTTTTATTTCTTTTTGTTGTCTGATTGCTGACAGGACAATCTACTTGTAGGACTTCTACTACTATGTTGAACAACAATAGTGAGAGTGGACATCCCTATCGTGTTACTGACCTTAAGGGTAAAGCTCTCAGTTTTTCCCCATTGAAAATGATTTTCACGGTGAGGTTTTTATATGGCTTTTATGATATTGAGGTATGTTCCTTCTATCCCTACACTGTGGAGAATTTTAATCAAGAAAGCATGCTGTATTTTGTCAACTGCTTTTTTTTTTATTTTTTATTGTTATGTTAATCACCATATATTACATTATTTGTTTTGGTGTAGTGTTCCATGATTCATTGTTTGTTCATAACACCTAGTGCTCCACGCAGAATGTGCCCTCTTTAATACCCATCACCAGGCTAACCCATCCCCCCACCCTCCTCCCCTCTAGAAACCTCAGTTTGTTTTTCAGAGTCCATCATCTCTCCTGGTTCATCTCCCCCTCTGACTTACTCCCCTTCATTCTTCCTCTCCTGCTATCTTCTTCTTTTTCTTTTTTCTTAAAATATGTTGCGTTATTTGTTTCAGAAGTACAGATCTGTGATTCAACAGTCTTACACAATTCACAGCCCTCACCGTAGCACATATCTTCCCCAATGTCTATCACCCAGCCACCCCATCCCTCCCACATCAGTTGAAAGGATCATATGGTTCTTTTCCTTTCTTTTATTAATGTGATGTATCACGTTGATTGATTTGCGGATGTTGAACCACCCTTGCAGCCCAGGAATAAATCCCACTTGATCATGGTGAATAATCCTTTTAATGTACTTTTGGATCCTATTGGCTAGTATCTTGGTGAGAATTTTGGCATCCATGTTTATCAGGGTAGTTATGATTTATATTTTCCTGATGATGAGTGATGTTGAGCAACTTTTCATGTGTCTGTTAGCCATATGGATGTCGTCTCTGGAAAAATGTCTATTCATGTCTTCTGCTCATTTCCTACTGGATTATTTGTTTTCTGGATGTTGAATTTGGTAAGTTCTTTAGAGATTTTGGATATTAACCCTTTATCAGATATGTTATTTGCAAATATCTTCTCCAACTCTGGAGGTTGCCTTTTAGTTTTGTTGATTGCTTCCTTTGCTGTGTAGAAGATTTTTATCTTGATGAAGTCCCAATAGTTTATTTTTACTCTTATTTCCCTTGCCTCAGGAGACATATCTAGGAAGATGTTGCTACAGCCGATGTTAAAGAGGTTACTGCCTGTGTTCTCCTCTAGGAATCTTGATGGTTTTCTCTCTCACATTTAGGTCTTTCATCCATTTTGAATTTTTTTTTTTTTTTGTGAATGGTATAAGAAAGTGTTCCAGTTTTCCTAAAACCATTTGTTGAAGAGACTGCCTTTCTTCCATTGGATATTCTTTTGTGCTTTGTTGAACATCAATTTAACCATATACTTGTCTTAATAGATGCAGAAAAAGCATCTGACAGAGTACAACATCCATTCATGATATAAAGCCTCAACAAAGTAGGGATAGAGGGAACAACCTGAACATAATAATGGCCATATATGAAAGAAACATAGCTACTATTGTCCTCAATGGGCAAAAACTGAGCATTTCCTCTGTGATCAGGAAAAAGACAGGGATGTCCACTCTCACCACTGTTATTTAACATAGTACTGGAAGTCCTAGCTTTAGCAATCAGACAACAAAAAGAAATAAAAGGCATCCAAATGAGCAAGGAAGAAGTCAAACTTTAACTATTTGCAGACAACTTGATACTCTATGTAGAAAACCTGAATGACTCCACCAAAAAGTTTCTAGAACTGATGCATGAATTCAGCAAAGTTGCAGTTTACAAAATCAATGTACAGAAATCTGTTGCATTTCTATACACCAATGATGAAGCAGCAGTAAGAGAAATCAAGGAATTGATCCCATTTATAATTGTGACAAAAACCCTAAGATACCAAGGAATAAACCTAACCAAAGAGGTAAAAGATCTGTACTCTGAAAACTATAAAACACTTATGAAAGAAATTGAAGATGACACAAAGAAATGGAAAACCATTCCATGTTCATGGATTGGAAGGACAAATAATGCTAAAATGTCTATACTACACAAAGCAATCTACACATTTAATGCAATCCCAATCAAAATAGCACCAGCATTTTTCACAGAGCTAGAACAAACCTTTAATGTTTATGGAAGCACAAAAGACTCCGAATAGCCCCATAGAAATCTTGGAAAAGTAAAACAAGCGATAGTGACTCTTAAGGACAGAGAAAAAACTGAGCATTGATGGAGAGAGGTGGTTGGGGGCTGGGCTGGATGGGTGATGGGTATTAAAGAGGGCACTTTTTTTTAAGATTTTATTTATTTATTTGACAGAGAGAGAGAGAGAGAGACAGCAAGAGAGGGAACACAAGCTAGGGGGAGTGGGAGAGGGAGAAGCAGGCTTCCCGCGGAGCAGGGAGCCTGATGCGGGGCTCGATCCCAGGACCCTGGGATCATGACCTGAGCCGAAGGCAGACGTTTAACCGACTGAGCCACCCAGGCGCCCCTAAAGAGGGCACTTCTTGTGATGAGCACTGGGTGTTGTATGTATGTAATGAATCACTGAATTCTACTCCAGAAACCAACATTGCACTATATGTTAGCAATAAAATTTAAATAAAATAACTAAATAGATAGATAGATAGAAAAGCAAAGCTGGAGGCATCACAATTCCAGACTTCAAGTTATATTACAAAGCTGTAGTGATCAAGATAGTATGGTATTGACTCAAAACTGGCACACAGAAAAATGGAACAGAGTAGAAAACCCAGAAATGAACCTGGGACCTTTCTTTGATATGTTTCTCCAGTATCTGCCATAGCAATTCTGGCATTTCACTTTTGCTCAATGAGGTCATCTCTTTTTCATGTTTTAAAAGCCATTCCTGAAGCTAGTGTGAAGCATCTGGTGCTAAACTGTATCTCAATTGAATGCTCCCAAATCAATAAACTCTTCTTTATCCAAACTTAGATTCTGTCCCTTTGTTCAAGAATTTTTGTAATCTATTCATGCATATACTTTCCCAGTTCCTTAGACTATATTTTGGCCAAGTTCTCAGCTCTTTTGAGGTGTAATCGATTTTCCTCCCCATCAGGTTCACCATGACCTTGGCTGGGTTATGCCGTGAATTAACCCTAGTTATAGGTTAGTGTCTAGGAGGGAGATGATGAGCATATTCTGTGGAGGGCACATGTTTCCATGCAGGTGAGAGGCCTCTGCACTGTCTTCAAGAAAATTGGGATGCTAGCTCTTAACATGAAGGAGTAGACCACTTCAGCATGGTCAAAAGGTTAAAAAAGATCTGGGAAGTTAAGATGTTTTATACAATTTACCAGATGTCCCATCCCCAAATATGGCAGGGTCCCATATTTTTCCAAAACAGAGCCCTGACTCAGAGAAGAGACTACTTTGATGGAATGTTTAACCTTCCATGGTATTCCACCACTCTGTTAAGTCCTGGGACTAGTCCTCAGCTCTGCACTCTCATTGCAAGATATGAGTCTCTTTCTAATCTGTAAGAAGGTCCTCTGGCTTTCACACTTGGCTATTACTAGTCTGTTAATTGCCTGTAACTTTCACTATCTTTTCCTGAGTATGAATATCTGTATAATTATCATTTACCCTGTACTTCTCAAACACCCAATAAGTTATAGATTCACCTATTAGTGTTTTTTAAAATTGGATTGCTTTATTGTTCTAGGAGTTTCCTGTGTTCCATATCCTACCATGGAGGTAATTCTCATTGCCAGGTTGACAGTAAGTAATGTATCTCCAAAACATTATCATAATCTGCTTTCTCCGAACACTCATGGTATCACTAATCATAGATTGATTTCTCAAGAAGAAGATGTTGAGATAGTGTTTTGTACACAGCATTTGTTAGGGATCTACACATGTGGAATGGAAGAGGAGAGGCAGGGTTGGGAATGATGGAAAAGCAATTTGCTATGCATGCATGGAAGACTGTTGCTCAAACCACTAGGCAAGTCTGGAACACATATAGCCCATCAGAGTTGTCCTACTTTGAGCCAGAATAACTGGACCATTACACCTTTGCCATCAGTCAGTGATTATAAGCTGCCCAAAGAAAGGTGTTCTTTGGGGCAGGGCAGTTCTTTGAAGCTAAGTCAAGCCTGAAGATGCTGATAGGCTGTCTGCTGTCATGTGAGGCAAAAGTTAATGCTTGAAGGATAATCTAGCAGACGCATCTTTATATCTATTACACAGATTAGTCACTGCAAAATACAGATTTAGTAACCTGGAAGTCACATCCATAGAAAATAGCTAAATTGAAGCATAGAAATAGAAAGGAAGAAAAACAAAACAAATTCATGAGAAGAAATTAAGGGACATTGAAAATGTAAACTGGAATGTAATTGGAGCCCCAGAAGAAAAGGAGACATTAAAGTAAATGCAATATTTGAAGTTATAATATCTGAGAGTTTTCAAAATCATGCCAAACCACAAATTCAGGAAACTTAGCAAAGCCCATGAAGAACAATTGCAAACAAGACAAAACAAAACAAATGAAAACAGAACATATCTAAGTATACTCTGGCCAAACTACTGAAGAACAAGACAGAGTAAGAAATCTTAAAAATAACCATGGAGGGAGAACAATATATCCTGGAGCAAAAATAAAAAAGAGTAAGGACTAATTTTTCACCAGAAAACATGAGAGCCAGAAAATGTGGAATACATTATTAAATTGCTGAATGAATATTACTGCCAACCTAGAAGTTTATAGGCAGTAAAGATATCCTTTTACAATGAAAGTGAAAGAAAGACATTTTCAAATAAATGAAAGCAGAGTTGCTGGAGTGGTGGGGAGTGGGAGGGATGGGGTGGCTGGGTGATGGTCACTGGGGAGGGTATGTGCTATGGTGAGTGCTGTGAATTGTGTAAGACTGATGAATCACAGACCTGTACCCCTGAAACAAATATTACATTATATGTTAATAAAAAATAAAAATAAAATAAAATATAAATAAATAAATAAATAAATAAAAAATAAAAGCTGAGAGCATTAGTTGTCAATAGGACTTGAATTATAAGGAAAAATTTCCTCCAGAAGAATTTCAAATCTAAATTATAATAGAACAAAAAAATTGTAGAAGAAACATATGAGGACAAATTATTGACCATGAAGAAGTCAAGGATTTATTTTTAAAAATTATAAACTAGACTATATTAAAATAAGAACTTATGTTCTTAATTTGTTATCACAAGATAACCAAAAGGAAGTAAAAAGGCAAGCTACAAAGTAAAAGATATATGTACTAATACATCTGATGAAGGACACTCCCCCCACATATATATATATAAAACAGCTACCAATCAATACTGAAGAGACTAAAACCCTAATTGAAAAGGCAAAAGACTTAACCAGGCACTTCTTAAACAAGAATATCCAAATGACTGATAAATATATGAAAAGGTACTTAACTGTATTGGTTACAAGAAAATTCAAACTAAAACAAAGGCAATACCAAGCGTTAGCAAAATGTGGAGTCATTGCAATTATCATGCTGGTGGGAATTTAAACCTTTATTACCATTTTGGATACCTGTATCTGCAAATGTCTATTGAAGCTGAACATATGCATACCCTATGAACTTGGAATTCTGCTCCAAGGATTATATTCAACAAAACTGATACATATGTTCTCCAAATTCATGTACATGAATTTTCATAACAGTGCTCCTTGTAATAGTAAAAAATTGGGCACTACCCAAATAACCATCAAAGCTAGAATGGATAAATGGTGGTGTTTTCACACAATAAAATACTACACATGAATTAAAAAGAAGGAACTAATATTATATGCAACAGTATGATTGACTTTAACAAATAGCATATTAAACAATCTAGCTAGACACAAAAAAGTACATACTGTGCGAGTCTATTCATATAAAGTTCAAATCAGATATGATAAGGAATAGCACAGAGGACCATAGGGGAAGGGAGGGAAAACTGAATGAGAAGAAATCAGAGAGGGAGACAAACCATGAGAGACTCTGGACTCCGGGAAACAAACTGAAGGTTACAGAAGCTGGAGGGGTGGGGAGGGTGAGGTGGGGTGGGGGTGGGGGTTGGGAAGATGGTGTAACCGGGATGAGCACTGGGTGTTATATGCAACTAATGGATCATTTAACACTAAATTGAAAATGAATGATGTACTATATGTTGGATAATTGAACATAAAAAAAAGATATGATAAACATCGTCATGGTTATTTTTACCTATAGAGTAGAGGGTAGGTAATAGCTGAATGAGGGCTTCTTACATGCCTAGATTTTTTGTTTTTGGTTGTGGTCACAGAGCATGTTCCATTTGTGAAATTCATCATGCCTACCTTTATGATTTTTGCACTTTACAGTGATATATTTCATATATATTTTATATATTTTTAATAAAAAATTCAGAGAGAACAGAGAATCTAGAATGACTGTGAATATATAAAAATTATTAGATATAGGTTCCTGACCTAGAAGATAAAAAGAAGCATTTAAAAAATATATATGCACTCACAAAAATAGTAGAAAAAGTTCAAATGTTATATGTGGATTATACATTATAAGTGATTCTTACTTTTGCTTAGATTTTTAAATGAAAAGTTCCATGCTCTCTGACATAAACAAGATTTATTCTTTAATAAGAACAGAATTATTTTAAAATTTCAGTTAAACAGAGACAATTGTTAGGGGGTTGGTAAAAGAAATTATCTCATGACAAATCGTGGCTACTTTAGTACAAAATTTTTATTTATTAAAAAGAACTCTTATGGCCATTTTGTTGTTGTTTCTATTATTTTATTGTGATTAATTGGTAGAAAGACACAACAAAGTCCCATATCATATTGCAGTCACTGATATCAGAACTTAATAAAGTTGGTGTTTTTTAAAATCTGCCTTGGTCTTTCTATCAGCCCAGATTGTTTGCCTGATATACCAAAACAAGCCTCTCTTCAGTTAATCTCCCTGCTAGGCTGCTCCTACTGCCTCTGAAGTTATGCTTCATTGCCTCAAGTTCTACATCAAGATTCTCAAAGTGTTTCATCTTCCCTCTATCATGGTCATTGCCTCCACTTTAGTTTCTATACTAGAAAGGTTCCATAACCCTATTGTATCTTTCCTTCTAATTACTTACATACATCGCATAAATTACATGTGTATATGCACACACACACACACACACACACACACACACACACACCCTAAAAGAAAGAAAAAGTAAAATAAAATCACACTAAATCATAATATAAACTTTAAACTTTTGAAGTTGATAGCCACAATGCCTCGGTTTGCATCTCAGCTCTAACACTTGTTAGCTGTGTGACCATAGGCAAGTGATATTACTCATCTGTTCTTCCTGTTCCTGTAAATCGGAAATAAAGATGGTAACTATGAAATTGTGTTCTTATGAGGACAGCAAGATTTAATTTATGTAAAGCAATTGAAACAGGGGTTAGTACATCCAAAGCATCATATTGGTGTTTGTTTTCATGTTATAACTAATATAATTTTTGTTGTTGTTGTTATTTTTTATTTTGAGAGATCGTGAGGTGGGTGAGGGAGGGTGGTGGCGGGGAGAGGGAGAGGGAGAGAGAATCCCAATCAAGCTCTACGCTCAGCACAGAGCTGGATCTCACAACCTTGAGATCATGACCTGAGAGGAAGTCAAGAGTCCAAGGCTTAACCACCTGAGTTCACCCAGGCACCCCACTCCCAACTTGTTTTTTATTCTGTTTTTCATAGCTAAGAATATAGCAAATAGTTTATCTTTATCCTTATTTCTTATTTCTTATCCTTATATCCTTATTTAAACTTAAGATTTATTTCAGAAGGTTTTCAAGTCACTAAATAGCTTTTTATTTATTGCAATTTTTTTGAGGTGCCATTACTGCCTTATTTTTCTGTTGGTTAGATAGCTAGGTCTTTATTTCTTTTTTGCAAACTTAAATAATCCCGCAATTATCATGTTTGTGCAAAAATGGTTATCTGCATTTCAGAGTACTTCTTCAAGGGAGATTAAAACAAATGGATTGCTAAGCTAAAAAGTAATACAGTTAAAAATATTTATGTCATGCCTAAGGTAAAGAAAAAACTTAATAGACATGTGGTTATGCAGAAAATAGTGCCATCTAATATAACTTTCTGCAATAAAGACAATGTTCTATAATCAGCTGTGTCCAATATAATGACTACTAGCCACATGTGGCTATTGAACTCTTAAATGTGGCTAGTATGACCAAGAAACTGAATTTATATAGCTAGGTGTGGGTAGTGGCTATGGGCAACACAATGTCCATACTTGTGCAACTTCCATCTAAGTCACTCCTATCATTGAAGAAAACTCCCTGCTCTCACTTGATAATACTCCTCTGACACATGACAACATTGCACTAATAATCCCAATTTTCATTATTCCTGTATTTTTAAGATAACTTACCATACTTTTATGAATATTTAACAATATGATGCTTACTTTTGCTCATTTATGATCTTTTCACCTTTCTTTTTCCAGTTTATACACTAAGATTTATCCATGTTGCCTTACGTAGTAGTAGTTTATTTGTTCCCAGGGCTTATAGTATTCCATCTTGTGAGGTTACCACAATTTGTCCATCATACAGTTAAAAGGCATTTAGTCTAAGTTTTTTACTGTTATGCTGTGAGGAATTATTTGTATTTCTCCTGGTGCACATTTTTTAAGAGTTCTAGCAAGATATACAACTAGGAATGAACCTGTTGGGTCATAATATAGGCACGTGTTCAATTTTACTGTATCATTTTCACCTGTATTTCAAAATTATTATACCAGTTAATATTTCTACCCAGAAACTTATCTGCATTCCTTATGTTCCATGCTATTATCAACAGTTTGTTTGCCAGCCTTTTTTTTTTTTAAGATTTATTTATTTGTTGGGGGGGGTGGGAGAGGGAGAGAGAACGCACAAGCAGGAGAAGCAGAGGCAGAGGGAGAAGCAGGCCCCCCGCCGAGCAGGGAGCCTGATGTGGGGCTCAGTCCCAGGACCCCAGGATCATGACCTGAGACAAAGGCAGACGCTTAACCGACTGAGCCACCCAGGTGTTCCATGCAAGCCTTTTTGATTTCAAATAGGAGTAGTATTATAGATGATAATTGAGATCTTAATTGCATATTTCTGATTATTAATGAGTTTGGATATCTTTTCATGTTAGTAGTCATTAATATTTTCTTTTTTGCCAAATGTTTGTTCACGCCTTTTGTTTATTTTTTCTATTGGTTTGATAATTTTTTCTATTGGTTTGATACACACACATATATATATTTATATGAATTCCTTATATATTTTTAGTTTAATAAAATTTAATTATATACTTTAGAGATAATTTTCCTAATTTGTAGTTTGTATGTAAAATATTTTATGGTATCTTTCGACAAATTCAAAATTGATAAATAACATTTAGCAATATTTCCTTTGAAAGATCTTGGGTCTTGCCTAAGAAATCCTTCCATATCTATAGACCATGCACCTATATCCTTTAAATTTTTCATATATTCAAAAATTTTCATTTCACATTAAATCTTTAGTTAATTTTAAATCCATTGTTCTGTACGTATTGCAGTAAGAATTCAATTCATATGCCCCAGATAACCCAACAATCCCATAACTACGTCCTCCTTTTTTCCAGGGGTCTACAATGCTGTTTCTTTTAAAACAATTTTTCACATATAAATGAAACTGTTTTTGGCTCTCTGTTCTGTTCCATGGTTTAATTTTTCTAGTTCCATGCAACTATTACTATTACAATTTCTGCAGTACAATGCAGAAACTTTGATGATTTGAAGATAACATTTAACTTTAGAATGAATTTTGATAGCTGTGAAGGAAAGACCATCACCTCCCTTTCTTCTCTGGCAGTTTCTCACCTTTCCGTCATTTGCTACATAACTTTTATAGATATATGTCAGGTTATTTAACTATTACAACCAAGATATTGATTTGGCAGTGTGTTCTGTTCTACATATTTCTTATTTTGATATTAAAAATAGCAAGTAGAGAAATCTAAAGCTATCCATGTCTGGATGGAATTTAAAAAAGGAGTTTGAAGGGGTGCCTGGGTGGCATAGTCAGTTAAACGTCTGGCTTTTAGTTTCAGTTCAGGTTGTGATCTCAGGGTCATGAGATTGAGCCCCATTTCAGGCTCCATGTTCAGCTTGGAGTCTGCTTAAGACTCACTCTCTCCCTCTGACCCCCATCCCCTGCTCACATTCTCTCTCTCTTTTTCTCTCTCTCTAAAATAATAAAATAAATCTTTTTAAAAAAAGCAGTGTGAAGATTTGTATAGTAATCATATATTTCCTCTGTTGTCCCGCTACTTATTTTTTCACTTTAAAATATCAATCTCTTGAAAATCCATATATAAATGTGAAATCTCTAAATTAATTTCTTTTTGTTTTAGTGCACAGCAACATTTTTTTAAAAGATTTAATTCATTTATTTGAGAGAGAGAGAATGAGAGATAGCACGAGAGGGAAGAGGGTCAGAGGGAGAAGCAGACTCCCCGCTGAGCAGGGAGCCCGATGTGGGTCTCGATCCCGGCACTCCAGGATCATGACCTGAGCTGAAGGCGGTCGCTTAACCAACTGATCCACCCAGGCGCCCTAAATTAATTTCTAACTAATTATTCTCATGAATTAGGACCTTGGAATGAAGAGCTAGTGTACTAAAGATAAATAAGAAACCATTTTGCCACAGTTGGAATTCCACGGTGGCTCCTGAAATTATCTGTTAAATACTAAGTTTAGTGACAACTGAGGAATATATTCAATATTCCTTACTAAAATCTTTGGAGAGCTACCTTCTCACCTGTGTAAGTTCACTTCCTGGGGACATCATCATGTCTTTTCCATGTTTTTTTATAACAAAAATAATATCAGAGAACATTACTGAACACATACAAAATACCAAGAACATGATTTTAATTTTCATTTCAACCATCATAATTGACAGATGATGACTCAGAAACTCAAATGTGTCAATTACATTCCCCCTTAGTCACATGCCTAGTAAGTGGGAAAACTTGCATTTAAACCCAAATTTATTTGACAGAAAAGTGAAAATTGTGGTTAAATTAAGAGTTAAAAAAAAAAGTATGTGGATGTGGCATCTCAGCTTTGGTTTGTGTGGTAGGCTGAATAATCATGCCCCCACCACCTTCCAGTATATCCACATTCTAATCCTCAGAATCTGTGATATGATTAAATTAAAGATCCCGAGATGGTGAGATTATTCTGTATTACCTGTGTGGTCTTGGTATAATCGTAATGGTCCTTATTTAGGAGAGACAGATCGGAGTAGTAGTAGGAGACAGATTGACCAAAGCAAGAGGTTGGATTGTTGCCAGTGAGGTGTCACAAGCCAAGGGATTTGGCCTCTAGGTGAATCTAGAAGTTGGCCTCTAGAGGCTTCTAGAACACCCTCTAGAAGTTGAAAATGACAAGGGAACAGATTCTCACCGTAGAGCCCCCAGCCAGAACCATGAATTTTGGATTTCAGACCACCAGACCTATAAGATAAAGAAATGTGTTGCTATTTTTAGCCATTGAGCTTATGATATTTTGTTACATTAACAATAGCAAACTAATGCAGTTTGCTTTACTTAAATAAAAACACCAAGAATAGTACATCAGTGACTAGCTCTAGATCAGGCAGAATCATTTTCATTTCCTGAACTAACATTGTTAGAGCGTTTACTAATGAACACCTGTTACTAAGAAGATGTCTCCTTTGGGAAACTTATACAGCGGGCCTTAAATATTGTCAAGCTTTCCAGATGAAGTCTTTCTCCTTGGTTTGTTCTCATTTCAAAAACATTTGTGTTTTTATTTTTTCCTTCACAGCCTATTGAGCTTTGCTGTGCTGGAGACTTCCTGCAGCTTTCCTGCCACTGCAACTGAACGATAGGAATACCAGTACCAGTGGGAGCCAAGGCTTCAAAAAACTATTTAAGCCCTTATATGGACACCCCACAAATCTACACATGGACACAAATCTATCAGCCTTGGTCACTAGGAAGCCAGTAAGCTGAAGTCTTGTTTACATATTCTCTATCACCAGACCACCTCTAATAAAAAAACAGTTCATGGCTGTTCTTCAGAGGCTAGATATTTTATGGAGTCAATCCTTATTACAAACTATATTATGAAAGATATGTCAGGCAAAGATGTTTTGGGTTTACAGATAGCAGTACAATGAAGAAACTTCGATGATTTGAAGATAACATTTAACTTTTTTAATCATTGAGCTTTTTCTTAAACCTATTGGACTGCCAATGCTATTTATAAATTCTAGCAAGTCTAGTCGCATAATTAATGGGATTACAACTAAACATAGTATATACTGGAAAATTTGAAAGGAGTGTATTGGGATTGATTATAATGTATAATTCAGATAAGCATAGATTTTAAAAATTCTCTTGTATTTTTTTACCTATAACTTGCCACCTCTTGCTTAGTTGGAGAAAGAGCATCTCTTTGATGGTTAAAAAAAAATACACTAAAACTACTATATTAATTATTTTATTTTATTTTGGGTTAAATAGCCATTCGAAGTCCAAATTGCCTAGTCACATTTTTCCCCCTTTTAAAGGCTTGCTCTCCCCAATCCCCTTTTCCAAATTCCCTAAGTATCAAGAGAATCTTCACTATCTTCTTCAGGTTCATCTTCACCACAGAAAGCAGAGGGGTCTCTCTCATTAGACTGGAACTTGTGTCTACATTAGCCTTTGCAGTTATATCCCCCACCAGTATTCTTCCCAGTATCTGCTTGCCAACAGGAAACATTCCACCCTGAATCTATTCTATACTATCAACTGCAGGACTGTATGAAGCTGTGCTCAGCTACCAGGTACTTCTTGTGACTTGGGGTTATGCCAAAGGAGAAGCTTCAGTGAGAGACATACTATTCTTGAGCTAACGCTGTGGGAAGGAGACATCAGTTACTATGTTCTCATATTACCATTCCAAGCTCCATCCTAAACATGCTTTTGATGCAGGACGATTCAGGTTTACTCTACCTTATCCAAAATTTTTGGAGGAAAACCACATTTTGGAATTCAGAATTTGGTGGATATTAAAAAACACTCTTTATTCAAATACATTAGTACTTCTGTGGTGAAATGTATGACTATTCATGCCAGGTGATTTTTAGAGCTCTTTCAGTTTTGGAAATATGGATAAGATACTGCAGGCCTGCAGTTTCTGAGCCTTTGCCCTTTATTTAATCCTCACACAAATTTCTACTCTCAGCACCTTACTCATCTCATATTATATCACTATGTAATTAGCTCTATATCAGTCCTTTAAATCCCTGATGAATTTGGCTCAATAAAATCTGGTATTTATAAATCAAGAGTACTTTCAGGTTTTTGTTTGTTTGTTTGTTTTTACTTTGGCCTTAGCTCTACTTTGAAGATAAACAATATAATAGATTTCATGACTATACACAACTTTTTTGATAATCACTCTTTCCTCTGATGACAAGGATTATACATTTTCACCCTGTTGAACTCAAGGACATCAATGTGACACGCTTTGGCCAATGAAATGGAAGCAGATGTCATAAAGGGTCACTTCTGGGTAGAAGTGTAAAAAGCTAGCTCATGATACAGCATATTCTCTTTCCTCTGAATCTGAAATATGGAAACATGTGTCAAAATATAGCCTCAATCAACATGGATACGTAAGGAACTACTTGAATGCTATCCCTTTCTGACCCATAGTGAATCTCTAAGATATTTAGGTTGTGTTTTACTGTAGAATATCCTAGCCTAGCCTGACTGATGCACATATTTTATAAAAATAATCTAATAAGGACATTTCAAATATACATAAAGTATTGTACAGATAAAACCTGTACATCTGTCATTGAGATAAACAAATACCAATTCAAAAATGTTGCATCCAATTTTTTAAAACATAAACAAAATTTACAGATATAGCTACTTCCCATCCTTTTCATTTCACAGATACTGTTGAAATTTGTAAATGTGGTATCTATTCCCTGTTAATTATTATATATTTACTACTCATGGCCATTAGAATAATAATATTTGTATCACCTCTGATATTTAATTACCAGCAAGCCTCAGCCACTCCAAAATTCTGTCATCCTTATTGAAGATACGGAACCCACTTCAACAGGGCTTTTTCTATGCTTGATTCCAGCCTATGATGGACAGCCAGAGACAAGGTTATCCACAAAGTCAGTGGACCCTCTCACCAAGACATTCCTCATTCCCTTTGTGATCTCCTTTGGGGATCTCCTAGGGTTCATACTGAAGTGGAGAGCCTTTGCTATAACATACAAAATTTATAAATCCTTCCTCAATTCTCTGCCAGGGCAGTTCCATCATTCTCTTCTCTTTAATTCTAGGCAAAGTTTGCATTCTAGTGTCAATATCCCATTCCAGCAGTGTATTAGGAAAAGTTCCAGATATGTTCGCCAGGAAGTTAATCTCTAACACATGGGGGAGTGCTTCCATGTTAATAAATTCTCCTTCATCCAGTTTCATTCTATACTTGTACCCTTGTTCAAAACCACATGATCCACACTATATATGTTCATTCAGTTCCTGCCTAAATATATAAATAGATAATATATATATATATATAGTGACTAGGTCTTGCAATTATTTCAGAGCAACTACTATTTTCTGCTGGAACACACACTAAATTCTTCCTCTCTGGCTGATAGTCTAGAAGCAAGAAGGAGAACAAGGAGCAGAAGATCCAGAGAGGACTAGCATCATCTTGAAAAGCTGCCTAAGGTGGTACCTTTACTGGTTCCACACACAAGTTGGGGTCATAATCATCTAACAAGGATGAGGGCTCTTCTCCGTTTCAATAATGCTCAAAGGAAACTGTGGTTGCAAGATTTTGTGGATCATTTAAACCAGTTTCCCCATTCCAGAGATCAGGTTTCCACTCTTTTTTTCATCAAGACTCAGACTTTTGCATAAGAAATCTGTTGTTGGTGCAAAATAAGTCTCCTCTGCAGTGTGCCGTATTTCGAATAAAATCCTGGGACATATTTTCAACACAATTGTTATTATAGCTGCAAGAGATGAGGGTATCCTCAGCGTTACCCTGGAGGGCTTCTGAGTGATACCGGTTCATATTTTACTGACCTGAGCCTGTCCTTTTTTTTTCCGGAGCCTTCTAAAGTAGCTGACAAAAGCCAGCCAATTTCTACATCTTTAAATAACATCCCAGGGCCTTCGTTATGTAACAGCCCAAGGCCTTCATTATCTCAGCCCGAAGCCTTATCAGCTTTATCCTCCATATCTACCTCATTGCATATCAACATCTTATAAGTTTTAGTCATTATGATGCTAGCATATGCACGTATTATCACCATTAGATTCCCATCAGACATGGGTCCTTGCTTCTGTCTGACCATTAAGGGTTTTATTCCCCAAATCCCATCCTAGAGATCTGCTTCCAAGACGACTTCCAGTGCCAACAGTTTTAGTTTGAGTTCTCTGCACTGCTTACCACCTGCCTTTGCAAAAGCAACTTAAGGAAGGAAAGCCAATATAAGCTCACTATTGCAGGCAAGTGGGGCTCAGTTCCTCCTGGGCCTGTAGTAGAGCCTACAGAATGACTCTCAGAATTGCTCAACAGTGAATTGACTTGGGGGGACATTTATTTTTTGCCTCCTGTCCCCGCCCCCACATTGGTTGAGCACTGCCTATGGGGCATTATTACTATGCGTTGCTGGGTTGTGATGTTCCAGTATGCATAACTATGGTAAAGGAGAGTGAGCTTTAGCTTAAGGTTAGACACTTGGAACAGAAGGTATGTTGAATCCTGCACAAAACTGTCAGTTGCTGGTCAAATACAGCCATGGGTGATGACAAGGAAATGGGAAGTAGAACACAAGAAGTGTCCTATACAGAACCTTGTTTTGCGATACACACGTTTTGCACAGCTTTTAAAAAGCATGTATTCAAATGAAATTTATTTAAATATGTAAATAAAAGAATTGACAACTAGCTAAACAAACAAATGCATTTTTTTTTGAAAAATCATACACAGAGATTTCCTACTGAGTGAACCAGAAGTATAACAGTGACTTTATTTTATTAATTGATTTTTCTGAATCTTTGGCCAATGCTAGACATTAAGTCTGTACAAATAGATTACTTGGTATCTTTGTAAGATACTCTGTATTTAAGACATCATTGGAAGAAAAGTAGCATTCAAGGCTCTTTCCCTTTCTGTGTCTAATCTTGGTGAGACAGCTTGGTGCATTCCCTAGCATACTATTGCTTCAATTAGTTGCTAGGTGATGGATGCCATTCTATAGTAGCTGCCCTTCTTTAGTACTGTAGGCAGCTCCATTCCTGGGACCAGGGCCAAATTGATCTCTGAAGTGTTTAATAATGTGCCAATATTTAAACAATTCCTTGGCCATATGTATTACCTTGTAATTGTATTCATTTTTATTTAACCCCAAAGAAAGTTCAGAGGTCTTGTTAATTTTGGATTCAGGAAGAAGAGACAGGAGTTTTGAAAAAAGCAGTATATGAATGAAAAGTATATTAATTAAATAGGTAATACTTAAAAGTAGATAATTTGTTTTCCATTCTTAATTTGCAATAGAATTAAGGCTAAAGAACTGTTAAAGAGAATTTCAGCCTTGTATTTTCTCTTTCTGATTAAATGTTCATGTCTCTAGTCTAGTAAGCGTTTCTCTCATTAGCTTCACATTTATGTCATCAATAATAACAATAAGTATAATGTCATACACATCTATTATGAACGATAGTTAGTGTTTCATAACAATGATTCTTAAGTCAGGGTATGCTAATTCATGTTCATCAGAGAGAGAAAAGAAAGAAAGAAAGAAAGAAAGAAAGAAAGAAAGAAAGAAAGAAAGAAAGAAAGAAAGAAAGAAAGAAAGAAAGAAAGAAAGAAAGAAAGAAAGAAAGAAAGAAAGAAAGAAAGAAAGAAAGAAAGAAAGAAAGAAAGAAAGAAAGAAAGAAAGAAAGAAAGAAAGAAAGAAAGAAAGAAAGAAAGAAAGAAAGAAAGAAAGAAAGAAAGAAAGAAAGAAAGAAAGAAAGAAAGAAAGAAAGAAAGAAAGAAAGAAAGAAAGAAAGAAAGGAAATCAAATCTAGAGGTTTAGGCACAAACCACTGAAACAAAAACATCCATGCCATAAATCCATGCATTTTCACATGTTCCCAGGTTATTTTTATAAATCCTGCAATAATTTTGATGCATGTCAAGTATGAAAATAACATTGAATGCTTTGTCTTCAGTCATTAGAATTATACAAAACAGGTTTTTATTTTGTAAAAAAACTTTTTATTTGCTGATAAAAATGAAACTTAAAAATTGAGGATAATTAATATTTCTAACATCACTTTCTTAAAAATCCACACTTTAAAACCAAACCTACATAGCCATGAGCTTGTGCAATACATACAGGGCATAAGGTCAGTGAAGAATTAAAATTTACACAGAATCCTCAATATTTAAAAGCATATATTTCTCTCTCTTTCCCACATATATATATATATCATATATAAAATATATATATAAATTTAAAATATAGGCATTTTTAAATGAGCAAAAAGAATTTAAAAGATTAAATCATAGTATCTTGAAAAAGTGGATAATCTTCAAAGATGAATGAAAAGAGAAAATTTGAAATAGTTTGACATGCTTTGCATTAAAAAAAAAACTGGGTAGCTAAGTAGATGGATGGAAATATGGATGGATACATAGCTATGGGATATTTCCAAAATAAAATTGCAGGTAGGCACATTTTTTAGACAGGTTAATAGAACTGAATGTGATTAGATTTCTGTTTTTAAAGAAGAATGAAAGGTAGTGATATACACAAGATGAAGGAATGCTCTTAAGTAATAAAGGCAACCAGCTGACATTTTGGAGGGGGCACCCATTGGAAGAGAGGAAATAATGTGGCTTCCTTACCCAGCATAAAATAAATCACTGAATGCTCAAAGAAAGAAACCATGGTCAATCTATGGGTTGTATTTTAAATATATGCTAAACCAACTTTTAGTTATTTTTTCATATGCATATTTATTTGTATTTTAGGTCCAGATTCTGAGTGTGTTTAAGTATACCTACATAGTCAGAAATAGAAGAAGGAGATGGGTAAGATCAATGAAAGATTAGTAAAGAAGTATGAAACAAATGTAAGCAAAATTAATAAAATAGTATGCTAGTAATTAAAAACAAAATATATTCAGAAGGCTATTTACTATATTATTTTTGTTTCATTTTAGTCCATAGTGTTCATTTTGTTATACTTTTTCTTCTTTGTATCTTTATTTTTTTAAAAAAGATTTCATTTATTTATTTGACAGAAAGAGAGCACAAGCAGGGAGAGTGGCAGACAGTTGGAGAGAGAGAATCAGGCTTCCCACTGAGCAGGGAGCCCAATGTGGGGTTCCATCCCAGGACCCTGGGATCATGACCTCAGCCAAAGGCAGATGCGTAACCTACTGAGCCCCCCAGGTGCCCCCACTTTTTTGTATATTTAAACCATATCAAAATTTATTTGCTATTCCACATATTTTCCCTAACTATGACATGGAAATTAAAATAATACAAAAGGGACGTTTTAACAATATTAAATATTTTACATACTGTTGCAACAGCGAAATATGAATATATGGATGAATACCAGATCATTTAAATTAATCATATCAATAGCCAAACCAAATGATGTTTAATGTACAAAGTCTTAGTGTTCATTTTGTTGAATTATCCATATAATTGGAGATTTTATTAAAAATTATGCCAACTTTCCTAATTTTAAAAGTAGTACAAATGCATGGCCAAAAAAACCTGATTCTAAAAAATATCAATTACATGAAAAAAATAATACTAATTAATTAAAAAATAAAACTTGTTACATATTGAAATTTAATTAACCCATTCATAAAAGTAAGCCATCTTGGTCCCTATTCAAGTTCAATTTCATGATGGTGTTCTAGGAGATATTAATAGGGAAAAAATGATCTGTAAGCCCAATGTCTTATAGAAATGATGTTATATTTAGAAAAAAATCCATGTCATAGTGAAAATTACTATCACATGTTATATTATAAATTTAAAGATATTATACATAAGAAAATCATGCATGAAATCAAATAATTTCTGTGAATTATCCAATCAATAAAGGTCTGGCTTTATTGTCTTAGAATACACCTCTTTTTTATGCATGATCAATTACATTATATCATGCCACATTCCAAATCACTTTCTATTTGAGATATGATTTTCTTGCATAACATTTTTGTTGCCTCAGAGCATCGACTCTTCACTTTCTCAATTCCAGTTGAAGAAATAGATGTTTGCATTTTCACATTCTTAATCATATAATGTATTTAATTTAGTATCGGTATCTTCCCAAAGACATTCTACTAATGTGTTGTTCTCATTTTCTGTTCTATGTTATCCTAAGTACTTTATAAGTTTGCTATTCAGCTGTCATACGGGAATATAGTTCAGTTACCTCTGGGTTGGTATGTTGTTTTAACCCATGTTTACTACTTTCCTGAATGAACATGATAAGTAAAGCTTCTAAGTCCTAGAAATTTGCAAAAGTGTTTTCATTCTTTTCTAATGTTTTTATAATTTATTAGAAATCAAAAATTTGATTGGGTATCAAAATTTCTAATACATGTCTAAGTGTGTGTCCCTTTCATTCTTCTTTTTTAAGATTTTATTTATTTATTTGAGAGAGAGAGAATGAGAGATAGCATGAGAGGGAAGAGGGTCAGAGGGAGAAGCAGACTCCCTTCTGAGCAGGGAGCCTGATGTGGGACTTGATCCCGGGACTCCAGGATCATGACCTGAGCTGAAGGCAGTCGCTTAACCAACTGAGCCACCCAGGCGCCCCTGTCCCTTTCATTCTTGACATTTTGGGGTCTCTGTCAAATCTGAAGATTCAAGTCTTAGTCTCTTCCTTGAAAGCAAATTCATTTCTTTTATTGCTTTGATTATTTATGCTCCTACTTATGAATTTGCTTTTATATCAGCATTTTATCATCTGTATCTATATGAGTTATCTCTACTGTGTAGCAAATTAGGTCAAAATTTACTTTAGAACAACAAACATTATCTCACAACTTCTCTGGAGTCAGAATTCTAGACCTGGCTTTTCTTGATGCCCTTAAGTTTTTGCCATATTCTACTCTTTGGAATTGAGTCATTAGGTCCACCTCATCCCCCAGGGGTGGGGAATACACAAAGGCATGAGGAGCAGGGAGTGAGGAACGCTGGGAGTCATCTGAGGACTGTCAATCACAGTGTCTCCTCAGGCACTCATTTAAGGAGTCCTTCAATATCCAGAATCTCATTTCCTAAATCAGGTGGAAGTATAGATGTAACTCTCTGTGTATAGTTCCTCTTGATCTGTTCTCCTATAGAATTAAAGAGAGAAGGATCTGTTCCCACACATCCAGTACACAATGGTGGGACAAACATAGATAGTGATAAGAGATGATGCTATTTTAAAAATGGGAAAAATGAGAGTTAAAGGAAGTTACTGATTCATACCTATTCTGAAATCTTGCTATGAAAATGCCAAAATTATCTAGGTCAAGGAAAAATTTTTTCAAACTTCTTGGCTCTGTGCTTGGTCCTTGTTTCCATCTTCTGCCACATTCTTCCTTTTCTCATGGAAAGTCGTAACATGTTGAGGCTGAGTGGTTTCAGGCTGCTTCCTGCCAGCAGAATTTTGGAGATCCAATGCCTGTTTTCATTTGGAACTCTCTCTAACAATTTTGGTCCAAGATTAGGGTTTCTGCAAATACAATCTCTCAAAATCTTTGTGGATTTTCTGTGAATCTCAGTGAATCTTACTCTTTTATACAAAAGCCTTAAAAAAATCTTTCAGATAACTTGTTAAACTTCTTGAAGGTCTTGCCCTTTAATCGAAAGGATCTGTGACTGACTCCATTTAAACTCTTTAAAAGTCCGTTTGTGTGAATGAATAGTCATACTCTGAGGAAACATGCTATATCTTTCTGAGGCCTTAACAAAACAATTTGCAGTTTTACCCTCAGCTTCTTCTCTAGACCACATTTTTCTGGCAGTTTTTGAATTAAATATTCTCTTAGAAGTGCTCTAAATGTTGGCATGGTTTTCAATTTGGAAGGCTTACAGTTTTCAAAACCGTCAAGTCTTGCTTCCTTTTTTTGTTTATCCTTCCTACAGTTGATCTCTGTCCTCTGACATTTTATTATAAGTGGCAAGATATAATCAGAAGGAGATTTTAACACTTTGATTGAAAATCTACTTAGATAAGTCATCCAGTTTATTAGACACATTTTCTAATTTCTGTATTTCCGCAGGTGATATCTTGTTACTTTTTCTTGTACTTGCTACATCACCCCTTTATAAAGCAGCACAAAACATACCAGTATGCTTCCCTCAGAGAAGTGAGTGCAAGAGTGAGGGGCAGCACCCAAGACAGAAGCCAGACTTTGTGATCTAATCTGGGAAATGACATCTTATCATGTTTTGTGCATTCTGTATTCAGAAGAGTATGAATAGCAGGAAGCAAGGATAGGAATTATTTGGGATCAGCTTAGAGGTTATGTGCAGCAGAATTGAATTTCCCTGTTTATTAACTATTATCTTTATTTTCCATTTATATGTACGCCTTTCTATTTGTATGCCTTTCTGTGAAAAAAAAAAATCTACAAGTGAACAACTTCTCCTATAGAGCTGTAAAATAGCCAAGAAAAGAGACATTATACCCAGCCATGATCAGAAATAATTCTTGGTAACCTCTTTTGCCTTTTTAGAAGTTTTGGATAATTTTTCTGATAGGTTTAAAATGACACTGAAATGATTCAGCAAAAGAATATATACAAAAGTACTTACAAAAACATACATTTACACACATGTATAAAGACAAAGAAAGAAAAAGTAAATGTGACAATATATCAACAACTGATCCTAGGTGAAGGTGAAGATCATATGGATTTTATTGTATTAATTAGTCTTTCCACTTTTCTGTAAGCTTGACATTTTTCAAAATGAGAACCTGGGGAAAAAAGCAAAAACCCTACTTAAGGCTTAAAATAACACCTGAAAGTTTTTCAAATCTAGGGACCATTTTATAGAAAACAAGACATTGGGACAAACCAGCATTTAAACTTCCATAATTTTATTTCAATAAAAATAGGACATTTAAAACATACTTTTTATTACAGATTATTTTAACATAATAATTGTGATTTACTAATTAGAATGACTAAAATTTAGATTTTAAAATATTTTATGTTAAATGTCTTGATAGTGTTACATATATAGAGTAAGTTCAGGTTTATTATTATTTTATTATTGTAAAATAATAACTATATGAACAAAGCTATTTTATTTTAAGAAATGAAAGCCCTGAGCTTATCCCTTTTATCAGTCAAAGCTTTAGACACTGTCTTTAACTTCATCTTCTGCTTCTCTGCCAAGGTCAATCACAAGAAGGTCAATCACAGGTCTTACTTTTTATACCTTCCTTTTATCTCTCAAATACTGCCACTTGTCATCCCTACCCCTACCACTGTTCTATGTAGGTTACCAACGTCTATCACAGGGTTTAATGTAAGCTCTGAACTACTCTCTGGGCCTGAAGACTTGCTCTTTCAGGTCCAATCCCAAAAAGAAAATCCAAATTATCTTTAGGATGCAAATCTAATTATGTTCAACAGTCTAATAAAACATTTGGATGTCTTTCCGTCTTTCCAGGGATCCTGTGATTGATTCAAAATTCTTTAAAATGTTTTGAGGTCCTTTTTGATATAACCTCTGATTTCCTCATTAGCCTGGCTATTTTCTCCCATATAATATATGTTCCTGAATCACTAAACTTCTTCAGTTTCTTGAATATTATGTGTTCTTTCATCGCACAGCCTTTGCATTTACTGTGCCTTCTTTGTTAAACAGTCCTTTTATTCTTTCCCCGTGAATTTCTGCTCATCTTGCAGGTATCAATATAGACAAGAAGCTTTCTGAGGTCAAGATTTTGTCTACATCCTGTGTGTTCTCCTGGAATTCCTTTATTAAGGTTTATATATATAAACACTTATTAAGTCCTATAATTTGTTAAATTTCTGTGTTTCTCCTAGTAGATAAGAACAAGTCTTTCAATGAAAGTAGGATCTATTAACTGATCATAGTGTCACCAGTGCTATAGCACAAAGAACATATTTGAAAATTAATATAAAATAATAATAATGATTGAATTCAAACTTTATTGGGCATTAACTATATGCTAATGCTTGTGCAAAGTACATCAAAATGCATTATTTTACTTACTGCTCAAAACCAATCTTTACAGTAGGTAATATTATTTTCAAGACGAAAGAATGGATGTAGAAGTGTTCATTTAGTAAAGGGCAGAGCTTACATTTAAACTCAGACAATTAGTTGCAGATTGCAAGATTTCTATTACTAAGCTACAGAAAATAAGGAGATACTAGCAATATGTCTACACGAAAGCAACGGAACACTTGTGAGAAGGTCTATTCTTGGATTTGGAGAGAAATTTAATTATAACTTCTTCACAAAAATTATTTTTAAAATGTTTGGTAGCACATTATCATATCCATGTTTTTTTAAGAAGGCTTCTATTTTATTGGGCAGCCCTAATTGTTTAAAAGTCTAGTCTCCTTTGTGCGAGGCAAAAGTACTTACCCTCAACCCTCCTGTAGTTTCATATCATTCAATGTTATTAGTTAGCGCCTCTGAAACTATACAGACTACGTTTAATTAATATTCTGTATGAATAACCATTCACATTTTTGACATCAGTTGTCATATCTTATATTGTTATTTTGGCCTCCAAAACACATTTTATTTGAATAAAGGTCAAATGTATTTTTTGTTATTTTTTTCAAGTTATTTAGAAACTTAAATAAATAAATAAACTTAATTAAATAAGTCCAATAAGCATCACGTACTTGTGAAACACTTTTATATTGTCCTTTTCCCGTACCTACTTCTTCAGAGATTTATATTTCTTTATCCTATTAATATAATAGTTAATAAATAAAAAATAATATGTGTGATAATTAATGCAAGTCACTAAGCCCAATATTGTAATGAACACACGTGACACCATCAACCCAAACCAAGGACTAGAACTCTGTCGTCAACTTGTACCCACTTAGTTACCCATCCTCACCATCTTCCTCTTGCCTTTCCCCCACCAGAGGTCACCACTAGCCTGAATATGCCTTTACCATTGTTGACTTCTGTAAAACATGTGCATTTCATGTAAGTGTATTCCTAAGCAAAGTAATGTTGATACCGTTTATATTTAAGCTTTGTAGAAATGGCGTTAAACTAACAGAATCTGATGGGCCTCCTGTTCTCTCATCTTTATAGTTTAAAAAAATCATCTATGTTGCTGTGTGTGGCTATAGTTTATTCACCTTTGCTTGTGTGTAATAGTCCATTCAGAGAATATACCAAAATGTATATGTTCATCCTCTTTAAGTTATGCATTTCGATGATTTCTAATTTTTTATACTGGAAACAGAGTGCTGTAAACATTTTGTACATATTGCATGGAGCATGTGTGCATGAGTTTCTCTAAGAGCATAATTCAGTGTTGGAATGCTGGGTCATAGAGAATGCATATGTTTAACATTAAAAGATGATGATGGGGCGCCTGGGTGGCTCAGTCGTTAAGCGTCTGCCTTTGGCTCAGGTCATGATCCCAGAGTCCTGGGATCGAGCCCCATTTCGGGCTCCCTGCTCCGCGGGAAGCCTGCTTCTCCCTCTCCCACTCCCCCTGCTGTGTTCCCTCTCTCGCTGTGTCTCTCTCTGTCAGAGAAATAAATAAAATATTTTTTAAAAGATGATAATATTTTGTTCCCCAAATGAATTTTATATCAATTTAGTTTATTTAATAAATAAATATATATATGGATGATGTTTACTATTTCATGCCTGCTCATTTCCATATACCTCTCTCATTAAGGGAACCACTAGGATTAATTTGTTTTGTAATTTCTCACCCAGTTTTTACAATTTTAACTCATAATTAAGCAGTGATAATATGTAACATAGTTGTACATGTAGTAATCTTTAAATCAAATTGTTACCTCCATTTCTATAGAATTTGCCAATTGAATAAAATACCATGATTTTGAGAGTGGTGAGTGCTGTATGTAGATTTGGTTCTTTCATTTAAACTGCTATCTATATTCTATCATATGAATAATGTAGACTTTACTTATCTTTACCTTTTATTTGTGATCATTTTATTTTCTATCTGGCTTTTACAGAAAATGCTACTCCTAATATTTTTAATACTTTTTTGCAAAAATTTTGAAGTATTACTTTGAAGGCAAATGCCTAAAAGAATAAGTTTTAAAGTGTAGGTTATTAGTATTTTCAACTTTATGAGATATTATCAAATTGATCTTCAATTTCTTAGAACCAATCTATAATTTTCCTCACCATTAATGTTGTCAAACTTAATTTTCTTTTGCCATTCTACTAGGTATTGTAAACTCACTGTTGTTATACTATTCAATTCCTTAGCTATGACTGAGATTAAACCTTTTTTTTTTTTTTTTTACTTTTTCAAATGCATATTGATCTTACGGGGCTCTGCTCTGTAAATTATTTTTCAGATGGTTTTTCAAGTTTTTCTACTGACTTATATGGTTTTATGCTTAATCATTCTAGGCTTCATTTTTTATTTATTTATTTTTAAAGATTTTATTTATTTATTTGAGAGAGAGAGAGAGCAGGAGGAGGAACACAAGGCAAGGGACGAGCAGACTCCGCACTGAGTGCAGAGCCCAAAGCAGGGCTCTATCTCAAGACCCTAAGATCATGACCTTAGCCAAAAATCAAGCCTCAGATGCTTAACCGACTGAACCACACAGACGCCCCTATTCTAGGCTTCAAATATCTAAATAGTTTTGTCGGTTGTGTACATCATGAATATTTCTCCCTATCTGCTGTTATTCTTTTCAACTTCATTCCTTGTGGATTTTTTTTTAGTTTTGTATTTTTGTGCAGAATATTTTTTTTATTTTTGACAGATTATACATACTTTTATATGCATATGTATGCTTTTCTCCCCCTTTATTTTCTGTGCTTTTGGATTTTGTTTAACAAATAAGTCAGTAGATAATCCTCTTTATTTTCATTAATGGTTATAAGTTTTTAATACATTTTGTTTTAATTCATAGTGAATATATTGTTAGTATTATTCCCAGATTCATTACTGATTTTAATATTTCTAAAAGTCTTTTTTTTCAGTTTTATTTTCTATTGGATATTACTAATGCTTTAGTATATGTTTAATTCTATTTATTGATATACCGACCTTGAACTTCTATCACCTTATTTTGGCTAAACAACAGAACTACCTTCATTTCGGCACCTGGGTGGCTCAGTTGGTTAAGCGACTGCCTTTGTGTCAGGTCATGATCCTGGAGTCCCAGGATGGAGTCCCGCATCGGGCTCCCTACTCAGCAGGGAGTCTGATTCTCCCTCTGACCCTCCCCCCTCTCATGTGCTCTCTCTCTCTCTCTCAAATAAATAAATAAAATCTTTAAAAAAAGCATTACCTTCATTTAACAAAAACTGATATAAAGGTTTGTTTGTTTGTTTGCTTTTCCAAAAACATTTTGATTGCCCTTTGTGTTGCAACACATTATAGTTTATTGAAAAATTATGCATTTCCTTAGACTCCTTCCTACCAACCCCCATCCAGGAATTTAAAATCTAGACTTTCTGACCATTGTTAGATGATTTATTCACACAATATCCTACATCTTCAATCTAATGTTGTATAAAGGACTAGATGTTGACTGGACTAATGGGATACAGACAGATGTCATGGCAATACCTTTATTAAAATATCCTTCAGTTGTATCTTTATAAAAATATAAGAGAGTACTAGAGTTGAATTTCAACACAGATACACACAAAAACATATAATTGATGATAGAATAGTAAGATATATTGTTACAGAAGATATTGTAAAAAAGAAGATAAAGCACAATGTAAGATGCTGGTGTCTTTCTGTATTGCAGTGAGATAGCTTCTTTGACAAAATGATATTGAACTTTGAATAAACACCCCTGTGAGAGACTTCAGGGTTCATGGACATAGTTTTTAATGTCTGCTATTACAAGCCATTAATTCAGAAATCTTTACAGGTTAAAATTTTATGCAGCTGCACACTTTTTATTAAGAAAAATAAATCTTGTGCATGGGAGAATTCTTGACGTTCTGCAACAGGGTCTTTTTCTATAAAGACAAGTAATGAGTAAAATATATATAATTAATTGCTGGTTAATGAAAAGCAATTTTATCCTAGACAATACTTTTATGTAACAAAATATATATTTATTCAAAATGGCTTCTTGAAAATTATAATAAAGATTAAAATATTTCAAGCTTCATTACATGATGGAAAAAGATATTATATCTGGTTCTTGAACAACATGGGTTTGAATTGAATGGGTCCACTTATATGCAGATTTTTTCAATAAATACAATACAATACTATAAGTATATTTTCTCTTTGTTATGATTTTCTTAATAACATTTCCTTTTCTCTACCTTACTTTATTGTAATACAATATACAATACATATAACATACAAAATATGTGTTAACTGACTGCATATGTTATTGGTAATGCATCAACAGGAAGCTATAAGTAGTTAAGTTTTTTTGGAATCAAAAGTTATACGTGCATTTTTGACTGCATGAAAGATTTGTGCACCTAATCGCCTGTTCAAAGGTCAACTGTATATTTGAGATCATGAGAACTCTCATCAGCTTTGGTGTCTAACTGACCCCTGGTTCTCTTAACATGGCTGACTTTCAGTTTTCTATGCTCTCTAGCAGAAATGATGGCATTACTTATTTTAATTATGTAAAAACTTTGCGCTGAAGAGCAAATGAGATATTGTATATTAGCATATTAAACAGTATTCTATTTGGTATTGCAATATGTATTATGATCATTCAAAGTATTTATTATCCAATATGCAGAATATGTCTTTCTGAATATGACAAAGTTATGCTAGTTTGATCTAAACATAGTTAAGAGAGAATAGGTAGCTTCTAGATGAAGATGATAGGTTGAACACATGCATCTAATTTTCTTCCTCTAAACACTAAAAAGGAATTGTAAAAAAGCCACTAAGAAGAATGAACAAGGAATACAATAACAACCAAATTTTGGAAGATGAAAAGCAGATAGATTTGCATTACTGAACTACTAAGACCCTAGAAGTCAAATCCTTAGTTGTCAAGAAAGCCAAGACCCACATGACGTAAAATTCAGAGTTCTCAATAAATCAAAGAACTGAATGAAGGTGTGCTAAAATAAAGAACATAGGTTGAAAGATGGACTTAGTAGTTAGATATCTAGATGTGCTGGCACTCTAGTGGATGGGAGGAGGTTTGTTATCTATAAAGAGCAGTACAGTCTCTGGATTGGGAGGCACCACTAAGAGTTGAGACCATGAGTCCTGAATGGAAATAATTAGGCTTACAAATATTGAATTCTGAGACTTTCAGGCTTCTTTTCTCACTTACCTACCAGATCTCTTGGCAGAGTACTTTCTGAAGAAACTGACTAGCTCAAAATACCTAAAGACACAAATATCAGGATTCCCCCAAAAAGTCTATAGGGAAACCAAAAGTTGACACTGTTCAATTAAAGTACTCAGAAGATTGCAGTCAGCAACTTCTCCACTCTAAGTACAGACAGACATCCAGAAGCTCAAATAAAATAAAATAAAAAGTAAATGAAATCACACTAGAGGAAATAAAAATACAGAAGAAAAAGAAAATATCAAATGTGTCATCAATTTCTCACAGAGATGAGACAGGATACTTCTTCCTTGAAATAAGAAAAGGATTTTTTAAAAGGAATACTTAGAGGAACGAAAATTTGAAAACAGAAGTGAAAACATCAGTAAAAGAAAGCTGGGTGTGAGGAAATGGCCCAGTTTCATTCGTCTGCATGTGGCTGTCCAATTTTCCCAACACCATTTGTTGAAGTGATTTTTTACCATTGGACATTCTTTCCTGCCTTGTCGAAGATTAGTTGACCATAGAGTTGAGGTTCCATTTCTGGGCTCTCTATTCTGTTCCATTGATCTATGCATCTGTTTTTGATCAGTACCATACTGTCTTGATGATTACAGCTTTGTAATAGAGCTTGAAGTCCGGAATTGTGATGCCACCAGCTTTGCTTTTCTTTTTCAACATTCCTCTGGCTATTCGGGGTCTTTTCAGGTTCCATACAAATTCTTACACCTCACACAAAAATAGACTCAAAATGGTTGAAAGATCTAAATGTGAGACAGGAGTCCATCAAAATCCTAAAGGAGAACACAGGCAGCAACCTCTTCGACCTCAGCTGCAGCAACTTCTTCATAGAAACATCACCAAAGACAAGGGAAGCAAGGGCAAAAATGAACTATTGGGACTTCATCAAGATAAAAAGCTTTTGCACAGCAAAAGAAACAGTCCACAAAACCAAAAGACAACTGACAGAATGGGAAAAGATATTTGAAAATGACATATCAGATAAAGGGCTAGTATCCAAAATCTATAAAGAACTTATCAAACTCAACATCCAAAGAACAAATAATCCAATCAAGAAATGGGCAGAAGACATGAACAGACATTTTTCCAAAGAAGACATCCAAATGGCCAACAGACACATGAAAAAATGCTCAACATCGCTCGGCATCAGGGAAATCCAAATCAAAACCTCAATGAGATACCACCTCACACCAGTTAGAATGTCTAAAATTAACAAGTCAGGAAATGACAGATGTTGGCGGGGATGCAGAGAAAGGGGAACCCTCCTACACTATTGGTGGAAATTCAAGCTGGTGCAGCCACTCTGGAAAACAGTATGGAGGTTCCTCAAAAAGTTGAAAATAGAGCTACAGTATGACCCAGCAATTGCACTACTGGGTATTTACCCTGAAGATACAAATGTAGTGATCTGAAGGGCTACATGCACCCCGATATTTATAGCAGCAATGTCCACAATAGCCAAACTATGGAAAGAGCCAAGATGTCCATTGACAGATGAATGGATAAAGAGGATGTGGTATATACATACAATGGAATATTATGCAGTCATCAAAAGGAATGAAATCTTGCCATCTGCAACAACATGGATGGAACTAGAGGGTATTATGGTGAGCAAAATAAGTCAATCAGAGAAAGACATGTATCATATGATCTCATTGATATGAGGAATTCTTAATCTCAGGAAACAAACTGAGGGTTGCTGGAGTGGTGGAGGGTGGGAAGGATGAGGTGGCTGGGTGATAGACATTGGGGAGGGTATGTGCTATGGTGAGCGCTGTGAATTGTGTAAGACTGTTGAATCACAGACCTGTACCACTACAACAAATACATTATATGTTAAATAAAAGAAGATAGCAGGGAGGGAAAAATGAAGGGGGGGAAATCGGAGGGGGAGACGAACCATGAGAGACGATGGACTCTGAGGAACAAACTGAGGGTTCTAGAGTGGATGGGAGGGTGAGGGGATGGGTTAACCTGGTGATGGGTATTAAAGAGGCACGTATTGAATGGAGCACTGGATGTTATGTGCAAACAATGAATCATGGAACACTACATCAAAAACGAATGATGTAATGTATGGTGATTAACATAACACAATAAAAGAAAAAAAGAAAGAAAAAGAAAGCTGGGCCTGAAGAATTATTCTGAGAGAAAAAATAACTAAAAAAAAGAAGAGAAAGAAATAGAAAACAAAAAATAAAAGGACCTGTCAGGAGGTCCAATACCTGTAATAGAGAACACAGATGGAAGGCAATAATTACCTGAATCATTCTATCATTCTAGAATATTTGCCAGTGCCAAGGACAAGTATCCAGCACAGAAAATAAAAATGAACTTAAATTCATTTACTTTTCATTTGGTGTGTCAGTCAATGACTATATCAGATTCCTCATATTTAGTAGGGACTCTTCAGAACACCAGAAACACAGAATTGAAAACAAAACAATAAATAAAATCCTGCCCTCTTGGAACTTAATATTTAGTGAAGTGAAACAAATAATAGATAATAAGTAAAATACATAATATGTTAGTTAAATAAGGAGGCATTAGACTGATGTTGTTCTAATACCATGGTGGCCAATGTTAACAAACCAAAATCTAAGCCTGTAAGGGTCTCAAAGTTATGAAAGAGACTAGGGTTTTAGTTATAGCCAATCAATAATTCCCTTTCTTTGCTTCTGTACTTCCTCTAGATAAACCTACTCCGTTTCCTGTCAGGGAGTGCTACTAACCACTTCCAGTTTGGTGCTGCCTGATTCAAATAGATTTTTGCTCAAATAAACTCTTAAAATTGTTAATATGTCTGAGTTTATCTTTTAACACTTACATGGTTTTAAATGTTAAGAGGAAAAAAATGAATAAACAGAGTAAAGAATGTTGGGTGGTTGTGGTTAAAATATTCCAGTGTGGCCAGTTGAGTTTATCTCACTGAGGTAACCTGTGATGAGGGCATGAAGAAAGTAAGAGAGCAAGCCATGTCTTTTTAGGATAAAAGTATTCCAGGAGAATGGACAAAGAAGATGTGGTATATATATACAATGATGAATATTATTCAGCCATCCAAAGGAATGAAATCTTGCCATTTGCAATGATGTGGATAGAACTGGACGGTATTATGCTGAGCATAATAATTCAATCAGAGAAAGACATGTATCATATGACCTCACTGATATGAGGAATTCTTAATCTCAGGAAACAAACTGAGGGTTGCTGGAGTGGTGGAGGGTGGGTGGGATGGGGTGGCTGGGTGATAGACATTGGGGAGGGTATGTGCTATGGTGAGCGCTGTGAATTGTGCAAGACTGTTGAATCACAGACCTGTACCTCTGAAACAAATAATACATTATATGTTAAAAAAAGAAGAAGAAGAAGATAGCAGGAAGGGAAAAATGAAGGGGGAGAATAGGAGGGGGAGACTAACCACGAGAGACTATGGACTCTGAAAAACAAACTGAGGGTTCTAGAGGGGAGGGGGTGGGGGGATGGGTTAGCCTGGTGATGGGTATTAAAGAGGGCACGTATTGCATGGAGCACTGGGTGTTATGCACAAACAATGAATCATGGAACACTACATCAAAAACTAATGAAGTAATGTATGGTGATTAACATAACATAAAAAAAAAAGTGTTCCAGGAGAAAGGAAGGGCCAGTCCAAAGTGCTTTGGCAGAAATGTGTACAGCATCTTTGAGTTTCCTCAATAATGTAATGGATAAAAAGAGGGCTCAAAGCAGGCACATTTTCCGATTTGTAATGTCTTAACCAGTGTACTTTTCACCTTTTCTCAGGATGCTTCTGAAAATTCTTCTCCATAAACAGGAAGGATTATATCAAGAAAAAAGTAAATACACAGAAAACCAATAGAACTAAAAAGAATCTTCAAAAAAAAAATGATGCAGATTGAATTGTGTTCCCTAAAAAGGTTGAAGTCTTAGCCTCTAGTACCAGTGAATACAAATTTATTTGGAAATCACATCTTTGCAGATGAAATCAAGTTAAGATGAGGTCATACTGAAGTAGTGTTGACCCTAAATCCAATGATTTCTATATTTATGAGAAGACCATATGAAGATGGACACAGATGCACAAGAATAAAGTCATGTGATGACTGAGGCAGAGACTGGACAGATGTGTCTAAAAGCCATGGAACACCAAGGATTACCCCAACCACTAGAAGGTAGGAAGAGGCAAAGAAGCATTCTTCCCTAGAACTTTCAGAGATATTATGGCCCTACTGACACTTTCAGTTTAGACTTCTAGCCTTCAAAGTGTGAAAGACTACATTTCTGTTGTTTTAAGTCACCTAGTTTTTGGTACTTTGTTACAGCAGTCCTAGGGAACTTACTACAGGTGGTGAAATGGAGATCCCAGGACATCAAATTTAAACCAAGATAAAAAAGCTTTACAGAAGATTCTAGAAGAAGTCTTCTAACAAAAGGATAAAATAAAAAAATCTCAACAGTAATATAACCTACTCAAGAGATAGGAAAATGTATTTGTCAAATTATAAAGAAATAACCCTAGATGCAAACCACTTACATAGAAGAATGGAGATCTCAGTCATCCCCAAGGAAAAAAAGAACCTCACTGACAGGTTGTATAATGACTCTTGTGAAAACATCTTCTGAAATACACCTGGAAAGGGTGGGATGAACAGCCAAAAATTTCAAAGAAATCTAAGATAATGAATATAAGTGACAAATATTAACTTGAGGAAAAGCAAAGAAAGAATAAAATGTAATAATACATATTATACTTTGATGTTCAGCTGTATTTATATAAGCATAATAGTGTGGTCACTAAAAATAGATTTAGGCTTAAAATTCAATACAACTGTTGGAAGAAGGGAGGGTAGTGTGCAACATAATGAATGCAAGAATAAGAGACTTATTTTCCATCATTATAGGAAGTCAATATATATGTTTATAGTTGATTAATTAAAGAACAGTAGTGCGCATGTTTTATTAAGATTTAAAAATATATGTAAAATATAAGAAAAAAGTAAAACCAAAAGAGTCAAAATAATTGCCTCTTGAGAGAGAGAAGGAATAGAGAGTGTTGTGGGGAAGACTATACCGTAAGATTTAATAATGTTTGAATTGTAAATTCATGTCCATTGTTTAAGAAAGTAAATTTAAAATACTTCACACAGCATTATAGCACCAGTTTAATTGATGAGACAAAGCAGTAAAAAAATGGAAATGTTTAAACAAAAGTGTTTCACTAAGATAAACATTTCTAACTATATTCCAACTATACTGCAAAGACTGGCTCAATAATAGCTTATGGTTTTAAGGCATATACAAACACTCAGGATTATGGATTTCATTTGTTAAAGAATATATCATGTGAAATCTCAATGCCTTTTCTACACTCATAAAACACACAGAATGGTTTATATTTTTCCCATTATTTTGATCAAACTAAACTGCTTGAATTTTTAAACATGTACTCTTCAGGGGAAATAAAAGTAAAATCAGGATTTTTACTACAAGAAACATGAAATATTCTAAAAATGCTGAGCTGGCAAATATTAGATGAGGGTACTAGGCTAATATCCATATCATGGCATCAAAAATGTACTGAGAAGTGAAAAAGCAAGCCAGTGTCATATTAATTGCCTCATTCCTGATGTGTGGAGAAATAAAGACATTTTGCTATAATTCAAACCACTTCAGAAATCTTGGCTCCAAATCAGAAGTACTTTACTTTGATTGCAAACTTCTGTTTTGTTAGATGCTATATAACAGTCTTTACCTGGAAATATTTTTCTTTAGGATGTTGCCTGCAGCAGACTTTGTGAAAGTTGAGTTGCCATGGTGATGTACTGTTTTAGTTTTTTAGATTTTGTGGTAAAAATACAGATGATTATACATAGATTTTTTAATCTAAAATACCATTTCCATTTATGATCATTCAACAAAGTTATGAATTAAATGATGGCAATAGTCAAGTATAAATCTTAGATTTTTGTCCATTCAAAAAAGTTTAATAAATTCATATAGCCTATGACTCCACCCATTCAAATATGAACCCGTGTCGACAAGGAATATGGTAAGGAATCTCAGTGTTGATTAATTATAGACAAAAGAAAAGCAAAATCAGGAAATCTGTTAACTAATAAATGGTTATTAGTGGAAATAGCAGTTACTACAAAATGTTAAATAAGAGTAGGACAAAGAAAATATGTTGTGATTAATAATAATAATTATGTATATATATTTGTTTTTGGAGAGGGAGAGAGAGGGGCAGGAGAGGGAGGGGAGAAGCAGAGGGAGAGGGGGAGAGAATCTTAAGTAGACCCCACACCCAAAATGGAGCCCAATGAGGGGCTCAATATCACAAACCTGAGGTCATGACCTGAGCTGAAGTCAAGAGTTGGACACTTAACTGACTGAGCCACCCAGGTGCCCCTTTTACATCAATAATATTTGATTCAATTATAGAATAGAAGATTTAATGCCATGGACTTACTTTAGTATTAGAATTTGTTTTTGAGGGTAAATAAATGAGAAGAAAGTGCCAACAAAGAAAATCTCCTCTTCAGACCACACTCCTCCAAATCTTGGTGCATTTTTTGTGTTCAATTCTTTTATCTTTGCACATACTGTCCTTTGTTGTAGATGTCCTGATATCTCCCATAAGGATGTAAATTCCTTGGGGATCCAAAACAGAAACATCTGTTTTTTCTTAACAGCATATCCAATCTTCTTCAAATTTCCTGGCATATGTAAGGCACACAATAAGTGTTTTATCAATGAACAAATGAGTGACTGCATCTATGGCTGCTGTCACTGAAAATTTTTGTTCCACAACCTCAAAATTCTGAAAAAATGATCAACCAGAGACAATCTGGCTTTCATTCCAGTTATTACAATTTATTAGTTATTGTAATAGAAGAATTGGAAAATGCATATAAATTTAGATAATTAAAGAAACATTAAATTAAAAATAAATCATTATAATCCAATCAAAATTTATGGCAATTAAGAATATCTTAACATTATTACATACCTGAACTTTTTTCCATATTACAAATATTAATTTATTAATCTTCAAAATAATCTCATTAATTATATTCTATTCTTGATCCCATTTTACAGACATGGAAACTGGAATAGAGTGGTTAAGTAACTTGCTCAAGGTCACACAATTACTAAGAGGTAAAGCCCATACTTAAAAACACATCCTCTAGTTTGCACATAGGAATATTTGTCATAAAACTAGAATTCACAAGAAAATGTTATAAGAAAACTTTCATAAATGTACACATTCACAGGAAGGCAAAATTTGGGAGCCAGATATCAAATGCAGGTTAAATAGGATTAAAATAAAACAGGTCTTATTGAATCAAGAAACAAGCCTATTTGAGGTAATGAGAATCTGTAGTGACATAAAAAGAGATGAACAATTTATGAGTTATGGCTTAATGCCTTTGAAAACTTGCTTGGTTTCTAGAACCATTTTTTTGTTTTAACTTGAAGAATAGTATATGTGAACCACAGTCCTGAGTGGATTTTGTTCAGTGGGACCTCTAGCAAAGAACATTATCAATCAGTGTGGTAGACCATTACTGTTGATCAAATACTATGTTCTGTTTCTTATAAGGCCCCTTTTCATGGGGAAGTTACAGATGTACACCATGTTGAACTCAGACACCACCATGTGTTTTACTATGACCCATCAAATGTGGTGGAAGCTTCTGAGAGAATATTTAAGAATGATTTTATGGTTTGCTGCATCACTTTTCCCTCTATCTCATGACTGACAATTTTCCAGATACAGGCTTCTCCCATATCTTAGGTTCCAAAGAAAGGATGGCATGGACTAGAGAGACAGCTGCCTAGAATGAACACATTGCACAAATGAGAACTGAGTCTACTTTTATAAGCTGGTGAGTTTTCCGGGGTTGTGTGTTACTATCTTAACATAACTTATCTGACTGACACAGTTAAGAGAGCACTAAATATGATTCTTCACCATGGTGCTAGAGACTTTGTGTCGAACAACAACAAAAAAGCCCCAGTCTCTGTCCTCAAAATGCTTTCATTTCATCAGTGTTACAGAAGCCATTAAAGCAATGAGTTTCCTATACTATCAGGGAAAGAATTAGGGTACTAACAGTTACTACTGATAATATAAAAAAAAAAAAAATGAAAGTTTTAAACAAACCAAAAAAAAAAAAAAAAACCAAAAAACAGAAAAAGGTGGGCAGATACCAGAGAGTTGCATTTAGTCTTTCTTAAACAGGTCAGGTGGTAATGAAGTACATGTATCTCTGGGCCTAATACTGAACATTTAAAGCAGGTCATTTTAGATATCAAATGCAATGCAGGATGTCATCCTTTTAAAAGTATTTGACATCTGGGGCACCTGGGTATCTCAGCTGGTTAAGTGTCCAACTTGATTTCAGCTCTGGTCATGATCTCAGGGTCCTGAGATGGAGCCCTGAGTCGGGCTCTGTGCTGGGCATGGAGCCTGCTTGGGATTCTCTCTCTCCCTCTCCCTCTGCCCCTCCTCCCCCACCCCCATTCCTCCCTAAAAAAAAAAAAAAAAAGGATTTGACTATCACGTATGTAATTCAAATAAGATTTAACATACTTTTCTTTCTTCCCCCAGTCTATCTTATTTACTATGCTTCCCTATCCATCATTTACAATCCATCAGAGAATATTGCTGATATCTTTTAAATGTGGGTAAATACAAAGTGGCTTATGTGATATGCTTCCTATGCTGACACAATTACACAGTAATTATTTAATAAGGTGAACTGATCTTCCTATTCTATTCGATCTTCCTATTCCTATTCTATTTTTTAGGGATTTCCCTTTCAAGCATAAAAAATATTTATAACTCAACCAAGTAATGTAAGAAAATTAATCATTTTCCCATATTACTTTGTGTTTTGATCATATTTGTAGGGCATTGTTGGTGTTTTAATCACTTTATAGGAACATGAAATTGTAGGCTACTATTTATGTAGCATTATTTTTTTTGAACTTACAAAAAAGTATATATTTTGAAGCAAAATTAGATTTAATAAAGTGTTATTATCACCAACCAGTAAAGTCCTTGATGGAGCACAGAATTCTACTTCAAACTCAGCCCATTTTTATTTATTTATTTATTTATTTACAGACAGTATAATATTAGTTTCAGTTATAGATTTTAGTGATTCAACACTTACATACAATACCTGGTGCTCATCACGACACATGTACTCCTTAATCCCCATCACCTATTTAACCCATCCCCCCATCCACCTCCCCTCTGGTAACCATCAGTTTGTTCTCTATAGTTAAGAGTCAGTTTCTCAGTTTGCCTCTCTTTTTTTTCCCATCTATGTTAGTTTGTTTTCTTTCTTAAATTCCACATATGAGTGAAATCATATGGTATTTAATACAGCATTTTTTGTGGCAATTACATGATGAGTTAGTGCTTAGAATTTAGTCTATCCATAGCAAAGACATGTGTCCCCAATCTTTTTTATTTGTTCATTGTTATATGGGCACTATTTCTATTATAAATGGCACATACTGGTTATTCAGTATAAAAGGATTGAATTGTTCATCTGAATCACATCAAATACTAGCTTACTGAAAGACATCTATGTACTGTAATGATATTTTAGAGCTCCTGACATTTACAGCTAATCATAACACCATATATCTGCCTCTCGAATTATTATTCAAGAGGTGTTTCACATTGTCATTTCAAGTGTGTCTAATGCAAGATGTTGTTCAGCATGTTACTATAGACGTGTACATGGAATTTGTTTTCTGTTAAAATTTTATGTTGATTTATATTAAATATGCCTAGAAAAATTGATTCAGTGTAAAGGCATATAACTGGGATGTATTGTTTTGTGTTTTATATTTAAGTAACAAAAATCTGTAAGACACAGATTAGTTGATGATGATTCCCTCCCATTCTACTAATCATTTTTATGATAGTGACTTGCAAGTTTCCAACTGTAGCTATACTCTCTATCCTGAGTTCACATCTGAATTTCCACCAAGCTGGACATCCTTTCGCATATCCTATCAAATGCAAAAACTCACAAGGGCATGGTTCATGTCTGTTTTATTCCTTGTGGTAACTCTAGTGCTAGGGACAACACTTACAAGATGATTAATAAATTAATAATTTTATTCATTTAATTAATGATTATTATTAGCTTTATGCTTAATATTCCAGGGGACAAAATAAATTGTAGATAAATTTCACATGGCAGCTAGAACAATCTTTTGCAAATACAAATTGAATAACATTGTTTCATTTCTTAATCCATCAGTGGCAGACCATTGCGCTCAGGGTAAAATGCAAATGACTTTATGGAGCCAGTAGAGCGCCTTGGAAATGTTAGCCTGATACTTTGCTTATAGAGTTCCAGCAAGTGAGTAAAGAACGTCACTTCCTGGCCAGTATAGGAAACCTCAGAATATTTTGGGAACCTCGAGAAAAGGAATTCACCTAGATCTACAGGTATAGATCAGGCAAGCTTGACAGTAAGTATTTGGCTTGGCTTCTGGCCTTGAGAGGCTCCTATTTCCTCTCTCATCTGGCCTTAACAGGCCCCTTGAGAGGCCTTAGAGATTCCTTATAAAAAGTTCCAGCAAAGTAGATTTTAAAGGATCTATATGATCCATCACTATTCTTGTTGAGTTTATGTAAACAATTAGGCCAAGTTTGTTAAAACTAGATTTGTTTTACAAACAAATTAGTCTTGATTTGGCTATCTCTGGAAAAGGGTGAATTTAGAGAGAAAAATTATGTTTCGATAACACATCCTTATGGATGTTAGATTCTAGTTTTGATTGTCTTTAAATGTTTGTTGTTTGCACAAGCTAGACATGAGCTAAAATTCAGAGAGATTGCCATAATAGCTCATATATAAACAGTCTTCTGGCTTGTTACTTTGTGGGGATAATAAAAGGGACCCCATGGGCATATGATTACTAAACAGCTAGACAATGGGATGGACTCCTCAACAATTGTGTAACTCAGCTATAGCCTTGATTAGTTCTATATGGCTGGGATAACAAAACTCCTCCTAAAAAGTCAGAGTGTACCTCATTCCAAGGCATTAACTCTGAAATTGTGGAGATCATGGATGGTCCCTCCTTCTTAATAATTGGATAGGAGAATGCACTTGGGGGATGCCCTTATCTCCCGAGACAAGTCATCTCCCACTTGCCAGGGATCCCTCATAATTAGGATATTATTAAAACTAGACATCCGGCAAACGTGGCTTCTTGATGGTTTTATCCCTTATCCATATCTGTCCCAGGAGCTTCCTCTATTGATCTGAAGTTTCAAATAGAGGCTTGAGTCAATCATACAGTGACCATCTTTAACCAAACCCAACATGAGGTCACCCACAATTTGAAAAGTGGCCCTCCAAACCTATTGGCCATTGATATCCTGACTGCAAGTCAAAGAGGAAATTATTATGCTAATATCAAGATTAAATGCTATGTATATATCAGATGACTCTGCTAATATATCCAAAGTTTTGGCAGACATGCACATCTGAATTAAGGCAATGTCTGATTCCTCTAGTTCTTTCAATGTTTGGACTTCTTCCTGGTTTAGTGGGTATGCATGGCCTTGATGAAAAACACTTTTTACTAATAGTAGTTATGCTTAGGTCTTCCTCTTTGCTGTGGGAGCTATTGTCATTACATGCTCTGCATAAATATGTTGAATATAAGTCTGTAGAAAACATCCTATTCTGATGATAAGGCCTCATGTGTACCTCCAAATCAAACAATCTGCAACTAGGGGCCCTTCATTTAATGAGATAGCTTGGGATGTTTATGCTTCCCAATAATGTTTAATAATTAATTATATATATAAATATATATATAAATATTAATAATAGGTAGGGTCTACAATAATGTTTAATAATTAATTATATATATAAATATATATATATAAATATTAATAATAGGTAGGGTCTACAATCTATCTTAGCCTGAAGAAGCTTCAGAATATGAGACCTTTTCCCTTCAACACCCCTTAAGAATAAGGAGGATAAAAATCCCATGGGGGGAATGAGACATGGAAACTGAAGGAACCCCATAAAAATACCATTTTTCCCTTTTTTCTGGCTTCTATTTTTGCTAGGGCCTGCACCCCCACTCCAATTTATATATATATTAGTTATATATATATAAATATATATATATAAATATTAATAATAGGTAGGGTCTACAATCTATCTTAGCCTGAAGAAGCTTCAGAATATGAGACCTTTTCCCTTCAACACCCCTTAAGAATAAGGAGGATAAAAATCCCATGGGGGAATGAGACATGGAAACTGAAGGAACCCCATAAAAATGCCATTTTTCCCTTTTTTCTGGCTTCTATTTTTGCTAGGGCCTGCACCCCCACTCCACTGTATACATGCCTTGTGAGGTAAATAGCATATGTTCTCTTTGTAAGGAACAAAGCAATAATGATATCTTTGGAGTCTTTCAGCACAATAGATAACATTTAAGGAGTAACGGGTCAGGGTCATCATAAACGTTTTCCAAGACCACTGACTCCAAACACCTTGACCCCAAGACCCCTGACTTCAGGGAATGAATGACTTATTAAGGACACCTGGACCCTGTCCTTGTTCTGACCAGTTCCTGGATCCCAAAGAGGGCACCTGCACCAGACCACAATTGCCAGTAAAAACCCCAGACCCCAAAGAAAGACAAGACTCATTCTGTTTTCCTTTCTGAGTCTCCTGGACACTCAGTTTGTATCTTTCTCTCTATATATAGAGAGAGAGATAGGTAGATAGGTAGATAGATAGATGATATCTTTAATAAACTTCACTTCAAAAAATAAAATAAAGTAAAATAAAATAGCTTAGTAGCCCTTATTCATAATCCTCCTGCTTGCTATTTACTTCAGTCTCTTAGAAGTCTTTGTCTGCTAGGCTCCATCCATGTTCAGATACTTAATTTTTCTCTCTAGCCAGGACACTTTCCTTCTTATTACATCCTTCCTATTTCCTCTCTCATCTTTAGCATATTAATTAACTTATTTTTTCCGACTGCAACTTGAAAGCCATTTCCTCCTGAAAGCTTCAATTGCCTCTGCTGTATGCTGCTAGACCATCAGTTTTTACAATACAGATCATTTGGAGCTGTAATTGCTTCCTACTCAAGCCCAAATATCACAGAAAACCATATAGTCCTTGCAGGTTTTTAGCACATTCATATTATTATTGGAACCACATTGCCTAGTAAGGTGCCTGACTATAGTATCACATATTCTTAATAAATGAATGTTGCAAAAGAATATGTTTGCCTCACATTATACTTAATTAGTGACTGAATTCTCAGTCTCTCACTATGTTGCATTATCTATTCTATTTTACAATGAAAGTCGATATTTTCAATAAGATCACCATGAAAGGAAGAATTGTTTACCTGATGGTATAACTAAATAGATGCTCTCAGTTCTTATATTATGTGTGTATGTATTTATAGTTTCAAATATTTGTTGTAAGTAATCATTAATAACCATAAGTATCCATAAATGTACCAGTTAGAGCAGCAAACACACAATTCCAACTATTAATGTTTCTTTTACACCCTGGTATGTATTTGAGTTGAAAATTTTCTTCATTTTCCATAGGTGTGGTTTTTATTTTGTCAATAAAATTTATGGAGATCCCAAGAACCATATTCCCTATGAATGAGAATACCTGACATTTCAAGTGTTAAATGTTATGTATGTTCCAAGTTCCATGTCAGCCTCACTGCCTTCACACAGAGCCTTAAATACATTAATTTATTTTCTCTTTACCTATGCCACATAAAAATATGTGGCATAGGTAAATACTTTTCTGAAGCATAAACTAGGTTGTTTTACTTACATTTGCAAAATCTTAGTGGCTTTCCATTTAGCATGTAGGACCAGAAATTCAAATTCATCTCTGAGATATGAGCACAACTCCCCTGAGATTTAGATCATCCTGACACCTTTAATTTCACTTGTGGTTATCTATCACCAGTCTGTAACAAATAAACATTTCTTAAAAATGAAATCAAAAGCTAAGAATCATATAATTCTAAAATTAAATGTGTAAATTATTATTTCAGAGTGCCCACTATGTGTCAGAAAGTTGGTAGAGATAAATAAAAATGTGAAAAAAGTGTTTTGGCACAATTTTATTCTAATAAAGGGAAAGAACATTTAAAAAAAATAAGCAAGCTTCTACACAGTGAAGGAAACAATCAAAACTAAAGGGAAACATTTGGAATGGGAGAAGATATTTGCAAATGACATATCTGATAAAGGTTAGTGTCCAAAATTTATAAAGAACTTATCAAACTCAACACCCAAAAAACAAATAATCCAGTTAAAAAATGGGTAGAAGACATGAATAGACATTTTTCCAAAGAAGACATCCAGATAGCCAACACATAAAAAGATGCTCAATATCACTCATTATCAGGGAAACACAAATCAAAAGTACAATCATCTCACACCTGTCAGAATGGTTAAAATTAGCAACAGGAAACGACAGGTGTTGGAGAGGATATGGAGAAAAGGGAACCCTCTTACACTGTTGGTGGGAATGCAGACTGGTGCAGCCACTCTGGAAAACAGTATGGAGGTTCCTCAAAAAGTTAAATATAGAACTACTCTATGACCCAGCAATTGCACTACTAGGTATTTACCCAAAGTATAGAAAAATATTAATCTGAAGGGACACATGCACCCTGATGCTTATAGCAGCATTATGAACAATAGTCAGTTTACGGAAAGAATCCAAATGTCCATCGACTGACGGATGGATAAAGAAGAGGTGACATTATATATATATATAAAACGGAATATTACCCGGCCATAAAAAAGAATGAATTCTTGGCATTTGCAACAATGTGGCTGGAGCTAGAGAGTCTTAGGCTAAACAAAATAAGTCAGTCAGAGAAATATAAATATCATATGATTTCACTCATATATGGAATTTAATAAAACAAATGATCATAAGGGAAAAAGAGAGTCAAACCAAGAAACAAACTCTTAACTACAGAGAACAAATTAATGAACTACCAGAAGGGTGATAGGTGGGGGGATGGATTAAATAGGTGATGGGGATTAAGAAGGACACTTGTGATGAGCAATGGGTGTCATATGTAAGTGTTGAATCACTAAATTGTACATCTGAAACTAATATTGTATGTCAACTAACTGGAATTTAAATAAAAATGAAATTTTTTAAAATTTAAAAATGTGCTAAATTTAAGAAGGTAACTTATTTTTACTGAATAGAATGTCTCTGACTCTTTCATGTATATTTTTTCAGCAAATATCTATCAAAAAATTTTATGTCAGACAATGTTCTACATACTAAGGAATGCAAACCGTTTTTTTTAAGTAAAAAAAAAAGATGCCTGGTTTTGTGGAGCTTAAATTCATATTAACAATTAACAATAAAAAATAAATATGTATAAAGTGTAAATAAGGGAGAGATTTATAAATGCTGTGGAGATTGCTATGAAATAAAGCAAGAAAGGGCACAGAGAGTGCCAGATAAAGGAGACATTATGATTTTAATTGTGCAGTCAGAAAAATCCACTGAAAGACTGAAAGGTAACTTGAAGCAAGTGACAGAACCAGGGTATCTCGGGAACTACCTTAGTTCCAATCAAACCAGGACACTCACTGGTCAGTCGAGATGGAGAAATAGGTAGGATCTTCCATGCTGCTATAAGGACTTCCACTTTTAACACAAGTGAGATAGAAAACCACTGTATGATTTTCCATAGAGGATTGGCATAGCTGGGCTTATAAGTTAAAAAGTTCATATTATCTGTTTTTAAAAAATAAATAATAAATTCAAGGGTAGAAGCAAATAGACTATTTAGGAGTTGCTGCCATAATCCAAGCAAGAGAGGTTCATGGATGGAAACTGTGAGAAATAATCAAGATTGGATGTATTTGAAGGGAAGGATAATGGGGTAGGCTGACAACTGGATGGCAACTGGAAAGACTTGCTACTTATTAAGATGAAAAACTCAAGGGGAAGAGCAGGTTTTCATTTTGCACATGTGCTTAATATGTGTACTAAATATCCAAGTCCATTTAGTATGTAGTTAAATATTTGAGCTTGGAGCTCAAAGGTAGAAGTCTGGGTTTGGGATCTAAATCTGGATATTGTCAGTATATAGATAATCTTTAAAATGCTTTTATCTGGGTGGTATTGTAATGTGTGGTAAGTGCAAATAGACATGGGAAAAAAATTCCAGGACTAAGACCTAGGACATCTCAACTGTTAGAGGTCAGCAACGAGTACTTGAAACTGAGAAAAGTAAGTAAAACCAGTAGAGTGTAGTATTCAAGAAGTCAATGCAAAAATACTACTACTAATAACAATAAGGTACATCAAAGAGCAGGGAAGTGGCCAGCAACACCTAATTCTTAAGACTGACCTTTTGAATTTACCATTGTATTTATCAACTTGGTCATTTTTATTCTTGAAGAGGGTTCTTTTGCAAAGTGATAGGATTCAGAATGGAAGCAAGAGAGAATGTGGCATGAGCAACCATAGATAAGTGTTGAAAGAATTTTGCTATAGGGAAAACAGAATAGGGCAGTAGTTGGATGAGAATACGCAATAAAGTGAGGTTTGTGTTTTTGAATAAAGGAAAACTTTCAGAATGTTTTTATGCTGATGAGAGTGATTTAGTAGATACTGAAAATTCGATTATGGGAATCAGGGGCAAATTGCTAGAGCCATCACCCTAAACAGGTTATCAGGAAATGGGCTCTAGTGCCCAATTAGAGAGGTTGGTGGATAAAAGGCATAATATTTCATTCACAGCAGCAGAAATGAAGGCAGAATACATGGATGCTGATGCAAACAAGTAGGGTGAGTTGCTCTGGTAGGTTATATTCTAATTGCATATATAATTTTTAAAGTAACAGAGGGGCATCTGGGTGGCTCAGTCTGTTAAGTGTCGACTCTGTTTTGGCTCAGGTCATGATTTTAGGGTTGTGAGATTGAGCCTTGAGTCAGGTTCCTTGCTCAGTGGGGGGCTTGAGATTCTCTCTCTCCCTCCCCCTCTGTCCCTCTCCCTGCTCACATCCCCTCTCTCTTTCTCAAATAAATAAATAAATAAATAAATAAATAAATAAATATTTAATTTTTAAAGTAACAGAACTATCATCATCTGAATATAACATTAAGAAGAGAGAGAGTAAAAACATTCCAAGAGAAAAGAAGAGAGTGAAGAAGTATGAATAGTTAGCAACACTAGGACCTATGTGAAGTTTATCGTCCTGATTTTAGAAGACCCATCAGCATAATTGTGGATTTTTCTCCAACTACTATCAGTTGTAGTGTGGCCTCAGGCACAAATAGATAGAAATAGAATATAAGTAAGATTTGTTTTCTTTTTTCAGATAATATCTATGAAACAAGAGAACAAGAGTGTTCTATTCATCCTCATGAACCAGGGAATCTTAATTTTATAAGTAGGAAGAGAAGATGTGGGTACGGGAAAGAGAGATAATATAATATTTTGTATTGTAAGTCTCAAAGGGGTTTATATATTATAGGAATGGATGTACAAAGATAGTGAGATGGAATATTAGGGGGTTGGGGACACAGAATGGGATATTTGAAATTTGGTTTATGGAGAGGTTGCAGTAACTTATAATACCCAAGATGAAAGAATAACTATGTATGGCTGATGTCAGGGAGAGAAGATTATCTTGGAACAAGGCACTAAGAGTCCAAGGTTATTTGGAACAAGACACTAAGAGTCCAAGAGTCCAACATTATTTTTATGAATGTAGAATTCATAAACATTGTCCCAGTGATCTATAGATTGCTCAGAAAGTATGCATGGGAGGTTTTCTGTACACCATTGATGAAATTCACTCTGTATTTTTATAGAAAAGGGAGCAAGAATGACTTGGAAGCAAGACTGAGGAGTAAAGAGGATGCTGACCCCAAACACAGTCCCAGTATGAAGGGTATGGAAAAAATATGTGCCTTGGGACATTTTCATGACAATCAAGGGATTGATAAGTTTTAATATAATAATGATCAATGTTAATCTCTAAGAGGATGATACGGTAGGTTAGTATTTCCAAATAAGATCTTTTAACCCCATTAATTTTTGTGCTTCTCATGAAAATAATGTTACACACAATAAACTCAAGGCAGCCTAGTATAATGGTAAGACTTTAGGCTCTGGAGGAAGAACAGGCTGAGTCTGATTTTCATTATTTCATATGACAAATACATGACCTTGGGCAAATTGCTTCATATCATTGTGACATTGTGCTTTGGAGAATGATGCTTTTAGAGTCTGAAGTTTCAAAGGTACACCTATGTATCTCCCAAATCAAGTTCTTTCACAGCTCCTCAGTCACCTTGATACATGGGAGTCCTAAAAGGAGGATTTCCTTATTTGGGAGATGGAAGGGGAGGACCACAGGATCTTATGAAAATAACTTTTGAATTCTAAGGCTATCACATATCCTAACAATGGCAGTGAGATCCGGTGCTTCTAAGGACATTCTTTTACAGGGATGGAACTGAATATTTTGAGAACACAAAGAGTCTTCATCCCCTGGTGAGATTACTTCAGAATATTTAATACATTCGATAAGAAAATCTTCATATCCAAAGGTTTTGTAGGGTAAGCTTGCAGCAATAACTTCAAGTGTCTTCTTCCCAGCAGTTCTAGGGGTCAAGAGCAAGTGCCAGATTGTATACATGAGTAAAATATCCAAGGCAGAAAAAGAACAAAGCCATTAACTGGACAAAATTCTTGATCAGGACAGGGAAAAACTAGAACTTGGGAAATTCCACCAATTTTCTCCGAATGTTTTTCTGCTTTATTTATTTTTCTGTTTTTCATAGCTAATTCTCTGCTATTATTTAATAATTCCACTGGATGTATCTATTATTGTGATCTACATCAAAATCTGAAATCAAGATAGGATAAACTAATACATGTCATATATTGCACCTGATCTTAATTGAAAAGGAATAGTATAGTGTTATAAGCACAAACACAAAATACTTAAAAGAGTAAGTGTATGAAAGAATTTCTTGGCTCTTTTGAGGTATATTTTTATGTTTGCTTTTGTTCATTGTAGAATATGGCTATTCAAAATATTTATAGCCCCCTCCAAAAAAAAAAACAAAAAAAAGACAAAAAAACCAAAATATTTATACCCAGTGTGCCTATAAAAGTGTAAGTCTGGGTCTATCAGCCAATGAAAACATGCCTTCTTTATTTTGTACGTATCTCAAAATTTTAATGAGCAATTACAATTTCTCCTGAAATGAAACAATTGTATTCCTACTCTTTCACCTGTATTTAAAGGCCACTATCCACCTAATTACCACAAATTGAGTGTCATTCTTTTTCTGAAATATGACAGAGGTAAAAATCTACAACCACTACTGAGTTTTCATCTTAAAAAAACTTCTGTCTCTCTCGAACCTTTCTCTAACTGCTTTATTTTGAATTCTCACTTGGATGATTAAAAGTATCCCTTGGCCAGTTTTCCTGTCTCCAGACTTGTTCTCAGACTTTCAAAAGCTATCTTACTCATAGAGTGTTATAAAATACAAGTTAATCCTCTGGTTCAAGTATGTTCGCTGTTTTTAAAATAAAGTTATGCAAGATGCTGTGCGATTTGGTCATGATTACACTTTACACTTTTTACCTAAGGATGTCATTTGTGTTTTTCTCCATATCTTACTGGCGTCACATACTGTATTCCTGGGATGCTCTTCGTTCTGTTTTATTCATCCCCTAACACACATCTCACCAGTCTAGTTCACCATTCACAACTCAACTTGACATCATTTTCTCCAGAAAGCTTTCTTTCTTTAAGTTAGGAAATACATCTTCCTTGACATCATGCCTTGAACAAACCAAAGGGAAGTTATCAGTCTATCTTCATCACAGAAATCTGCTTAAATTCCAGTCCTGTTATAGAATGTCGTGAAGCAGAAAGAAAAAAATAGATAAAGAAGCAAGCAGCACGTATATACAGGATCTGAACTTTAAAGCTGCAGGTGGACTGTGGGAATATGAACAAAGCACTCACATCATATACTAAGGAGATTTGTTTGTATCTTTAAACAATGACTTTTTGTATAAAAGTGACATCAGTGACAGATTTACAATCACAATAATTTTGAACAGCTACAAAATGTAATTGGTGAGTTGTGTCACTTTATATCTATAGTTGTCCTATTTTATCTCTTAATATGCCATTAAATATATAAAAATCAAAATGTTAGCTCTTTTTCTGTGTGAATGTGGAAATAGTCCTTCAATGCTATTTTAAATTACTTCTGTTCTTTTTAAATGATAATAATCAAATTTATGTTTTTAAGATAGTTTTTATTCTATTTCTTAGTTTGAGCTAATAATAGAAATCATTTGCTGTGTTTACAGTTAAGGGTTTCAGTCTGCTGTTGAGTATTGCTCATTCTAAAATAATTGATTGGAGACTTCATTTCTGAAAAGCGGGCATCTAATCAGAGTATTTTATTACTAGTTCCTGATTTCTAATTTTCTTCATAGACTTGCTAAGAATTTTTGTTATAAAAATCAGTTTTTAATAGTTTATTTTAAATAATTTCAAAATAAATATTTGACCTTTTTACATGACCAGGATTGCTTTGTTGATTGACATGTCTACTGAACTAAAATATATGTGTGCATGTGTGTGTGTGTGTAAGATTTGTTCTTCCTTTCTTTTTCCCTGGTTTCAACTCACCCCAAGAAAAGCAGACAGAAAAATGAGGGTTTTTTGTTTTCTAATACAGAAACAACAATGAATCTTATTCCAGAATAACCTAAGTAGCTCTTCAATATCAATTAGTATTGTGTTCCTGTGTCCTACACCTCAAAAGACTAATTACTGATACTGAAACCAAATTGGCTGATATTAAAAAATAAAATTAAAAATAGAACACACGAAAACTTCAGTAGATGGGGTTAAATGGATTCAAATCACAATTTTGTATCCACTCATCCATTCATGGGGAATTCATATAAAATATAGATATTGTGCACTTAATATGTCCAGCAAATGAGATTAGCATTAGACAACTAGAATGAGTATAGAGAGACAAAGTTCCTGCCTCTAACTAAATTACATTGTAGTGTGAATGATATTTATTAACCAAATATTAATGTAAAAAAGCTATTTAAAAACTGTATTAAATGCCATGTAGGAAAGGAGTAGAGTATCATGAATGTAAATATCACAGGGACTTGACTTAAGGCAATCAGAGAAAGTTTACTTGAGGAAATTATATTTAAGCTAAAACCTAAAAGAGAAGGGGGCAAAAAACAGAAAATGGGTAGGGGTACATTAAGCAAGTAAAATAATATATAGTGTTCTGGAGGTTAAAGGAAATTTCAGTATAAGTAGAGCATGCGGAGTAATGATGGTGAGTAAACTATGGGCTGGGTCATAGACATTCTTACAGGTCATAGTGAAAAACTTTTTTTTTTTCCCTGAGAGCAAAAAAACAAAATATGATCTGATATTTATTGATTTTTCCCCCCAGGATCCTTCCTCCATAATTCTGGCAACTGTCCCAGTTTTCATTTATGAATCTCCCTGTCAGTTCACAAGGCTCAGCAGGCTCCATTTTCTTGACCTAGGCATAAGGTATCTCCCTGGTACAGTCATATCCATCAAAGCTCAACCTTTTGTTTAAACCTCTGGAAAGAAGAATTTTCTCATTTCTTCTTATTTAACACAGAGAAATATAAATTTGAGCTGCCACAGCCATCTTATACATGTAAATATGAGAATGAAGCCTGTAGAAAAAGAAGAGAGCAAAGAATTGGAGAAGAGCTGAGTCCTGACAGTATTGTTATATCTCATTTCAAGCTCCATCTTGAATTTTTAAATATGTTAGCTAAAATTCTTCTTTTTATTGGGGCATTTTGTCCATTTTTTTTTCACTCTTAAAAAGATCTGATGCAAAAAATGTATTGGACGATTTCAAGCAGAAGAATGGAATGACCAATTTTGATTTTTAATTTTTATTTTAATTAAAAATGAGGTACAACTTGAAAAAGATGTTAGAGAGAGAAAAACTACATTTAGGAATGGTTTTGGTAGTGGTACAAATAAGGTATCTTGCACAAATAAACCAGGGAGATGATGGTGGAGGTGGGGGGATATTGATATGTTTAGGAAGCAAAATATATAGGGCATTGAAATACACTGGTCAAGGATTAGGATGAAGATGAATAACTCCTAGGATTCAAGCCTACACAACTTCATGGATGCTTATCATTTCATAATTGTGGAATGATAGGGAAATTATATGGGATAGGTTTTTAATTGAGTTTTAGATGTGCTGAATATATCCTTAATATACTAAGAAGTAGTTGCTGGGTAAAATCTGATATGTATAAATACATTTTGAAGACACTGGAATGTAAAAGAAATAAAGTGAGGGAGGAGGTATCAAAAATAAAAAAATCAAGACAATGCTCCTAAACTTAAGAAGATAGTATTCAAGATAGAAAGTCTCTATATAAAAGAATGACAATTCTTTGAAATATATAATAGAGTACAGACTTTTTGGCTGACAGAGAATGTGCTATAGAATTCAGAAATAATTACTGAACATCACTGTGCTCCAGTGAAGACTATCCAAAACTCAGTGTGTCTCTCTGCTTCACTGAAACTTTTAATGACATAATATGGGTATTTCAGGAAAGCAAAAGCAGAAATGGTCACAAGGTTTAGCCGTCCTTCATTTCTATCATAATAATCACCTGAGAGATGTCAGATTGACCCACTACCCCAGTATTTGGTTCAATTGTTGAGACTAATGATATCACACATACTCAAAGAGGGAATGAAATGTTTATTACTCACATAATGAGGCTTTCTGTGGGGCAGGGCAGCCTTCCCAAGCATGTCTATAAAAGGCTTCAGGTATCAGGAGTTTGCAAAGAAATGGGGAGAGATGGGGAAGAGGAAATGTGGTGGGTTAGAAGCTGTTAGCTGTCAAACATTAAAACATTGAACTCTTGGGGCACCTGGGTGGCTCAGTCGTTAAGCCTCTGCCTTCGCTCAGGTCATGATACCAGGGTCCTGGGATCAAGTCCTGCATCAGGCTCCCTGCTCAGTGGGAAACCTGCTTCTCCTTCTCCCACTCCCCCTGCTTGTGTTCCCTCTCTCACTGTGTCTCTCTGTCAAATAAATAAATAAAATCTTTAAAAAAAATGGACTTCTTTTAAAATTAAATACTCACTTTAATAATGAATCACATATCAAGAGAGAAATTATTCACTTCATGTCTAAGTTAACTAATGATGTTTGAATTTTGCCTATTGCAATATAATAAAACATTGGACTCTTAATTTAACACTATCAAATGCAATGACTAGATTATTTTCTACTCTACCTTGAGATCTCTATTTAAAGGTAGGAAACATGAATAGTCCTTCTGACAGTAAGCTTGGGAATGGACTTGCTCATTTAGTGATGGGAATCAATTTCAGAGCAGGTTCCTAACAACTCTAAAGAGAGATTTTGTTAGAAAGTTTCAAGGCACTGTTTTGGCAATGGGAATGAGAGATTTTTTTAAATTATTTTATTTACTTATTTGACAGAGAGAGAGAGAGCACAAGTAGGCAGAGTGGCAAGCAGAGGGAGAGGGAGAAGCAGGCTCTCTGCTGAGCAGGGAGCCAGATGTGGGGCTCCATCCCAGGAACCCAGGATCATGACCTGAGCTGAAGGCAGCCACTCAACCAACTGAGCCACCCAGGCACCCCAGGAATGAGAGAATTTTATGGACTGAAAATCTGTGTCCTCCCTAAATTCATATGTTAAAGCATTCATCCCCAGTGTGATGGAATTTGGAGGTGGGACCTTTGGTAGATAAATATGTCATGAGGATGCAGCCCTCAAGAATGGTATTCGTGCACTTATAAGAAGACAAGAGAGAGACAAAGCAATCTTGAGTGAAAGAATAAAGCTAAAGAGATCATATTTCCTGATTTCAAAATATATAACAGGGACGCCTGGGTGGCTCAGTCCTTAAGCAACTGCCTTTGGCTAAGGTAATGATCCCAGGGTCCTGGGATTGAGACCTGCATCAGGCTCCCCACTCTGTGGGAAGCCTGCTTCTCCCTCTCCCTCTGCCACTCCCCCTGCTTGTGTTCCCTCTCTCGCTGTGTCTCTCTCTGTCAAATGAATAAATAAAATCTTTTAAAAAAAACCATATAACAAAGTTATAGTAATCAAAACATGTACTTCAGTAATAATTTTTAAAGAACATTAAGTAAAGGACATATTTGGAAAAAAACACTATAGTATTGGCATAAAGACAGATACATATAAAAAATAGAACAGAATAGAGGGCCTAGAAATAGATCTGCACATCTACAGTCAATTGATCTTCAACAAATGTGCCAAGAACACACAATGAAGAAAGATAGTCTTTTCAATAAATAGTATTGAAAAACATACACATGCAGAAGAATAAAATTGAAACCTATTTGATAGCATACACAAAAATCATTCAAAATGGGTTAAAGACTTAAATGTAAAACCTCGAGCTGTAAAACTACCAGAAGAAAATATAGGGGGAAATTTAGAAATTGTCTTGGCAAAGCTTTTTTGGAATTTGACACCAAAAGCACAGGAACATGGGGCAACTGGGTGGCTCAGTCAGTTAAGCGTCTGCCTTCTGCTCAGGTCATGATCCAAGGATCCTGAGTTCGAGCCCCGAGTCAGGCTTCTTGCTCAGAGGAGATACTGTTTCTCTCTCCCTTTGCCTCTCTCCCTGCTCATCCTCTCTCTTTCTCTCTCTCTGAAATAAATAAAATCTTATTAAAAAAAGAAAAAAAAAAAGGAACAAAAGCCAAAATAGATCACTGGGATTACATCAAACTAAAAGAACTTCTGCACAGCAAAGGCAACAATCAACAGAGTGAAAAGGAAACTTATGTAATGGGAGAAAAGAGTTGCAAACTAAATATTTGATAAGGGATTAATATTCAAAACATATAAGGAATTCCTACAACTCAGAATAAATAAATAAATAAATAAATAAATAAATAAAAATAAATAATAAATACCCTATCAAAAAATACAAAGGACCTGTATAGATATCTCTCAAAAAGACATACAAATTACCAACATGTACATGAAAAGGTGCTCAACATCAATAGTCATCATGGAAATGCAAATCAGAACCATGAGATATCACCTCACACCTGTTGGAATGAATATTATAAAAAAGACAAAAGATGACAAGTGTTGGCAATGGTGAAGAAAAGGGAATCCTTGCACTCTGTTGGTGGGAATGTAAATTGGCACAGCCATTATGGAAACAGAATGAAGATTCCTCCGTAAATTAAAATAAAACTACCATTTGATCTAGCAACCCTACTTCTGAGTATATATCCAAAGAAAATGAAGTCAATGAGATACCTGCCCTTCCATGTTCATTATAACATTATCCTTAATAGCCAAGATGTGGAAACAACCTAAATGTCTGTCCACAAATGAACAGACATTTGTGGTGCCTATATTAATTGGACATAGATATAGATAAAGATTTAGATATAGAGATGTGGCTGAGTCATCCTTCCCCAAATCACAAATAGTGTCAAAGAAATGGTGTACAGTGAAGGAAAAACTGATGTTAACCAGAGTCAAATGTTTTAGTAGCCTAATTCTACATGTGCTTTTGTACATATGGAATATGTACCAAAAAATTATCACTGGTACAATTCCAGAAATGCTCAGTTTTGTGAAGAACATTTTACATCCTCCCCATAAGGAGATAGCCTAATTTCAACCAGCTTCTGCATTCAGCACCAAATCCAAGATGACTGCATGATATATAGTGGTGCCCCAGAGTCTGTGACTAAACATTAGTTATCTATCACACAAAACACCAAATGTTTAATGATGGAAAGAGGATAACAACTTTAATGAAATTAACACCTGCCGGAAAACAATAATGTAATACATTCACTGTTTGCTACTCCATGCTATTATTACCTTCTCTGATAAGTAATAGCAAGTAATTCTTACACAATCAGTGATATGAGAGGTTCTGCAATTTGCAATCCCTGTTTTTGCTTTCTGGAAGGATACCTATTTTCCAATACCCATTGGGACTAGGGTAACCATAATATGTATCATTGTCCTGGAATTTTTTTGAGAGTGAAAGGAGAATTATTTTAAATGTCCTTCAGGGGCGCCTGGGTGGCTCACTCAGTTAAGTGTCTGCCTTCAGCTCAGGTCATTATCTCAGGGACCTGGGATCAAGCCCCATGTCTGCTTCTCCTTCTCCCTCTCCCTCTGCTCTTGTGCATGCTCTCTCTCTCTCAAATAAAGAGTAAAATCTTTTAAAAAATTAAAAAAATAAAATGTCCTTCAGAAAACAAGGATAAGTGTGATTGTTTCTAGCCAACCATAATATATAGTAACGTTATTTATAGTCCTGATTCTAGATTCTGAGAAAATCTTCTTTTATTGCTGAAACTAGATAAGATATTTGATGATTTCATGTGTTCTTGCTTTGTTTAACTTCCTGCAAGTTAGTGTCATTTTCCTTGAACATTACTCTTTCAGATTCTTTAGTTATTCTAAAGAATTCTAACCACCAAAATCTTAGTATTACACTCTTTCCTGATAGGATTTTGTTTCCCTGATTGGTATCTAGAATATGGGTATCTTTATTTATCAATTAAAAATTGTTTTCTAATCCCTACTTTTTATTTCAGGTTTTTTAATTTCAATTATATTTATTTCAATTATATTTTCTTCCATACGGTCTATGTTTACTTTGTTTTCTTTTCTATGCTTGTGCTTCTTCCTTCAAATACCGTGGATAGTTTGCAGGTTGCTTATAGATCTAATGGATACTACTGTTAACACGATTTTTTGATTTATCAAATTGAAACTATCTTTTGACACTTTACTATAAATATTGAGGAACCCAACACCTTTTAAATTCATGCCACCTTTTATCATACTCTCTAACTCATAATCTTGGATTAATAATTTAATATTTTAATTTCTTTTTTTAGTTACACACTTCTTTTAAGATTCACTATTTTGAGAAGACAGAGGTATATCTATCCTCTTTTGTAAGGAACTTTATTTTATATACCTGAGTAGTATTTTCCTTCCTTCCTTCCTTCCTTCCTTCCTTCCTTCCTTCCTTCTTCCTTCCTTCCTTCCCTCCCTCACTCTTTTTTTTCTTTTCTTTCTTTTTCTTTCTTTCTTTCTTTCTTTCTTTCTTTCTTTCTTTCTTTCTTTCTTCTTTCTTTCTTTTTCTTTCTTTCTTTCTTTCTTTCTTTCTTTCTTTCTTTCTTTTCTTTCTTTCTTTCTTTCTTTCTTTCTTTCTTTTCTTTCTTTCTTCTTTCTTTCTTTTTCTTTCTTTTTCTTTCTTTCTTTCTTTCTTTCTTTCTTCTTTCTTTCTTTCTTTTTCTTTCTTTCTTTCTTTCTTTTTCTTTCTTTCTTTCTTTCTTTCTTTCTTTCTTTCTTTCTTTCTTTCTTTCTTTTCTTTCTTTCTTTCTTTTCTTTCTTTCTTTCTTTCTTTCTTTCTTTCTTTCTTTCTTTTTCTTTCTTTCTTTCTTTCTTTTCTTTCTTTCTTCTTTCTTTCTTTCTTTTTCTTTCTTTTTCTTTCTTTCTTTCTTTTCTTTCTTTCTTTCTTTCTTTCTTTCTTTCTTTCTTTCTTTCTTTCTTTCTTTCTTTCTTTCTTTCATCTCACTAAGATACATCTCAGGTTGACATTTAAATGCTCTAAGAATTAATTATTCTAGCAGTTACTTGCTCAATCACTGTTCCTCAAAACATGAAACATGCCTAGGTGGTTTGGTATCAAGAACATTTCAACTTCATCCAGATCCTCTGCCAATTCTCTTCTTTCAGATACTGGCCCACTTCCAATAACACTTGTAGGACACATGTTTTAATACAGGTAACCATCTCAGACACATATTTTCTCTTTCAGAGTTTAATATCAGCAGGTCTGATCAGTGACACCTTGATCCAACTAAAATAATTATTCTGAATTATTCTCTATTCTGTTCCACTGATCTATGTGTCTATTTTTGGGCTAGTACCATACCATTTTGTTTACTATAGCTTTGTAGAATATCTTGAAATCTGGGATTCAGATACCTCCAGTTTTGTTCTTTTTCAAGATTGCTTTGCTATTTGGGGTCTTTTATGGCTCCATACAAATTTTAGGATTATTTGTTATGATTCTGTGAAGAATGCTGTTGGTATGTGATGGGGATTGCATTAAATTTGTAGACTGCTTTGGTTAGTATGGACATTTTCACATTGGTTCTCCCAATCCATGAGCATGAACTATCTCTCCAATTGTTTATAGCATCTTCAAATTTTTTCATCAATGTTTTATAGTTTTCAGAGTACAGGTCTTTCACCTTCTGACTTTATTCCTAGGTGTTTTATTTCTTTGGTGCAATTATTAGTGGTAGTGTTTTCTTAATTTCTCTTTCTCCTACTTCATTATTAGTGTATAGAAATGCAACAGATTTCTGTATATTAATTTTGTACCCTGTGACTTTACTGAATTCATTTATCAGTTCTAGTAGTTTTTAGTGGAGACTTTAGCATTCTCAATAACTAACATACAATTTGAGGTCACCAAAAAAAAAAAAAAGATACCGATGGTTTGCATTATTTCTCAAATTGCACATACAGTGTCACTTTGTTACTCAAATTTAAGAGATTTTGGGAATGGTACTAGAAATGTGCGTAATGCTTATCTTAAATGAGTAGCCAGACATTTGCTTTAGTTATTATACAGGCAAATGTCTTTGGGCAATTTTTCTAAAGCAAGGATCATTTTTTATAGAGATGGATATGACAAATTGGGAATTTGGGGAATTCAAATAGTTATTGTTGCAAATGTCCCAATCTCTCGGTAAATCTTTTTCTTTTTGACTTTTATTTCATATATGTGCTCTTATCTATCTATCTATCTATCTATCTATCTATCTATCTATCATCTATCTATCATCTGTCTTTTTTTTACTTTTATTTTAATATGTTATGTCCATCACCATACAATACATCATTAGTTTTTGATGTAGTGATCCACGATTCATTGTTTTAGTATAACTCCCAGTACTCCATGCTGTATGTGCCCTCCTTAATACCCATCACCAGGCTAACCCATCCTCCCACCTCCTGCTCCCCTCTAGAACCCTCAGTTTGTTTCTCAGAGTCCATAGTCTCTCATGGCTCATCTCTCCCTCTGATTTCCCCCCTTTCATTTTTCCCTTCCTTCTCCTAATGACCTCCCTGCTATTCCTTATGTTCCACAAATAAGTGAAACCATATGATAATTGACTTTCTCTGCTTGATTTATTTCACTTAGCATAATCTCCTCCAGTCCCATCCATGTTGATGTAAAAGTTGGGTATTCATCCTTTCTGATAGCTGAGTAATATTCCATTGCATATATGGACCACATCTTCTTTATCCATTCATCTGTTGAAAGGCATCTCAGCTCTTTCCACAGTTTGGCTATTGCGGACATTGCTGCTATGAACATTGAGGTGCATATGGCCCTTCTTTTCACTACATCTGTGTCTTTGGGGTAAATACCCAGAAGGGCAATTGCTGGGTCATAGGGTAGATCTATTTTCAATTTTTTGAGGCACCTCCACACCGTTTTCCAAAGTGGCTGTAAGAACTTGCGTTCCCACCAACAGTGTAAGAGGGTTCCCCTTTCTCCACAATCTCTCCAACATTTGTTGTTTCTTGCCTTGTGTATTTTGTCCATTCTAACTGGTATAAGGTGGTATCTCAATGTGGTTTTGATTTGAAATTCCCTGATGGCTAATATGATCAACACTTTTTCATGTGTCTGTTAGCCATTTGTATGTCTTCTTCGCAGAAGTGTCTGCTCATGTCTTCTGCCCATTTATTGACTTGATTATTTGTATTTTGGATGTTGAGTTTGAGAAGTTCTTTATAGATCTTGGGTACCAGCCCTTTAGCTGTAGTGTCATTTGCAAATATGTTTTCCCATTCTGTGGGTTGTCTCTCTATTTTTTTGACTGTTTCCTTTGCTGTGCAGAAGTTTTTATCTTGATGAAGTCCCAAAAGTTCATTTTTGCTTTTGTTTCACTAGCCTTTGGAGATGTATCTTGAAAGAGGTTGCTGTGGCTGATGTCAAAGAGGTTACCACTGATGTTCTGCTCTAGGATTTTAATGGATTTCTGTCTCACACTGAGGTCTTTCAGCAATTTTGAGTTTATCTTTGTGTGTGGTGTTAGAGAATGATTGAGTTTCATCCTTCTGCATGTGGTTGTCCAATTTTTCCAGCACCATTTATTGAAAAGACAGTCTTTTTTCCATTGCATATTTTTTCCTGCTTTGTCGAAGATTATTTGACCATATAGTTGAGGGTCCATATCTGGCCTCTCTATTCTGTTCCATTGGTCTATATGTCTGTTTTTGTGCCAGTACCATGCTGTCTTGGTGATCACAGCTTTGTAATATAGCTTGAAATTGGGCAACATGATGCCCCTAGCTTTGTTTTCCCTTTCAACATTTCCTTGGCGATTCGGGATCTTTCCTGATTCCATACAAATTTTAGGATTGTTTGTTCCAGCACTTTGAAAATGTCATTGGAATTTTGATCGGGATGGCCTTGAAAGTATAGATTGCTCTGGGTAGCATAGACATTTTAACAATGCTTATTCTTCTGATCCATGAGCATGGAATGTTCTTCCATCTTTTTATGTCTTCTTCAATTTGTTTCATGAGTGTTCTGTAGTTCCTAGAGTATAGATCCTTTACCTCTTTGGTTAGGTTTATTCTGAGGTATCTTATGGTTTTTGGTGCTCTTGTAAATAGAATTGTTTCTCTAATTTCTCTTTCTAAAGTTGCATTGTTAGTGTATAAGAAAGCAACTGATTTCTGTGCATTGATTTTGTATCCTGCCACATTACTGAATTGCTCTATGAGTTCTAGTAATTTGGGGGTGGAGTCTTTTGGATTGTTCCACATAAAGTATCATGTCATCTGTGAAGAGAGAGAGTTTGACTTCTTCTTTTCCAATTTGAATACCTTTTATTTCTTTTTGTTGTCTGATTGCTGTTGCTAGGACTTCTAGTACCATATTGAACAATGTGGCAAGAGTGGGCATCCTTGACATGTTCCTGATCTTAAGGGAAAGACTCTCAGCTTTTCCCCATTGAGGATGATATTTGCTGTGGGTTTTCATAGATGGATTTTATGAACTTGAGGAATGTTCCCTCTATCCCTATACTCTGAAGAGTTTTAATCAGGAAAGGATGCTCTATTTTGTCAAATGCTTTTTCTGCTTCAATTGAGAGGACCATGTGGGTCTTCTCTCACCTCTTATTAATGTGTTCTATCACATTGATTGATTTGCGAATGTTGAACCACTCTTGCATCCCAGGGATAAATCCCATTTGGTTGTGGTGGATGATCCTTTTAATGCATTGTTGGATCCTATTAGCTAGGATTTTGTTGAGGATTTTGGAATCCATATTCATCAGGGATATCGGTCTGAAATTCTCCTTTTTGATGGGGTCTTTGCCTGGTTTGGGGATTAAGGTAATGCTGGCCTCATAGAATGAATCTGGAAGCTTTCCTTCTGTTACTATTTTTTGAAACAGCTTCAGGAGAATAGGTATTATTTCTTCTTTGAATGTTTGGTAGAATTCCCCAGGGAATCCACCAGGCCCTGGACTATTAATTTTGGTTAAGTGTTTGATCACTGCTTCAATCTCGTTACTGGTTATTGGCCTATTCAGGTTGTCAATTTCTTCTTGCTTCAGTTTTGGGAGTTTATAGGTTTCCAGGAAGGCATCCATTTCATCCAGATTGCTCAGCTTTTTGGCATATAGTTGTTGATAATAATTTCTAATAATTGTTTCTATTTCATCGGTATTAATCGCGATCTCTCCCCTTTCATTCATAATTTTATTAATTTGAGTCCTTCCTCTTTTCTTTTGGATAAGTCTGGCCAGTGGTTTATCGATCTTATTAATTCTTTCAAAGAACGAGCTTCTAGTTCTGTTGATCTGACCCACTGTGTTTCTGGTTTCTAATTCATTGATCTCTACTCTTATCTTAATTATTTCTCTTCTAATGCATGACTTAGGCATCATTTGTTGCTTTTTCTCTAGTTCTTTAAGGTGTAGAGTTAGTTAGTGAATTCGGGATTTTTCTATTTTTTTGAGTGAGGCTTGGATGGCTATGTATCTCTCCCTTAGGACCGCCTTTGCAGTATCCCATAGGTTTTGGACTGATGTGTTTTCATTCTCATTGGTTTCCATGAATTGTTTAAGTTCTTCTTTGATTTCCTGGTTGACCCAAACATTCTTGAGCAGAATGGTCTTTAGTTTCCAAGTGTTTGAATTTCTGCCAAATTTTTTCTTGTGATTGAGTTCCAGTTTTAAAACATTATCGTCTGAGAATATGCAGGGAATAATCTCAATCTTTTGGTATCATCGGTTGAGACCTGATTTTTGACCCAGTATGTGGTCTATTCTGGAGAAAATTCCATGTGTGCTTGAGAAGAATGAGTATTCTGTTATTTTAGGGTTGAATGTTCTGTATATATCTATGAGGTCCATCTGGTCCAGTGTGTCAATCAAAGCTCTTGTTTCTTGTCGATTTTCTGCTTAGATGCTCTGTCTATTGCTGAGAGTGGAGTATTGAGGTCTCCTACAATTAATGTATTGTTATCTATATGACTCTTTATTTTGGTTAACAGTTGGTTTATGTAGATGGCTGCTCCCATGTTGGGGGCATAGATATTTACAATTGTTAGATCTTCTTGTTGGACAAACCCTTTAAGAATGATATAGTGTCCTTCTGTGTCTCTAACTACAGTCTTTAGTTGAAAATCCAATTTGTCGATATAAGAATTGCTACCCCAGCCTTCTTTTGAAGTCCATTGGCATGGAAGATGGATCTCCATCCCTCCACTTTCAGTCTGGATGTAGCTTTAAGTTCAAAATGAGTCTCTTGTAGACAGCATATGGATGGGTCCTGTCTTTTTATACAATCCGCAACCCTGTGCCACTTTATGGGAGCATTCAGGCCATTCACGTTGAGAGTGATTATTGAAAAATATGATTTAATTGTCATCATGTTGCCTGTGAAGACATTGTTTTTATATAGATTGTCCCTGTAAATTTCTTTTCTATATCACTCTTGGGGACTTTCTCCTTTCTTAGTACCACCCCCCCCTTAATATTTCTTGCAGGATCGGCTTAGTGGTCACATATTCTTTCAGTTTCTGCTGGTCTTGGAATCTCTGCATCTCTCCATCCATTCTAAATGAGAGCCTTGCCAGATAAAGTATTCTTGGCTGCATGTTATTCTTGCTTATTATCCTGAATATGTCTTTCCAGGCCTTTCTGCCTTGCTAGGTCTCTGTGGATAATTCTGATGTTATTCTGATGCTCCTCCCTCTGTATGTAAGGAATCTCTTCCCCCTAACTGCCCTTAAGATAGTTTCCTTGGTTCTAAGATTTGCGAGTTTTACTATTACATGCTGGGGTGTTGGCCTGCTTTCCTTGATCTTGGGAGGGGTCCTCTCTGCCTCTAGGACACGAATGTTTGTTTCATTCCCCAGATTAGGAAGTTCTCAGCTACGATTTGCTCAAGTATATCTTCTAGTCCTCTCTCTCTCTCCACCCCCTCAGGGATTCCAATAATTCTGACATTGGAACATATCATGGTGTCACTTATTTCTCTGATTCTATTTTCATGAATTCTGGGTTGTTTTTCCCTGGCCTCCTCTTTTCCTTTTTTATCTATTAAATGGTCTTCCAGGTCACTAAATTGTTCTTCTGCCTCGCTTACCCTAGCTGTTAGATTATCTAGATTAGATTGGATCTCATTGATAGCATTTTTAAATTCTGCCAATTCAGCCTTTATTTCTGCCCTTAGAGACTCTATGTTACCATTAATTGATTTCTCCATTCTAGCTATTGTCTTCACAAATGCTAGCCTGAATTCCATCTCCAACATCTTGGTTATATGTGAATCCATTTGTAAATCTGTGGCATAAGTCATAGTCTCTGAGTCTTTCCTATTTTGGGCATTCTTCCTCCTTGTGATTCTGTTGATGGGTGTTTGAGGGAATGTATAGAGTCCAAATTATTGATCAGAACCCAAGCAAGATGCACCTGTTTTCTAGGGACCTTAGGGTTTCTGGCCTCTTGTTTTCCCAGCCTGTCTTCTGTGGGAGGGGCCTGCCACACTGTTACTCAGGCAGCCCTGTTTTGGCAGAGTTGCCCTGCCCCCTGTGGCAGGGGATGGGCTCAGTGGAAACTAGTTTTTTGGGGCTTTTGTTCTCTAGTGGCTTTCCCTGGTGGCTTTCCGTGTCTCTTCCAACAATCAGAGAGAAGAGATTGTTTCCAACCCTCTGCCTCAGAGCAGAGGGATCACAGTCTGTTCTTCAGTGAGCTCTCTTGGCCACACTGTCTCTGTTTCTGTCTGTGCTGCTATAAACTGCAGTGTCCCGGGTTGTGCGCCCCTCAGCAGTGCTCCCAGTCCTCGCCTACAGGTCGGGGCCTATCTCTGCCCTTTGTGCTTCTAAAACCACCAGTTTGCCCTAGTTCCCATGCAGGGCCCTGCCACTCCGTGTTTCCGTGGGGGTGTTGCCCTAAAGTCCCTTCCCCGCCACTATCAGTCTGCGAGTCTGTGCCCTGTCCCCAGTGTGGGAGGCTATCACTCACTGGCAGTGTAGGATCCTGATGTCTGGGCTCCCTCCCCTTTCCATTTGTCCTTTGATATCTGCCCATGGAATCATGTCTCCCTGCTTCGTACTCGAAACCAACTGCCTGCCATATTCTGTTTGTAGAGATCCAGATCTATCTTCTTACATCTCAGGCTGATTTGGGTGTTCAGAGTGGTTTGGTAGGTATCCAGCTCAATTCTGGGGACTGGTTGGAATAGGGTCCCCTACTCCACCGCCATCTTTTTCCTCCCTCTCTCTATCTATCTACCATCTATCTCTCTACTTATTTGTTTTCTTTGAGCCTAAATTTTTCTACTATTATTACTTCCCAAATCTATAGTCACTCTATTGCCTTAAGGTCTACCCATATTTTATTTTGTTTTATTTTATTTTATTATTTTATTTATTTTATTTACTTATAGAGTGGGGAGGGACAGAGTGAGAAAGAGAGAGGGAGAATCTTAAGCACGCTCCACTTCCAGCATAGAAGCTGATGTGGGGCTCAATCTCACAACCCTGATATTATTATCAGCACTGAAATCAAATCAGATGCTTAACTGACTGAGCCACCCAGGTGGCCCAATATCTATCCATTATTAAACGAACAGCCTAAAATTGTTTGTTTTGCTTCCTGATAAATCAAGAGCACTGACCCTTGTATGTACATAAAATTGTTTTTTTGAAGAAAATAAAAAAATAATTGGGGACGTGCTTAACGATATTTAAAGAAGAAAAATACAATTCATTGTGTAAAATATTCTTTTTTTGAATATGCACTTTTGACATAGCCCTTTGTTTTAAAGTTCCATTTGTAGAGACATAACAACTTGTGTTCTTTTAAATGCTTACCCATATGCATTGTTTATTGCCCAAGAAGAACTCCTTGCTCAATATTTAGTTATGACTCATGACTTATTTATAGTACTTAGCAGTCCATTTAACATGAATTTCTGGAATTTTGCCAGGACAGGGTCTATCCTGGATTCCTATTTTTCTTGTGAAATTTTCAGATACTCAAGCATGGCCTGTCAAGGGAGATCATTACAAACATTCTCTCCTCTATTGGTTTTTGGCAAGGTTTCCTGCCTTACAGCATCTGGCATGCACTATTATTTTTATTGAAATTAAACACAGAATAATGTATCCACAACTCCATGAATCAACAGTTTATCTCTGGATTATTAAGTTGCCAACAGTATACACCATAGTGAATCATTCTAAATTATTTATTGTAAACTTAAGGGAGGGAAGGAACTGAAGCTATTTTCTATTATTTTTTTTTCCTTTACCTGCCAGCAGAAAACAGGATCTTGAAAAATAAAACAGAGAGCTGTTGACAATACTTAACCTTTAGGCATGACGAGACATAATCATTTTCCACAGTGCATTTTCGACATTAGTGTACGTTCTATGTTAAAATAAATAAGTCAGTTGTAACCATTGATTTTTCTAAAAGAATCTGTTCTGTAGGAAGTGCTGATTTCATTTTAATTTTTTTTCTTCAATGCATTTACTTCTTGGTTGTCAAAAATACAGTTTATTCTTATTGTTAAATTTTTTTTTTGAGTAAGCCTTTTGCACATGATACAAAACTACTTACACAGAAATAACTGACACAAATATTCAGTTACATCATAGAAGGCAAACAAAATTTCTCCTAGTCTTTATTATTGGGAGATCTTCATATTTATATTCTATTATATGGTCTTTGAATCCCATAGCCCTGAAATTGAAGGGTTATCTCATTTTATCCCTTGGTCCTTAACACATATAATCAATCATTTTAAACCTCAGTTTTATTATATATAAAATAGGGATAATGGTATTTATCTTTTAGGGCTGTTGCAGGGATTAAATTATACACACACACACACCCCTTCCCTAACACATAGAGTACCATTATGTTTCTCACATGAAAGGTATTATGATAAAGCTATTAATTTTAATATTATCATCTATTCCAACTAATTAATAAATCATATCCACCTAAGTATGAAAATATTAAAATATTCTGTTACTTATAATGTAAATTGGACATATAATATTAATATATGTTGCTAACTGATTGTTAATAATAGTAAATACACGACATTATCACCACAGATAATTGGATTTGAAATTAAACTATATTCACTTCAATATTTATCCTAAAAGTGAAAAGTAAGTTGTCAGAAAACATTATATATATATATACACATATATATATATATATCATGCATAATATAGTTTACTTCTTTTGTGCCTTTTGAAGATTTTGTTGGTTAAATATCATAGTGAAAATTCTGAGATACCTTCCATATACAGACCAGAATAATCATTTTAGCAATGATTATTAGAAGTGAACTTTTACCAATTGTACCAATGTGATGTTAAGTGCAAATATGCTGTGGAAAGCTTGGGAAATATTTTGCTTTCCTTTTTCTGGGAAATCCCCTACTTACTGCCATGGAGCTATATAAGTGGTCTTGTACCAACAAAATCCCATGCCGATAGAATTTATATTACCACATTGTCTTGTTATTTGTGAACTTCTAATTGGTTAAACCAATTAATGTTTTCTGCCATTTGGATCTGAAAGTACTACTAATTAATGTATTGTGTAAGAATTACCTCACCATTCAATGACCCATAGAATCGTAGATTTTTATAGCCATATAGGAACTTAAAGCTCACCACATCAAAAATTTAAGCTCTTTGTCCTGGTATATTGCAGAAATAATAAAAGTCAAGGTAGTTGGTTGAGCTTAATCATTTCATTAATATTGAACAAACATAACTTTTTGGATGTTAAATTTTTGCAAAAGATGTCTTTGATTCATCCAGTAATATCATATCTCCTTCCTTATAATACTTTACACTATGGTGATTAATTTGCATATTGATAGGATAGCTATTATATGCAGGTAATTTGGAAAGGATACCTTAGCCAAAAAATATTTTTTTCTAAAACAGAAATAACAAATTGAAATAATTCCTATATTATTCATATAGTATTTCTAGATATGATAAAGAGATATAGTAGTAATATGAATGTCATTAGATTTAATTGTCAGAGATAAAGTAATCAAACTCCAGAAACTAGAAATATGATTATACGCTGAGAGAAATAATAATAACAAATTATATGTCATGGATGATATAAACAGTTACAGAATTAATTCAGTTTTAATAATGGTTTGTAAAAGCATCGAAAACAAATTGGAAATATGCCAGTTCAATCAATTGGGTACAATTTTAGGAAATAAAATTGAAGCAACCATGTAGGTGAAATAAGAGGGTAGTAGACTTGAAGTTTTCTTTTTTCTTCTTTTTTTGATAAACATATTACCTTAGAACAGTTTTAATTTTACAGAAAAATATGAAAATAGTACTGAGAATTCCCCTATATCTTATACTGTTTCATTAGTATGACACATTTTTTAAAAAGAACTGATATTGATACATTATTATTAACTAAAGTCCACAATTTATTCATCTCTCTTAGGTATTTATGAATATCACTTTTCCATTCCATAATCCCATCCTCATTAAATTTAGGCTCCTCTTGTGATGGTTTTAAGATTTACTTTGTTTTTGACGACCTTGACAGTTTTGAGGAGTCCTGGTCAGGCATTTTATGGAATGTACTTCTATTGGGAGTGTGTGATGTTTTTCTCATAATGTGACTGGGTTATGCATTTTTGGGAGGGAGACCACAGAAATAGTGACATTTTCGATCACAAGAGTACATATATCCACATGACTTGTCACTGTTTATGTTGACCTTTATCAACTGGCTGATGTAGTGTTTGTTCAATGTAAAGTCCCCACCCTCCTTTGCAAACTGTACTCTTTGGAATAGTCATTAGGTATAGCCCTCACTTAAGGAGTGGGGAGTTTTGTGTTTCACCTTCTTGAAAGCTATTTATATGAATTATTTGGAATTCTGTGTAGGAAATTTTCCCCTTCTCCTATATTTATTTGGATTCAATCATTTATTTTTATCTGTATAAATTAATGGGTATTTAATTCCTATTTTGGACTCTAAAGCAACATTACTATATGTTGTTGACCAAACTGTTCTGCATTTGGCCATTTAGAGCTCTCTCAGTTGGCTCTTGTGGCAATCATTTTTTTAAGCACTTTCTTATTTTCTGGGTCTATAAGATGCTTCAGGCTATTTTTATATATTTCCTGCTCTAGATCTAGAATCAGCTATTTCTCCAATCTAGAATCAGCTATTTCTCCAAAGAACTATGATTACTTTAATTGTAGAATGGTATTAGATACCAAGATCTGCATGCTAGATGTGTTCACTGTTGTTGGAGCTACAGTGTTTCTAGGTTCTCTCAGCTTACATATCAATGAGATATAGTCCACATATACTAACCTTCATATATTCACATATTTTAAAATAATTTTATATATAAAAACAGTATTAAACATGAATTCATACTGATATCTCCAACTTTAATTCGTTACCATATAAATCACTCTAACCTCCTCCCTTGCTTTTCTGTAACCTTCCACTCTAACAATGAGGAACCTGGCTCTTATCATTTAACATTCATTTACATAACTGTTCAAATTCAGTACACATGTATAGTGGAATTACAATGGGTAACCCATATCTTGATTGGAAATAATTTTATCAAATAGAGGACAGTGCTTATATATAAATTATTGTGCATTCAAATGCCCATTTCCAAAGTTATTATCTTCACATTTCTTTCCATCCTCTTCATTGAGGTTGTTTCATACATTTGTAATCATTAGATTATATTGTTATTCTTCATTCCTTCCCAGGATTCCTTAAACCCTTGAATAATTTTTTTGATACCTATACATAAATGTCCTCTCTTTGTGTTGTAAAATCTTATGGCTTTTGTGAAAGGCAGAGTGTCATATATCCACCCTTAACAGTACCATAAAAAACGTTTTACTGGTCTAAAAAATTCATTGTGCTTCACTTATTCAACATTTTCTTCTCTCCTCTGTCTCCTTATAACCACTGATCTTTTCCAGTCACTGTAGTCTTGTCTTTTCCAGCATATTTTATAATATGAATTATAAAGTATGTAGCCATTTCAGCCTGACTCATTCACTAAGAGATAGGCATTTAAGATTTATCCATGCATTTTCATGGTCTGATATTCCATATTTGTCCATTGTTAAATAATATTCCAGGGTATGGATGTATCATTTTATCAATTTGCTTACTGAAGGACAATTTGGTTGACGCCGTCTTTTGACCATTATTAATAAAACTGCCATAAACATGTGCATGTAGGTTTGGATGTGGATCTGAGTTTTTAAACCAGTTGAGTAAATATCTAGGAGTACAGGCGGTGGAAATATAGTAAGACTATAGTTAGCTTTGGAAGAAAATTCCCAGAAAATTCTACTAAAGTGTCTGTATCATTTTGTATTTGCACTAGCAATGAATAAGAGTCTGTGGCATCATATCCTTGCCCAAAATTGGTAGTTATTTTCTTTTGAATTTTAGCTATTGTAATAGGTGTGTGGTAACATATTTTTGTTTTAATTTGCAATTTTCTAATGGAAAATGATGCTGAGCATCTTTCAATATTATTTGCCATCTCTATACCTTTTTTGCTGAGGTGTCTGTTCAGATCTTTTCCACATTTATTAATCAGGTTGTTTCTTTTCTTATAGTTGAGATTTAAGAATTCCTTTTATATTTTGGAAACAAGACCTTTATCAGATATTTGTCTTGCAAATATTTACTCCAGATTTTGGCTTCTCTTCTGATTTTCTCAACAGTCTCATGCTTTAATAATATCCAATTTATTAATATTTTTTCATATATTATGCTTTTGGTGTTGGATCTAAAAACTCTTAACCAAATCTCAGATCATATAGATTACATCTGTTATCTTCTAAAAGTTTTTTTTTTTACATTTATATCTACAATTCATGATAAGTAACTTGAATAACATGTTGAGTTACTCAACCAATACTTGAAAAAACTACTGTTTCCTCATTGAATTTCTTTGCTCCCCCAGGTGAAAAGTGAGTTGAATATTTGTGAGATCTATTTCTGGCTTTGTAGTCTATTCCATTTATATATGTGCATTCTTTTGACTAACACCAACTGAGTGGATTATAGTTTTATAGTAATTTTATGGTAAGTCTTAAAATTGGGTCATGTGAGAATTCTAACTTTGTTTTTCAGCACTACGTTAGCTTTTCTAGGTCTCTTGAATTTCCACATAAATCTTAGAATATATTTTTCTATATTTACAGTTTCTCCATATCTAAAATAAAGGTTACTGGATTTTGATTTGGATTGCTTTGAATCTATAGGTCATGTGGGGAAGAACTGACATTTTAACTATATTCAGTCTTCCAACCCATGAACATAGAACGTCTCTCTTTTAATTTAGATATTTCTTTCATTAATTTTATAGTTTTCTATATGTACAACCTGTACATATTTTCTTAGTTTTATACCGAAGTACTTATTTTATTTGGTGCTACTATAAATTCTATTCTTTTAATTTTAAATTTTAATTGTTCATTGCTGATATACAGGGCAGCAATTAACTTTCATATTAAACTTTTCATTTTTCAGCCTTCCTATAATCTTATTAATATAAGCATATTCTTGGATATTTCTACATAGAACTCTGAACAAATACACTTAATTTATTTCCCTGTCATTTTCTCTGTGACAAAATACACTTATTTTCCAGTATGTATATCTATTATTTTTTCTTCTTATCTGGTTGCATTATTGCCTTATTGTTAGGACTTCTAGTACAATGTAGAAGAGGAAAAGAGGACCTACTTTCCCAATCGTCCCTTATTCTTCATTGTAGGGTGAAAGTGTCCAGTTTCCCAACATGAATACAATGTTAGCTGTAGGTTTTGTGTAGATGTTCTTTTTTTTTTAAGATTTATTTATTTATTTTGAGAGAGAGAGGGAGAGCAGGGGGAGGTGCAGAGAGAGAATCCCAAGCAGCCTCCCTCTCCACAGAGCATGGAGCCTCTGACCCAGGGCTTGATCCCACAGCTCTGAGATCATGACCTGAACTGAAATCTAGAGTCTCTAGCTCACCCAACTGAGCCACCCAGGAACCCCACGTGTGGATGTTCTTTATCAAGTTGAGAAAGTTGCCTTTATTCTTAGTCTGAGCAATGTTGTTTTTACTTTATCTTCATGAATGAGTGTTGGATTTTGTCAACTATGTTTTTTGAATAAAAATTATATGATCATGTTTTCCTTCCTCATCCTTTTTAAATTTCCATACATTAAAGGCCTATGTTGTAAAGTTCTACAGCTTTTGCCAAATGCAATGTGTCATGCATTCACCATTACAGCATCGTATATTATAGTGTCACTGCCTTAAAAAAATCCTGTGATTTACTTATCCAACCTGTGGTGGATTACACTGGTTGATATTTTGATGTTGAAACAGCACCAGCTTTACATACTATGCAAATACATAAACATATACAAAATATCAGGTACATTATTATTTTCAGTTCTAAGGTTTCTATTTGGTTCTTTTTCATTTTAGCTCACTCCTGAAATTTGTAATATTATTTTACTAAGATACTTTGAGATGGCAGTTCATCTCAGAGTTTCTATCTGTTGATAATCTTTTCTCTTACAAAGAGTATTAGTTTTGGTTCTTCTATTATTACCTTACAAATCATATAAAACCCTGACTCTACCTTTAAAATAGACACAACATGAGAATTATTGTAAGCCAAGAGAGTTATTCTTGGAGAAGACAATTTTCACATTGAATGTCAAAGAACATGTAGGATTTCAACAGAAGATGTGAAGGCATTCATCTCAAGACAGAAAAAATAACATGCAAAAAATAATAGAAGTGGAACTAAAAGGATTGAGGCAAAATTTATGGGTGCATATAGTGTAAAGAAGTTCTTGAGTATTCCAGTGAGATAAATCTGGGCTCAAATTCTGGCTCAGTAATTGCTTAGAATGTAACAGAGCATCTGACAAAACATCCCTAATCTTCCTTTATGCAAATACAAGATAAATATTTATTTTAAAGGTTTTGCTTGTGATAATTAAAAGGATTACATAGCTCAAAACAAGTAACATAGTACACAGTAAACATTCAAATTATTCCTTCTTTTACTCTTCCTTCCATCAAATTCTGCCCAAAAAGCTTTATTATTACTTATTAAAAGAATTATTGCTTCCTTATTAATGGTGACATATTTTGCAAGGTCAGTACTAAGTAAAACCATTTTTGCTTATTTATTTGATAATTTTTTATATAACAAATACAGGGTATATTTCTGATGTATTATATAATAGACTATATTATATATTATATACACTCCTTGGCACTCATTAAGGACATAAAATCAAATCATATCTCCATAATGGTAAATCTTAATGAAAGAAAATAAACTGGGGGCTGGGAAATGGCTAGACAAATGTGATTTAAATTTTAGCTCTTTGGTGGATCACTTATTCATTAATGCATTTGATATTTACTAAGGGCTTATGAAATGCCAGGCACTGTTTTTAGAAGGAGGGATAGAGGAGTGAACAGTCAAAGCCTTGCTCTCTGAATGGGATCTAACTGATACTAAGAAAGAACCCAGCATTCCCAGTGTGGGTAGATAGGTTTCCTATGGCATAGTTACTAAATAAGGGCAGGTGTAACAAGATGTTTTCAGGTGTGCATAAAAATTCCAACTAAATTGCTTTAAATGATAAATGATTAATTTAGCAGCTCAACAATACTTTCCTATGTTTCGTCCTTAGGCTAGTTGCAATGTGGGTGTAGCAGTTCTGAAAATACCAGAGAGACAGGACAACCTCTCTTTTGAGGCACTTTCACCTGCATTGTCTGTCTTGGTGTTCACATCGGCCCCAAGAACCACATATTAGTTAAAAATATGTGACTTTTATCAAAATTTGTGTCAACCTTTGTGAGTGTTCTCAACAGGAAATCTCATAAAAAACTGTGCCAACATTTGTGAGGGTTCTTCACAGGAAAATACTCTTCTGATTTATCTTCCATCACTTCTGCATCTTTGATCTCTGTTATTGGTTCTGAAACACATTTCATATTCTGAACTTCTCACTATTTAATATATATAGTGCCACATACCACAGTGTAGAATCATATCATATTTATATTTCATATCTGAAATAACCATATGTAAAAAAAATTTTAAATTGTGAAATGTTCAAACTCTGATCTATTGACCAGATATTCCTTCAGCTGCATGTAGCAACAATAATTGTTATGGTAGTTGAGACAACTGAGAGTTTTATTTGTCTCCTGTAAAAAAAAGCCTGATGATAGGCAGTCCAAAATTAATAGAGTGGTTCAACAATGTTAGCAGGAAACAACAATCCTTCATTTTCCTGCTTTGCCAACAAGCAGTGTGGTTCTACCTCAAGGAAGAAAGATGACCACTACATTTCTAGGCATTTTATTATCATTCCAGAATGGAAGAGGAAATGAGTTGGTAAAGGAAAGCTCTCAGTAAGGTCTTAGACCTATATCTCATTGACCAGAAATATGTCACATATATACTGTTACTTGCAACAGAAGCTCACTATTAATTATGTTCAAACTTTGATCTAAAGTAGAGAAAGATAAGAATGAGATTGGAATTACAGGAATTCCAATTATAATGAACTATAATGGACATCTGCTACACTGAATGAATTAACAAATGTAGACAAATGATTGGGACACTTACTACAAACAATATATCTCAGAACCCTTGGGGTTCCTAAAATCTTATCCTGGAGATACAAACCCCACATGTATTGACAATTTACAATAATGGAATTGTCTAATAGTTATTGAAAAGTTATTATATTCTAGACATCATTTTAAGTTTTTTACTTGTATCAACTAATCTAATCTTCTTGTAATTTATGAGGTAGTACTATTATTAGGTCCATTTGACAGATAAGAAAATTAAGGCAAGAGGAGTAGGTTACTTTCCATCCTAATTATTTACACAAATGGCTATTTTTATATTGGCAGGAAGGAGTGATGTAGCACACATAACACATACAAGTAGCACTGACATAATAAATTCAAAAGAATACAAAAGAGACCAAAGGATATCTTCTGGACAGTATGCACTAAATGTGGCTGATGAGTCTACTGTCATCCAGAACAAAGAGGAACCAGTTATGTTATTTGCTACCTAATATAGCATCATTTCATATTATAGATGTTAGAAAAAGTGACCTATCACAACATGAGATCAGTTCTATAATCTCATCTTGGGTCAGCATTTTGTCAAGATATAATGAATGACAATAGCATTAAATCATATATTACTAACACTGAGTAGCTAATTATTTTAATTTTGGGGTGATTATTACTGTTTCACTTAGTGACAAAGACTGAAGAACTTCATTGACAAAAAATAGGAAATGGTCATTTCCCTTCTGAATGCTTCAGACTATAGGTTATATCATTAAATAATCAAAATCTAAATTGCAATATGATTCTTAAAGGTAAATACTATTAAAAATGTTCCAAAGTTCATATTGGGTTTATGACCTCATTGTTAATCTTGAAGTATAACACTGACTGTATAAAATTTAATGTTTGCATTTCATTAACATTTTCAGATTAGGTAATACAACCATGCTATATTTTTATTATCCTGCAAAATTCTCTCACACAGAAAAACTGCCTGTGGTTTTCCCTCTAAGCGGTTGCTAATTTTGCTTGTGATTAAATGACAAACATTCTGAGTCATGGCATCAAAGGTTATCTTTAGAGTGACAACTGCCATTATATAATGATAGGGCTCGTTGTCCCTCTTGTAACCAAGTAAGTGCTAGATGCCTCCTCCCACTCTTTACATCCTGCTGACACAGGAAGGGTGTAAGCTTCCCACATAGCCGGACTATGTAGGTCATGGTTTTGAGGCAATCTGCTCTCTTTCCACTTCCTCAACCACTTGATGGATCCCAAGTTCCATGATATCTGAACCAGAACAATAAGAATACAATGAATACATAAGAAATGCTGTGTCACTATGTCATTTATAGCTGTGTACTATTTCAAGAATCTTCCCATCACATAGGTTCTTTTTTGTTTGTTTGTTTACTTAAAATTTAGATTTCTTTTCTTTTTCAGGCTGTTGCCTCCCAGGTCTGTTCCGAGCATAATAAGAATAAAATTTCTTCAGTGACATGCTTTAATACTTTAGCCATTGTTTTTTTTAAATCTTACAATGACTCTAAGCTACTTCTAGCATCAAATTAAATGTATTATTATGGATTTAAAGGGTAGATTTTTATAATAATTCTCCCCAAACATACTGCATTTAATGTTCTTTCATTAAAATTCTTAACCATTTTCTGAAACCCTACCAAATTATTTCTAATCCATAATACTCCACTTTTCTAATCATTCCAGTGAATATTGTATCATCCATTTAACCTGATAGCATTGTTTTTTTTTGCTAATTCATCATTCATTGTTTAATTAAAATTATCTTTTAAAAATAGTCTTTAATAAGACAATAATTACTGCTTATAAACCCAAGTAAACTTTGTAATACAGGCACATTATCAGGAGGGATAATATTTTCAAATACTAAATCTTATAATTTTTAAATTTGTCTTCATTTCTCTTTTTCTTCCTCAAGATTTTATCAGGAAACTAGCTCTGTGTTCTTGCCTTAGGAAAGTCAGGAAGTACCACACACACACACAAATAGGTTCTTAATAAAACACTTCTACTTATAGTCTTTATTTCCAAAATTCTAATTCCATTTGGGAAGGGAAGTAGAAGTAGAGGAAGGGGAGAGGAAAAAAAGTGGAGGGATGTAACTAGTAAATGAAAATATCTTAATATTCATAGCGAAATGTATGTGTGTCTTGCTTTACTCTCATCACTGAATTCAAGTTAGGGCTTCATCTTCAGCTGTCCTGCTATCCCTTAACGTTTTGCAGTAAGTGCTCACAGGGAATCATTCCTTACTTGTTCTCCATAAGCATCACCTAACACACCTCTTGTGTTGCCTTGATTATAATCCAGACTTCTGAATCTGACTGGCATCAGACTTTTCAAAGTCTGCTCTTTTCAAGGGTAACATATGCCAGAAGACTGCGTTGCAAAATGTTTAAAGCATCAAAGAAAACATCAATGAGACTAGAGTTTTATATCCAAAGTTTTGTTCAAGGATAGTCTCTAATAAAATAAAATTCTCTAGATTATGACAAGTATACTAAAAATTATTGAAATAAGTACTGAAGTTACAACTTGGGTCAAGTTCATGAACTTCTAATGTTCAGGTGTTTCCCTAAATAATCCAGCAGTTCTCAGTAGTTTTAGTGCTTCTAATTCCCTGTAGAATATCATTGCTTCACCTTGACTACTGGCTCCTACTTTCTTTCTTCAAGCTCACCTTGTGACTGCATTCTGGGAGTTTTGTCTAATCCACCTGTCTCTTCCTTTGTGTTTCCAAAGTGGTTCTTCTTTCACAACATAATTTTCTACTTTGAACTATAAATTTGCCTACAGATATAGACTTTTGTAGGATTTTATGCTTTTATGAATAGGAGTCGTTTTCTTTTCTTTTTTTTATTCCATGGTATAAAGCTAGTAGAGTATCTTACATTTAGGGATTGAGAAAAAAAAAATTGTTCAATGGTTGAATGAGTGTAAACAGTAATTTTTATACTGCATATATTTTGACCTCACTATCTTCCTGGGTCTTCTCCTCTCTATCTTCTCCTTCAATTTCTCTGCCACATATGTGGAAAAGAAAACAAACAATCTAATTATGACCAATAATTGTACCAACTATGCCAGTAAAGTCTTAAAATAGATTTTGAAAATCAATGATAATCACAATATTCAGAATTATTTTCTAGAAACTTCTCAAAAGCCTTTATCTACTACTTTATCCTGAATAATTTTTCCTAACACCAAGGATGAGATGCTGAATAAATTCTTTTTTTTTAAGTTTTTATTTAAATTCTAGTTAGTTAACATACAGTGCAATACTAGTTTCAGGTATACAATACAGTGACTCAAAACTTCCATACATCACCAGATGCTCATCACAAGTGCACTTTTTAATCCCTATCACCTATCTAACCCATCCCCCACCTACCTCCCCCCTGGCAACCATCAGTTTGTTTTCTATAATTAAGAGTATGTTTCTTGGTTTGCCTCTCTCTCTCTTTTTTTCCCCTTTGCTCACTTGCTTGTTTCTGAAATTCCACATATGAGTGAGCAAATATGGTATCTGTCTTTCTCAGACTTATTTTGCTTAGCATAATACTCTGGAGCTCCATCCATATTGTTGCAAATGGCAAAATTTCGTTCCTTTTTGTGGCTGAGTAATTTTCTGTTGTGTGTATATATATACATATATATATATAATATATATTTTTTCTGTTGTGTATAAATATAATATATATATAATTTTCTGTTGTATATATATATACACACCATATTCATTATTCCATTTTTGCATTTTGTTAAATGGCTATGATTAAAAGTATGCAGTTTATGAGAATATTAAAAGTTTCAGTTTATTGGAGTATTATGTTTTGAATAAGTACTTTTTTTGTTACATTATTGATTTCATCATATTTTTGTGAGATGTCTTGTTTTATATTGACCATTTAAAGCATTTGTATTGAATGAGGTATTCTGGGCCCAATCCATTTATTAGTATGCTGGATACTGTATTATTATTTACAAAATATATTTGTCTATTTGCTCTAATAACTTATGTGAATTAATTAGATGACTAGAGTAAGTGCTTAAATATGTAAGCATTTAATATAAGTATTTAAACTTATAAAAAGATATGTTTTTAAATATATTTTATAGCTTTTTAAATTTTATAGCATTTTAATACCACATTAAGGTCTATAACTACAGAAATGAGGTGGGTCCTTTTTGTTGCTTAATCCTATAGTTGTTTTCAGAGTTCAACAAATATCTTCCAATGTCTTTGAAAGTTTTTAATGTAAGAATGATGATTAATTCAAGTGAAATATTGAAGTAATTATTCCTTTCATACTAGATACCTAGGTCATTGGGCTATTCCTATAATATCTTAGTTTCAAAATGCCTTCATGTTTAATTCTCATAATAAATCTAAAATACAAGACATTATTATACATTTGTTACGTATGAGGAAATGAGGCTTAGATGAGTGAATAAACCTTTCTAACTTCATTCAGTTAATAGTCTCCAACTGTAGATTTGACCTAAGAATTTTTCCACAAATCTCATTCATTTTCTGAAACATCAGAGCCATCTATTTATAAGGGTTTCAATTGGTAACTAATTGCCACCAAAGCCTACAGTCTCTGTGGCCCTTTTTCTTTTGCCTCAACAAAAGCTTTACCAGGAGTGTTCTGATCATCTGATGGTGATTTACCTCTCATCTAACAGGGAACACATCTTCAAATAATACCTTTGTGAAATTAATTTTTTTCTCTTATTTCTTTTCCTTTAGCTCTTAGCCATTACAGATAGAATTACAAATTTTGAAAACATAAATTTGCCTGTAATTTGTGTTGGCAGCAAAACCTGACCTGACCTGAACTGACATGAGGATGTTTAGATTCCTTATTTATTTCATCAGAGTGAATGTTCATTATGTTTCTCTAAAGAAAATTATAGGGGACTGCCACAGGCCCTGCTAAAGCATGATGTGACATTTGGTATATGTTTGCTTTTACATATCTAAAATCAAAATTATTTGGAATTCCGAACATATGTGGTCCTCAGGGCTTTGGATAAGGAATTATACAGGTCTTTCTAAAATTTATTGAGCACTTTTTTTTTTTAATGCCAGGCTGGAAATATAATGGGATAAGTAGAATTCCAGTGTATTAAAGAAATATAAAATAAAATAATAAAATTGAAATTAATTCAGTTTAATTAAAAAAAAAAATATTTGCAGGTTGTGAAAACTGCCAGAGAGAGAGAAAATAGATACTTTAAATAAGGATGTCAGGGAGGGCCTCATAGTAAATGAGAACTACATATATTATACCAATAGAACATATTTTCTCTCTTCAAATTCTTTAACCAGTAACAAAGCTGATTATCAAATTTGGTGAATGATGAATGAAAAAAAATGTGTGCAATACAATTAGCGAAGTGATCACATAACAATTTTGTCTTCCATAGTAAGCATCCCATCAAAAGCATATTCATAATGGTCTTTCAGAGCTACTTATATTGATGTTACAAAGTCATAAATATTCATCAGTGTATAAAAATGTATAGGGCGCCTGGGTGGCTCAGTTGGTTAAGCGACTGCCTTCGGCTCAGGTCATGATCCTGGAGTCCCGGGATCGAGTCCCACGTCGGGCTCCCTGCTCAGCAGGGAGTCTGCTTCTCCCTCTGACCCTCTTCCCTCTCGTGCTCTCTATCTCTCATTCTCTCTCTCTCAAATAAATAAATAAATAATCTTTAAAAAAATGTATAAGCTGAACTTTTAAGGTAAATTTCTAAGTTCAATAAAACTCATTAAAACCACCAGTTATTTAAATATAAAGAGCAATCATATTAGGTGTAGATAAATAGACAGGGTCTATTATAGTAATAGGATAATGCCATTTCAAGGCCAAAAGACATTCCTTTTTTATTACTGCAGGGTCCAATGTAAGAATTATTATTCAGATCATTGCATCTATTTAAAACAATTCAAATGCTGCTCCACTTGATTAGCCCAGTGGGTTCCAACAAGGTGTTATTAACTATAGTCATGGGTTTGGTCTCAGATTAATGCAGAAGGCTGCATTGTGATCTCCCATAAAAAATTACCACACTGCAAGAGGTTGCTAGTAGAATGAGTCAAACCTGATAAATATCTCAATACAAGTCTATTACATTTTCATTAAAAAAAAAACAAATGTTTTTCTGCTAGTTGTGCACAATGTTGTTATTTTTCATAATTCTAAATATTTCAAGATAATGCAAAGAAATAAAGCTGCATCTCAGATTACTAGATAATCCAATTATTTTCTTTTCATATACACACACATACACACACACACAGACACAGAATAACTGAACCTCAATTATTTTAGCTCTAGAGCTTAACATTCACTATATGAACTTCAAGTTTTTATTTGCTTGTTTTCCTTTCATCATGCATTTATAATGATAGCTGATTAACTTCAATGCATAAAAATAACAGATTTACTTAATACTTAGTATTTGCCATACATTTTCTAAGTATTTAAACTGTATTAATTATTAAAACCTCATACTACCTCTATGAGGTACATCCTCATAACCCTGTTTTAACATCAGCTCTGTTTTATGGATGAGAAATGAAGGAACTGATATACAGAGAGATTTTAAGCAACTTGCTCTGGGTCGCATCACATGTAAAAGGTGGAGCTGTGATTGAATCCAAGTAATCTAGTCATAGACTTGGGGTTTTAATTATGATGGTATGCTATGCACAGGAAATTTCAGCCTCTGATTCTTATTAGAAGTAAAGACCTCAGATATTCCCTTGTGTGTAAAACAGAGAAAAGTGATCAAATTTTATATAACAAATTAGTGGATTTGCTTAGGTTATGTAATTTTTAATGATGTGAGAAATTATTTTCCTGGTATGCCATTCAAATATAATAGTGAATCTTTCGATTGCCTTACCAGCGTTCGTTAGCCCTCTCCATTTTGTAGAAACCACCCATTTGGATAGATTAACTCGTTCCAAAGAGAGGAGCTTGATTTAAATTTATCAAGGTAATAGCTTCTCTATTATTATATATACCATTTTGGTCTAAAGCTTTCAATATCACGCATATCTCTTTCCCTGACATCATATGGTACTCTTTTGTTTTGTTTTTTTAAATCAACTTACAGCAGCATTTGCCTAGAAAATGTCAAAACTGACCATTGCATTTCATCACAACCAGGTTTAACAGCTGGTACATAAACTTTGAGTGATCCTCTGAAGTGACAGATCTATGTGGACTTATGGACTTGATCTCCTTTCTCTCCCTAGATAATGAATGAGGAGTTATTTTCCACAGATTGCAGCTGATGGCCATCTAGAACCTCAAGGGGAAGAACATTTAGAATGAAATAATGTGGTTGCCAGACCAGTGCCAGAATGTAGACTTAGATGACTGAGCCTCAGGCCCAATGAGCCCTGCCTCAATCTTACCTCTGGATTTTCTGCCTATAAACCATAACATCCTTACTGTAAAAACCATTTGCGTTACCAGAAATAGCATCATAACTGATTCAGATGTCAATTAATCTGATTAATTTCAAGGGCTTCATATTATTTTAGCCAAATTGAAATTTAGTACTTTTTTTTTTTTTTGGTTAGATAAACTATGTCTCTCCTTCAGGAATAGCAAATTTTAAATCTGGTCATTTACAGAACATAATAAAAAATTATAAAAAATAAATAAATCAGGTTATTTAAATCTTGAAATAAACTACTTTTATTTTCCTTAGAATATAAAACTTAAGAATAGACATAACTTTGCTAAAGTTAGCAATAATATTATAAAGGAATGAAATTAATGGTAATATTCAATTTAAAGTTTGCTGACAAATTTGTCCACTTCTTGAAATTCATCTATCCAGAGGTGAAGTGACAGTTCATAAGAAAGTGTCAAATGTGTAGATAATAGTTCTGAAATATGCAGAATAATAAAAAGCAATAAAAGCAAACCAGAAATGCACATTCCAAAGCTATTTATGAATAGGTCTATAACATAAATCACATATTTATTATAATACTATTATTTTCCTTCATTAAATGGAATAATCCAGCTATTGAGCCTTAAATACTAATCAATATGATTAGCACTTGAGCATCATTTTTGTATACAAAATTGTATATTTTAAAAATTAACTTTTTAGTTTTAAATCTTCCTCATGCCTGTTTTGCCTACTATCTATTTTATGTACTCCCAGAAATACTGAGATGGAGAAAGAGTAATATGCTGGAAAATACTTTAATAAGAAGCATAAGGGATGGAGTCCTGCAATTGTTCTGTTGCTCATTACTTGTATGGCATTGACAAAGAGAGGTAATGTCCAAATTTCCTCTGCTATGAATTAGCACTATAACAAAATCTTCCCCATTCATGGTTTAGTATTACGGTGGCCAAATGACAGGATCACTTAAGTGCATGGTAAATTAGAAAGTATTAAGCACAGATAAGGTGGAGTTCAATAAGCTGATAGCTTCAAAAATTGCATCCCTCATTTATTATCAAATGCTTAGCTAACTCCATAAATAAAATTAGTTTAATTTTAAATGCATTTGGTGGCATTATGCGATATGTGATGTCATTTTGATTGTATATTATTTATTCTTTCTTTCCAACTAAAATCAAGTGTTGTCTTTTTTTTTTTTTTAATCTTCACCAAGCATTTCATTTAGGTCATTTGGGAGAGCAAAGCATATCAATTCACATCTCCTACACACAGATCACTCCATACTCCACTTATTTTGCTGTAAGCAATCAAGTCAATGACTAGATGCTCTAGACAAAATCAGCATGCATAATGGGTATACTTGAGCTGATCAGAGGAAATTAAATAATTACATTGCTTAAAGTCTTTCATTTGTCCATCTTACATAGTTCTATGGGTTACATTTGAGCCAATGAACTTCACCTTTAAATCTTAACCAGTAAAGAAGAAGGAGGAGAAGAGGAGGGGTTGCGGGGGGGGGGGGGGGTTAGGAGTAGGAAGAGGAGGAAGGGTTGGGGGAGGGGAAGGAGGAATTAGACAGCAAAATACAGCAAAGCAGTGTGATTTCAGGAAGCAGCAGAATAGCAGCATTTCCATCATCACTATTTTGTGATTCTCTTATTTTTAAAAACAGGACTTAAGGCGAGAATGTATCAGTATGTCATTTGGATGCATCCACATAATATTTCTATCCAGTATCAACAAATGGTCTCTAAACTTGCTTGTAATCACAAATGATATATCGATTTGACTGAGGTAAATTTATAATATATAATTGCTCTAATAAACCAATATTGCTCATTTTCTTTTCTGTGTGGCTACTACTGTGGCAAAATGAGGCAAAGTGAACACATAAAGGTCAGTTTATCCTGGGTTTTGCTTCAGACAATATATACTGATTTTTCTCTCTAACATTCTATTGTCTAATGGAAAATATTAGCTTCCTGTTTAGCTTAGTGTGAAGACTTATTTTCCTGTGCTTGTCTAAGAACTCAACTTCAAAGAGGGACAGCAAGAAATTCTGTAAAATATATGGCAGATCACAAGTCTCACTGTATTTTCACATAAGGCAACATAGTCTATTTTCCTTTAAATATGTAACTGATGTCTTTTTTCTTTTCTTTTTCCTTCCTTCCTCCTTTTCCCCTTCCTCCCTCCATCTCTTTTTTCTTTCTTTCTTTCTTTCTTTCTTTCTTTCTTTCTTTCTTTCTTTCTTTCTTTCTTTCTTTCTTTCTTTCTTTCTTTCTTTCTTTCTTTCCTTCCTTCCTTCCTTCCTTCCTTCTTCTCTTTCTTTTTTCTTTCTTTCTTCTTTCTTTCTTTTTCTTTCTTTCTTTCCTTCCTTCCTTCCTTCCTTCCTTCCTTCCTTCCTTCTTTCTTTCTTTCTTTCTTTCTTTCTTTCTTTCTTTCTTTCTTTCTTTCTTTCTTTCTTTCTTTCTCTTTCTTTCTTCCTTCCTTCCTTCCTTCCTTCCTTTCTTCCTTTCTTCCTTCCTTCCTTTCTTTCTTTCTTTCTTTCTTTCTTTCTTTCTTTCTTTCTTTCTTTCTCTCTCTCTCTCTCTCTTTCCTCCCCTCTCCTCTCCTCTCCTTTCCTTTATTTTCCTTTGTTTTAATTCTTCTGTTTATTTTTAAGCCTGGCTTCAGGAGTCACCCCAGGATGAGCAGACTTTAGTGGTTAGCCAATTATTAAGCAGACATTTTTCTTAAACACCTTGAGCAAGGAAGGTTTCATAATTTGCTAATAAACATGGGTGTGGTTTAGGGAATGCAGCCAAATTCCAGGTAGTTTTCAAGGCTTCTCTAGCTTTTATTTTCTGTGTTTGCATGGACTCATTTTTATGTAGATACAAGTAAGACCCTCCCAGGTCTCTCCTAAATATGTGCAAAAAACAGCTTTGCACATATAGCCTCTGAGATCACCAGTGCTGTTTTATAAAGGCTTGCTTTGGCTATCATTTTTTGTTTTGTTTTGTTTTTGAGATTTTCTTGTTGAAATTTTTTTGTGATCCGATTGTGTGTTGTGTACCTGAATATTGAGTGTCAGCTACCTGCACTGTTGGCCTTCTCTGACTGTTTGCCACAGATAGTGCTAATGTTTATGACAACACTCCTGGACATGAACTTTCTATGCTCTGCTACCAACAACACCAGCTTCCTCTAGAATGACTTAACTCAGGTAGAACTTCTGTACCACACAAAGCTAGGGATGTATGGGGGTATGAGAACAGGCCCAGGCCAAAATACCATACTTTCACTGTTCTTATCAAAATTCAGTAAACTTTCTTGAATAAATACTTCTCAATTTGTGGCCTGGCTTTGGTTATTTTTCAAAGCCCATGAATGATTGCTTTTAGCCAAACTTGTCCAGTTGTATTATTGATCTTGTGTAAAGGATTTGCTGAGCTCCTCACTCAGCTCTTCTGGAAGTTTTGCCCCTATTCTTGGTTTTATTGTAAGCTGATGTATCAACTTTTGAAAGGAAAATTTAACATACTTCATTTAATTCTTAAAATTTTGGCTTTACGGGCGCCTGGGTGGCTCAGTTGGTTAAGCGACTGCCTTCGGCTCAGGTCATGATCCTGGAGTCCCTGGATCGAGTCCCGCATCGGGCTCCCTGCTCAGCAGGGAGTCTGCTTCTCCCTCTGACCCTCCCCCCTCTCATGTGCTTTCTCTCTCATTCTCTCTCAAATAAAGGAATAAAATCTTAAAAAAAAAAAAAAAATTTTGGCTTTACTTTTTCTCTGGTGTTATATGCTCTCTTTTCCTTATATATAAAACTTTTTTTTACTTCTTTTATCTGAGTTCCAGTGGAAAGCAAATATTTGTGGGTTTTTTCCATTTACTTGTGGTATCTGCAACCTTACAATATATCCTTATATTTATATTCTTGTAGTTATTAAGAAAACACAATATCCTTGGTTGTCTTTTGTATATTAAAATTTCAATAATTTGTTTATCTCACCGATTTACAAATATTTATAAGTGATATTATCTTATTAGCAAGATTGTTAAGTGTTGCCCAAATTTATAGTCATAATGTGAACTTGAAAAAAAAAACTATTACTGGAGCATGGTACATAGTCTCATAATTGAGAAGATACTCACTGCAATTAACTCCTTCAAATCAAAGTATATGTCTTTGTGACATCCAATTAAGAGTAGATATCTGAAACCACTCTTAGCCTTTATATATTTGGCCTCTGTGTAGTAATACAGATATTATATTGTTCTCCCTAGTGAATACATTTTGAAGATTTTGCCATTTCTTTTGAGATTTCCATCACTTCCTGCCAAAAGTGAATTTTGTGACTGCCACATAACTTATACTCAGGGTGGTATTCAAAATATTCAACAATTACTTCTTTTCTTTAAGATTATTTATTTGAGAGATAGAGCATGGTGGGGAGGGGTAAAGGGAGAGGGAAACAGAATCTTAAGTAGACTTCCCACTGAGTGCAGAGCCTGAAGTGGGGCTGGATCTCAAGAGACCCTGAGATTTCAATGTTAGCTGAAACCAAGAGTTGGATGATTAACCGACTGTGTCACTCAGGTGCCCCTCAACAATTACTTCTAAATATTAGTGACGTAGGAAAGACGTTATTAGGGTTCGAAGCCGGCAGCCGAGAAAGAATTCTTGAGACGTCTTTGGTTCAAAAAGGTGATTTTATTAAAGCCCGGGGACAGAAAGAGGGGCACCGAGGTCATGAGGAGTGGCCCATTATATATTTTCAAGTTGGGAAGTGGTTAGGGATAGCTTAAGTCTCTAAGGAATTTTGGAAGCAAAGTTTCCAGGAAATTGAGTGGGCTAGCTAGTGTTGGGAAGAGGTCATTTATTAAGTCAATCAGAGAAAGACATGTATCATATGACCTCACTGATATGAGGAATTCTTAATCTCAGGAAACAAACTGAGTGTTACTGGAGTGGTTGGGGGTGGGAGGGATGGGGTGGCTGGGTGATAGACATTGGGGAGGCTATGTGCTATGGTGAGCGCTGTGAATTGTGCAAGACTGTTGAATCACAGATCTGTACTTCTGAAACAAATAACGCAACATATTTTAAGAAAAAAGAAAAAGAAGAAGATAACAGGAGAGGAAGAAAAGGGGAGTATGTCAGAGGGGGAGACGAACCATGAGAGATGATGAACTCTGAAAAACAAACTGAGGGTTCTAGAAGGGAGGTGGGTAGGGGGATGGGTTAGCCTGGTAATGGGTGTTGAGGAGGGCACGTTCTGCATGGAGCACTGGGTGTTATGAACAAACAATGAATCATGGAACACTGCACCAAAAACTAATGATGTAATATATGGTGATTAACATAACAATAAAAAAATTAAAAAAAAAAAACCTTAGTTATGAGACCCTTCAGATGTATATTGGTGGGCCATATGCTTAGGGGATGATTGCCAAAATGTATCTTGGGGGTTTTAGAGATAAAGGAAGTTTCCAAAGGAATTTTTATATGTTAAAGTAGACTTACGGGATCCTGGGAGAGGGGGGACTCGGGCGAGGATTGCCTTTTGTCCTTAGCAAAGTACTAATGTCGAGGCAGTCGAGTCCCTAAAGGAATATCACTCTTTCTGTTTCAAGGACTTGTCAGAGGGCTCTAGGTAGTAAGGAAATTCAACAATTTTTCTTCTGCCTTTGTTTCCCACATCATTAGTCCTTTTTTTTTTAAGATTTTATTTATTTATTTTAGAGAGAGAAAGAGTGCACGGGTGTGATCAGGGGGAGCAGAGACAGAGAAAGAGAGAGGATCCCAAGCAGACACACGGTTTGACCTAAGTTGAATCCAATTCCTTCTAACTTCATTTGTATTTTATCATAGCTTTTTCTTTAACATTTGTTAGATGAAAAATGAGATGTTTCATCAATATGAGGAGGAATTCACAGAATTCTTAGTTTTGGGGGCACAAAGAGAAGATATATCCTTCTATTCTTTTTTTTTTAGTTTCTAGTAAAAAATACACTCTATTCATTTACTTATTTCATAAATTTTGTAGGTACCCCTCATGAAACAGGTGCTTAGTTAGTGATGGAATCTAACTGTACTAAATCTTCTCTTTTTTATAATTTATATTCTATTTTCAGAATTTACTTTTTCTGAAATACAGACATACATATAGACCAAATATTTATTAAGGAGAGGCAGAGTGTGGTAGGGTTAACATGTTTTGTAGAAGTAAAATTCAAGTGGAAAAGGAAAATTGAAGTAACAAATTCCAACATATTGCTTGACTAAATAAATAAGTTATGGGTTCAGAAATTGCATTAACAATGCATTTTGGTGTACAAATCCATCATGATTGTGAGGTTTGTCTTTTTATTTCTGTAAAAAAGTATGCTAGAATTATGATTATTAATTCCATATTACAGACAAGAAATGGAAGATCAGAAAGACTTAGCTTACTTGCCCAATATCCTGGAGATACTGAAATGAAAAACATAGGATAACCTTCTGAAAAAATAATAAAGTGCTCTTAATACAAAAATACTATTCTTTTTTTGAACTCTTTGTATTTCTAATTTTCATACTTGATTTGAAATAACTTGAACCTTCTACTCTACTTCATGACAAGGCATCTAATATATTAAGTCTGTAATTATAAAGTAAATGTATGAATTGAAAAACAAAATTACTAAAATCAATTATGGCCAGCAGTATAAAGGGAATATTTAGACAAAACATAATATTTAAGAATAGAAAATTTTAATCTCAGTTTCCCAGTTCCTTTGTATACACAGAAATAGCCAGAGCCTAAACTACTTTGTTAAAAATGATAATTTGAATTTGACTAAAAGTAGTTGTTTTAAATATATTATTGCTGAATTTAAAAATTATTGTATGAGAAATAAATATTGAATATAAATAATTTATAATAAGTTATTATATGAGAAATAAATTATTACATGAGAAAGAATTTAAAAATTATTATATAAGAAACAAAGAATAAATTATTATATGATAAATAAATAAATAAAAAGTCCATTTTGGGGATGTGGAAGTATGGAGGTGGAATAAAAGTATATTTAAACTTATATCCCTTATCTTTGCCAGAAAGCAAATTTAAGTTACAATGAAATAAATTTTAATTTAATTTAAGGAAATATGTGATATATTAGTTTAGTATTGTAAATAAATAATAAAATAATAAGTAAGTATGTTTCTATATCTTTGATACTTTTATGGGAAGATTTCAAAATGCATCACACTTTATTGTAATTGACTTTCTCCAAACGTCTCTCTACCATCATTAAAAACACCACTGACTGCATCATGTCATAAAAGAGAGCTATCATCCTGCACTTGATGTGTACAGGATTCTTCATCCCTGTGCTAAATGTGCTCCTTGAATTTCTGCTTGCCCAGTTCTTCTGCCTTCTTAAAGTCTTTTTTGCTACTTGTCAATTTTTCTGTTGTGTCTCTAGGTACATTCTCAGTGTATTGGTTCCATTTGAAAGGTGCTGCTGACAAAATGAGCACACAAACCCAAACCCAAACAAGGTCTAAATAAGTTTAAATTGTTAAGAATTTTGATAAAGAGAAATTTCTTTGGAAGCTATATTCTTGTCTTTCCTACTTACTTCCTGTTTCCCATATTTATTCTAAAAAATTTTTTTAAGATTTTATTTATTTATTTGACAGAGAGGGACACAGTGAGAGCAGGAACACAAGCAATGGGGGCGGGAGAGGGAGAAGCAGACTCCCCGCTGAAGAGGGAGCCCGATGTGGGACTCGATCCCAAGACTCTGGGATCATGACCTGAGCCGAAGGCAGATGCTTAACCAACTGAGCCACCCAGATGCCCCCTAAAATTTGAGGTTCCTGAAAACTTGACTACTAGGAAAGTGATATTGTGTAAATTTTATGATTCCATTTGTACTAACCAACTGTATAGCTCTTAAAAAGATTTTCTTTGGATTCAAAATCTCAACTTGAGAACACAATAAAAATTTCCCTTTAAAGCACCCCAAAAACATTTTAAACATACAAATATAGAGACCTTATAAAGAAATCAAAATGGAATTTTCTAGGTACCAAAAAAGTAGTTGGCATCTATTAATGAAAAGAGTAGTAGTGAGACCAGAGAGATGAGCAGTGCTAGGCAACAGAGGACACCTGGGCTTTTTGCTTCAAATGGAAAAATTCCAAAGGGGTCATCCTAGCTCCAGAGCTTCATATTGATCTGGCTGAGCCTTCTGCTGCAATTGCAAAGCAGTTCAAACTACAGATCTTTAAAATACTGAAAGGAAAAACAACAACAACAACAACAACAAAAAACTTCAACCCAGAATTTTATATGCAGTATATTTTCCAAAAATGAAAGTGAAAAAGAGAGGACCTACAGACTTTCTCTACTTACTTTTCTGACAGACCCCAGAACTCTGTGTATGCAGAAAAGTCTCAAAAAGACCCAAACTACAGACAGAAGACCTGAACTAAGAAGCTGCTTCACGTAGCAAGCTAGATAGTGAGCAAAGGCAAACAGACTTTGGTGAAGAGTGCACACTTGCTTGGAGGATGTGAGACAGGGAACTATATAAATAAGTCCCTGAGCCCACAACTTTCAGCCTATGGTTAAGTGAAGATTGCATGGCATGCACCATGACATGAGCATGAAGGTGGGAAAACTTACAGTTATCCTAGCCTGGGGAATCAGAAAACTATTGCCAGTACACCATGGATGCTGAAGAAAATGGGGGTGACCTGGAAAGATTAAGAGCTGGAAAAGAAATCCTTCATATCTGTTTTCTAGTATCTTGACAGATTCCCAAACCATGAACATGCAGATTAGACTGCAAGTGAACTCCGCTTAAAAAAAAAAAAAGATATGAACCGAGGCAGAGTTGCAGCCCAAAACAGTTTCCAGTTCGAGTCTTGCCATGAAAATTATCCACTCAAACAAATCAAATAACACTCACTGTATGAACATAACAGGATTCGGAATCTCCACAATTTGACATTGTATGTCTACAGTATAATCCAAAAGTATCAAACATATGGATGGAATATAGTAAATGGCAGAAGACTAATAATGTTAAATGAACCAAGTAGTAGCCTCAAGTCAACTGCTTTGCTAAATTTAGTCTTTTACTAAAAGAGATCAACACAATTTTAATACCTGATATGTACAGTTTTGCTTTTTTTTTTTTTTATTCTGATCAGGAAAGTAGGTCAGGGCAGTTCACATTCACTATATTTACAGAACTGTGTTAACATTCATGCTATCACATTGTAGTCCTAAGTCCCATGAATCCAGTCTGATCTTCCTAAATACTTCACAGCACATTTAGGTGATCCATTACACTGAAAACATAATGTAATCAGGCCTGCTTAAGCTGGAGCAGCAAGCTCTCCTCATGCCCTAGTTAGACACATGCATATAAGAGAGTGAGAAATAAACCCTATAAATTTAAATTTCACCAGCATAACACATCAGTGTAGGTTTTAGGGTTAACATTTAGGGTATGACAAGAAATGTGGCACAGAACTCACTAGCTTTTTTTCTTTCTTTTCTTTTTTTTAGGAGAAAATATATACAGCATTTGGGAATATTTCTCTGATCTATTGTTGCCAGATCTGAGAGGGCAGAAAGTAAGAGAAGACTCGGCCACAGGTCCAGGATTTGGTTAAGCTGCCCTGTCACCGGCTCTATGAACTATTAAATCCAGTGGTGTTAGAGACATCCATTGAACTGAATGTAGTGTGGTCCTGGGAAGCCATAAAGGAGAGTTCAGGGTTCTGGAGGAATGCCGTGTTTTCTGGGCTGAAAATTACTCACCATTTGAAAGGCAGCTCCTGGTATGATACTCACACCTAGTAGAGACTAAATGCCTGACCATGAGAGATAACTGACTGTGCAATTAGAATTGTCCATCAGAGGCTTGGTATTGTCAGAGCAATCAAGACTTAAGGTCAGGAGAATGCAGTAGCAAGCTATTGTTCTATGAAAATGATGTATGTGGGCGTGGGCAGATCCAGAGGCACACTAAATGTTGCACAAAAGGTGACTCAGAATCCCAGTACATTTAATCTTTGATGCAACAATGTCTCTCACAGCTCACACCTTTGGCCTCACACCTACTGTGACAAGCTGATGAAAGAGAGAAAAAAATGGGGTCTGGTTCACACATGGGTCTGCTCAATATTTTGTGCAAGGCATTATACCATATTATAGCCTCACTGGGTGTGGTCCTAAAGGACAGTGATGAGCAAATGTTCCCTCAGAGCAGTATAATTGGTTTTCTCCTTTGTATAAAGAGATCTGGGGTAAAGAATACATAAAATTTTGGACATTATCAGATGGTTTGACAGGTGGTTAGTTCCTAGAAGGACCAAAATTAGACAAATAGAGATAGGGAGATTCGGGAAAATGCATATAGACAGACTTGTAGAATTGAATTCAAAGTGTGCAGATATATGTCTTATACCAATGTATATCAGAAAGCATCTGCCACAGGACAGTCCTTGAAATTAACCACTTTCATAGTTAAAATAAGCTATTTTTTAGAAAATATTAAATTGTTAAAGTAGTCTGATAAAAAAATAGAAAATATAAATACATCAATAATATAATTTGAAACTTTATTTGACGATCTAGTTTACTCTTCCCTCTACACATCAGGCTTAGGCAGTTTTATGAATAATTTATTTTAAAACTTTAAAATACTGATTGTTCTAATCCTATACAAACCGTGAGTGATACGGTTTTTCAGGCATATCTAAGATCCTGAAAATAAGTGGAAAGTGCTCTCAGTGAATGACCTTATTTTATAACAAACTGTTTTTTAGTGCTCGCTAAGTTTTGTCATAAGGTTAATCAGATTATATCTAAACTTATTACCATTTAAATCCCAAGACACAGTTTTCAGAACATGATGGGTCAATTCCTTTAGGAAATAATAAGATAAGGTAGCCAGAACCCATCTCTCAGGAGTAAAAATATGGGGGATTTTCACCTTATTTTTTGTTATATTTTACTGATTTTTTAAAAAATCATGGCCACATTTTGCAATGGGGAAAAAAGGACTTCTATTTAAAAAGAGGAAAAATGGAAGGGAGAATTAGTACTTAAAATTCTGAGCAGTCAATGTTTTAGAAAAAAAGAATGTGTAAAATATTCAAACTTTTATTTTCCTTCCAGGCCCTACTTACAGTCTGTTTTTCTGGAATCAGAGTATCGGCAGTCTTTATTTCCTTTGCCCTTGAATTAAAGGGTCAACATTTAAATTATTGCTTTCAAGCTATAAATCAGTGATTGGTAATGACAGGCATTACCAATTTACAATGGGGTTTGAGGAAGTCAGATGAGTTAAACAGCCTCATAACTTGTTTACTAAATCACAAAATACTTTAACCAATTAAAATTATCATTTCTGGGAGTTTGTAGATTTTATAAGGAACATTGTTTTTGCATCTTATTAAGTAATGCAGATTCAACCATCTTATAATTAAATTAACTAAAAAGTCAATCCAAAATATTCAATGAAAATAGCAAAATGTTAACAAACCTTCCAGTATGTTACTTGAAGCCTTTGAGTTTTTCAGAATATGTGAAAATGATGAATACATTAATTGACTAAAGTGTTCTCTATTCATAGTTTTCTTTATTTCTATCCAAATATAGTTTGAAATTAAAATACTAAATTTTCCTAAAATTTTATTATGAAAAGTTTAAATATACTATATAGAATAAAATAGCCACGCATAAACCCTTTCATCTAACCTGAAAAAAGTGGCTATATTTCACTCCATTTCTCTGCCTATTTGTCTATCTATCTCTATCTATTATCTATCTATCATCTTCTTGCCTACTACTTAACTTTTTGCTGAATCAATGGAGAGTAAGTCATGAACATCAGGACACTTCATCTCTGCATAACCAGCATGTATCCCTAAGAATAAAGACATCCTTATACAAAGTCAGGTTACCATTATCACAACTAAGACAACAATAATACTGTCCACTCAATACACATTTTACTCAGTTGTGCCATTAATAGTTCTATTGTTGTGAGAGTGTGTGTGTGAGCTAATCTCAAATTAAGATCTAGCCAGATTCTCTCATTTTGTTGCTATGATTTCATAAGTCTTATTCTAGAAGAGCCCATCCAACTTTATTTTTTAATATTGTCATTATGAAGGTTCAAGTTCACTTTTATTGTGGAAAATCATATCTTCTATCTTTGTCTTCATTATATGAACATTCTCTCACTCTTCTTTAAACATATTTTATAAAACAGGCTCTATAAAACTCATTTTTAAAAAATTTTAAAATTCTATGCATCATCTAAGCAATGGCTTTAATATATATTGATTAGTTCAGATTTGTCTGATATATTTTTTAAGCATTTTATTTACTTATTTGAGAGAGAGAGAGAGAGAGAGCAGAGTGAGGGAGGGGGCAGAGGGAGAGGGAGAAGCAGAGGGAGCCCAACAGAGGGCTTGATCCCAGGACCCTGGGACCATGACCTGAGCCGAAAGCAGACGCTTAATGTACTGAGCCACTGAGGCACCCTGTCTGATATTTTTTAACCAAATTATGGAAAACGTTATTTTTCCCTGATAGTATCCATTTCCCCTACATTTTCAAATATATTAAGTATAACTATACTTTTATGTATTTTAAGTGTCTTACTTAAAAGTAAAACAGTTTATCCAATTAATCTTATTTGAGATTTTACTATTTCATTGTTCTTTTACATTTAATTATATATTTTTTAAAGATTTTATTTATTTATTTTAAAGAGACACTGAGAGAGGGAACACAAGCAGGGGGAGTGGGAGAGGAAGAAGCAGGCTTCCTGCGGAGCAGGAAGCCCAATGCGGGGCTGGATCCCAGGACCCTGGGATCATGACCTGAGCTGAAAGCAGATGCCTAACGACTGAGCCACCCAGGTGCCCCACATTTAATTATAATTTTATCCTCAATTACCTATTTTGTTTTGTTTTAATTTCAATTCTGCTATTCCTTTGATAGCAGTGGTCCTTTATTTATTTTTTTAAGATTTATTTATTTATTTTGAGAGAGTGAGAATGAGAGAGAGAGAGTACATGAGAGGGGGGAGGGTTAGAGGGAGAAGCAGACTCCCTGCCGAGCAGGGACACCAATGCGGGACTCAATCCCGGGACTCCAGGATCATGACCTGAGCCGAAGGCAGTCGCTTAACCAACTGAGCCACCCAGGTGCCCCGGTCCTTTATTTTTTACCCATTGAATTAAATTGTTAGATAACTTTAAAAAAGCTTTTAAAATGATATTTTTAAAGAATTTATAAATACACATTTTTCTCAGAATATCTTTTTATCTATATCCTATGAATTTTTATATGTATTGTCTTTTCTCCCCTATGATGTGTTTCTTTTAACATGTAATTGTAGCCTATCGTTTTGAAGATTCCAATCAAAGATGATTTCTTGAAAACTTCATTATTGATTTTTAATTTCATCATAATGGGAGCAGAATATTCATTAAATTCTTATTCTTCACAACTGTGAAGAAATCTTTCAGACCTAGTGTGCAAATGAAATTCTGTAAATACGTCATATGATATTTTATATTTCTTAGATCAAGACAGGCATTTTTTTCTCTCAAAGTTTCCATGTAATTATTAATTGATCTGCTGGTTTTTCATTTCCTGAAAAAGGATGTATTAAAATGACCCAGTATGATTATTACGCATTTCTGTTATTGTTGTTCAAAATGTTTAATTTTCATGTATTTTGGGTGTATTAACTCATGATTACATATTAGCAAAATTTTCAATCTTTAAGGTACTGTTCATTTTGCATCCATTACTAATTTTCCTTATAATAAAAGATGTTATTCTGCCTAGTTATTTTAGCTTGTGTTCGTACTATTTTCATATTTTTTGCCAATATATTATTAAAATGTTTCTTTTTTAATTTCAGATTCTCTCTTTTAAACATGTATATATAGTTGCTTTAAAATTTCAAACTTAAATTATGTGTTTCTATTTGCATTTATTATGATTATTTAAATATTTGAAAGTATTCTCAGGAACTTATTTCATATTTTCTATGTACCAACTTTTTTTATATCACTGATAAATATTTACGTTTCTTGATTTTATTCCTCTGTTGAATTGCAAGTAATAAATTTCTGTTTGGTTGCTGGTTATCTTTAAGTTTTTAGGATCATATTGGCTTATACAATTGTATAACCAAAGTTATTCTTCATTTGTTTTCACTTTTCAAATGAAAGCCTAGAGTGCTTTACCTATTAAAAACTACCCCCACTTCTTTATTATTTTTAAAATTTAATTTTACTCCTATTTTTCAAGAAATTGTCATTGTTTTCCTTCAGTCATTGTTTTCCTTCAATCAAAAGTTAATAACACTTACCATCGTATTTTATCAATGTTAGTACTTTTCATTGCATCTTGGATTCCAAACTTTACCTCTGAGTGAATTTTTTTCTTACCTTTTTTTTTCTTTTTAGTAATTTAGGTGGGTTTGATCTCACAACCCTGCAATTATGACCTCAGCCGAAATCAAGAGTCGGACAGTCAATCAACTTAACCACCCAGGTACCCCATGGTTTAAAGGTATTTTTATTAATAAAAATTCTTAATAATTGTTCCTTTGAATATTTTTTCTTGATCATTAGTATTTTCTTCTTCTAGAACTCCTGTTTGACAATCATCCAATCCCCTCAATCCATCTTTTATAATTTTTTTAAAGATTTTATTTATTTATTTGAGAGAGAGAGAATGAGAGATAGCACGAGAGGGAAGAGGGTCAGAGGGAGAAGCAGACTCCCTGCTGAGCTGGGAGCCCGATGCGGGACTCGATCCCGGCACTCCAGGATCATGACCTGAGCCGAAGGCAGTCGCTTAACCAACTGAGCCACCCAGGCGCCCTCAATCCATCTTTTAAATCTCCCAACTATTCTACTTTTTAAATTTGTTTTTCTCTTCTTCTGAGGAAATTCTCTATTTTCTTGACATTCACAGATTCACTATTTCACTGTACTAATGATTATGATATCTATTTCATTTTTTTCAATGATTTTATTTTTCACTTCATATTTTTATAATTATTTTTCTATATACCATCTGATATATTTTCATCTGTAAAAGAAATCTAGTTTTTTTTTAAAGGAAAGTTATACTTTGAGTAATCATTTTACATCATTTTACATGTTCACTTTAAATATTTGAAAGCTTTTCTACAAAATGAATTACTTCTGGAATAAAATCCTAATCACATTATTGACTTTTTAGTTACATTTCCAGTTCTTTTTTTTAAAGACTTATTTATTTGAGAGAGAGAGAGAAAGAAAGCGAGAGAGGGAAGGGGCAGAGGGAGAGAGAAAGAAGCCTTAAGTAGACTCCCCACTGAGCAGGGAGCCCAATGTGGGGCTTGATCCCAGGACCCTGAGATCATGACCTGATCAAAATCAAGAGCTGGCCTCTTAACTGACTGAGCCACCCAGGTGCCCCACATTTCCAGTTCTTAATTTATTTTTAAATTATAGTTTTCAAGCTCTTTCTGAGTAGAAGTATCTCCCACTCTCTTTTTATCTCTCCATCTGTGTTAGCCACATTGTATATAATGATTCCATGGTTTCATCCTACATTTTCTGGGCATATTGGGGTAGTGGCTAATCTAATTTTGGAAACTCACTTCTTATGTATGAATATGTGATTTTTTTAATTTTCTCATTTTAATTCACAACTCATAAAAAAGTATAGCTTTCCTCAGCTAGGAGATAGCCATTTTTAAAATTATCTTTTTAGTCGGGGGGGGGGGTCACGTGCTAGCCTTACCCTCAGTCCCATGGGAAGCCTTGTTCAGAACTATAATGTAGGAGCTTAACTTTCAGCTTTACCTGATTGCTCTGCCTTTTCTGGGCCATGGGGCTCAGAAATCCTAGAACTTTGGCTCCCATCTCTTGGTTTTTGTTCCTCTTCTATTTCTGGTTCAAAGATAATTTTAATTCAGAGAGGAGAGGGAAAAATCTCACAGGTTATTCCTATGGATGGACATCTTATAAAGGTCTTTCTTCCTTTCTCTCTCTCTCTTTCTGTCTCTGTCTCTCTGTCTCTATCTCTTTATCTTTCCATCATACTAATGTTTTTGGAGCAGAGGAAAAATTTTCAAGACATAAAGTTGACCAGAAAATTTATACATTGTTGGGTTTAGTAGTATTTCTGAGTAAAAGAGAGCTGAGATATATTGTAAAATGCCTAGAGTTTGGAGTGATGCATTCCTGGCTTTTTCTCTGCCAATTAGTAACTGTTATTGTGGGGCACCCTGATTAGTACCTGTAAGTTACCTCATTTGTAAAGTTAACAAAATTGTTCTTACTTGGTACTTTTGCAGAGAATATTCAAATAAGGGAACCTATTATAAAATGTACAACTTTGAGAAAGTGCTCAATATATGTTGCTGTTTTTCCTTCTGTAAATTCAAGATAATTTTTTGTTATAGATAATTTTTTGTTATAGACCTATTTTTAGCTACAATGTATATTTAATAACTCACAACACAGGACTTTGAACAAATCTAAATAGACATCATTCAATAATTGGTAAGGACTCAAAACTGGGAAAGCATGTAATCAGGAGCATTTGTTTATGCTATCTAATTTAGTCACCCCTTTTAGTTTTATGGAAAATGAGAACATAGCAAATACTTGGCCTAGCTTATTTACTGGAGTCATATGTGAATTCATCTGACTTGTTGAATATTTACCATAATTGTTATCAACAAAGTGGGCATAATTTACCACACATATAGAGTCTGATTAAGCATGAAATTTCTCAAAAAAGGTCTCATAAAAACAAATGTATAATATGACAAATGTCATGAAGGTAAAGAACACTGTTCAGCAATAGAAAGTAGCAGGAGACATCTATAGATAAGTGAGAAGTAGCCTCATTGTGAAAGTAACATTTAACCAGAAATCTGAAGAAATAATACAATACACAAAATGAAGCACTGTTCCAGGCAAAAGCAGGTCCTTAAGCAGTAAAGACTTAGTTAGGTATCATAAAGTTATGCAGAGAAGGCTCAGATCAACTAATTCATTTTGGTATTCCTGTTACTTGCTCCAGTGTATGGTACATAGTATACATATTCAGTAAATGTTCATTGAATGAAAGAATGAATGAATGACATACAGAAATATGAAAATAATAGCACCTGTCTCTCTTTCCTTTCTCTCTCCTCTCTACCTCTCTCTATATATCTCTTGGTTGCCAGATAATATGTTCCCTTTTATTTCATTTTTTAAATGAACTATTTTAGAACAGTTTTAGATTAACAGAAAAATGGCGAAGATAGCATAGGAAGTTCCCACATACTATGTACCTGGTTTTCCCTATTACATCTTACATTAATATGGTACACATTTGTTATGACTAATGAACCAATATTGAGACATTATTATTAATTAAAGTCCATAGTTTATTAAGAATTCCTTAGTTTTTTCCTACTGGACTTTTCCTGTTCCAAGATCTCCCATTACATTCACTCCTCATGTGGTCTTTGCGACAGTTTCTTAGACTTTCCTTTTTTTTAATGACCCTTGATAGTTTTGAGGCACACTGGTCAAATATTTTGTACAATGTTCCTCAGTTAGGATTTCTCAGATATTTTAAAAATGATTGTCCTGGGGTATATGTTTTTGGAGGTAAAACAACAGAGTTAAAGTGTCATTTTCATCATATCATATCATATCATATCAAGTGTACATACTGTCAACATGTTGGACTTACCACTGTTGATGTTAACCTTGATCACCAGACTAAGGTAGTTTTTGCCAGATTTCTCCATTGTATAGTTCCTTGCTTTCCACTTTTTCATAGTACTCTTTGAAAAATGTCACTATGAAACTCATACTTAAGGTATAAAGAGTTATGCACCACTTCATTAAGAGCAAGGTATCTATATAAATTATTTGGAATTCATCTACATAGATTTGTCTCTTCAGGGCACCTGGGTGGCTCAATCAGTTGAGTGTCTGACTCTTGGCTTCAGCTCAGGCCATGATCACTTGGGTCATGAGCTCGAGCCCTGCATCAGGCTCCTTCCTCTGCTCCTCCCCCATCCTCTCTCTCTCTCTCTCTCTCTCTCTCTCAAATAAATAAATAAATCTTTAAAAAAAAGATTTGTCTCTTCTCTTCCCTTTATTTCCTAATTAAATCATTTATATTAATATGGACTCATGTATATTATTTTATACTTTGTGTTATAACCCAAAGCTACTTTATTTTGTGGTTTAAAATGTTCAGCTTTGGGCTATTGGAGCTCTTTCATTTGATTCTTTGGTCCCTTTGACATACCCATCATTTTGAATTTCTTTTTGTTTGTTTGTTTTCTGAATACATCCTTACTTTCTGGCACTAATAAATCTCCAGGTTAATCTTGTATATTTCTTTTCCAGTCCTAGAACCAGCGATTCTGCCAAGGAGTCCTCTCCTTTTATTGAAGAGTGACATAATAAACAAGATCCTGAATGCTAGGTGCTGTTTCTCTTCTTGAGAAACTCTTTGGAGCATTGTTCAACTGACTGACAGATATTAATCTCACTACATATAAAATTAGTATTGGTTAGGGATGAGGTTAGAAGTTCAAAAGAAGTATCAGAAGTTATAAGTCTAATGTTTGTAGTTAAATCTGAGTACAAAACAGAAAACTGTCTAATTATGCCTACCTCTAATCTGTCTGAGTAGAAGCATCTTATAATTTCAAAGTGGATTGGTGAAATGGATGTAAAAGGAAATTTGCTATATGAAATCCTTTATAATTCTAGGAAACTCTTACTTGGAAAAAAATCATGATGACAAATCAAAAATTTTCCTTTATAATATGATGGTATGAAGGGACTTACTAGAACTTCTGAATCTTAACAAAAGATAGTTAATACTATTAAAACATAAAGGGAAAAAGTGTTCTAAATTAATTCTTTAAATATTATATTCACAGTCATATTAGTTATTTTATAATAAAAATATGTGCATTTTAAAGATAAATAATAGGACAAGTCATTTCTTGTAGTTTTGAGGTTAGTGTTAAAAAGATGTATTCTGTAATTATTTAAATAACTAATTTGTTTGAGACATATGGCAGTTTTAAAAATTGTTTGTAGTCAGTCTGTAAAATTGTTTTAAATATACATCAACCATTGTACATCATTATTTCTGTTACATAGATAAAAATGACTTCAGATTGAAGCACTTGTGTAATTTCTTTCTAGACATTGGACAGTTTACATTATTTTAATGAAAGAAATGATTAATTTTAAGTGAGTTATGATCTCATGTTTGTTACACTAAATATATTTTTAGAACTGGATAAATGAGGCTTAAACTTCTGCCTGTTTCTTACAAGAACATTATATGCAGCACATAATTTACAAGTTTATTTTTTCTTTATACATAAAACTAAAATCATAACTATAAAACTAAAATCATAATAACTATTTATCAGCTTTCCAACGAGTGTTAAAATATATATAAAGGGTTTACCATATAAAACATAATAAGTGTTCAGGAAAAGCAAATTGCTGTTTTTCTTCTTACTATTAGAAATGAAGTGATCAACACATACATAATTGCTTCTTATCTTAGAGACAAGGTTGGGTATCATGTTCTGTGCTAATACTCTCCTAGAAAAGTTGTATTGACAGCAACAACTGAAATTTAGCTTAAAACACGGTCTAATAAATCTGGACAATGATTAACTGTATATTACCTTTTTAAAATGGAGCCACTTTGATCTTTTTGCAAATGGTTCTGATTTGATTAACTATCAATAAGTCAAAACCATCAATCAACTATATTCCAGGTTGAATTTCTTTGGAATTTAAGAAGACATAAAAAAGTTATGTACTCTACCAAATTATTTAAACTTAACCATACACAAGCAGACAATATTTTCATTAAACAACAATATTTAGTTCAATATACTAGAAGGTGTAGTAACAGGAAACATTCTGAATATTGATAAAACTGTTCGTTGGGGCCTGGCAGTGTCAATTCCCCAGGACGGTTTAATGAAGCAGACATAAGTTCCAAAAATAACACAAAATTGTGTTTAGAAATTATACAATTAAATAAATAAGGACAAAGTTATATAATAATTTCTAACTGTATGTAGATTATTTTTATTTGAAAACTAAAGCAATCTGATGGTTACACATATTAAATACCAAGGCAAAAGTTAAGTGAAATAAGCATTATGTATATTTTAAGGTTTTATGAAATCTCTATTGTTTAAACAAAACCCTAGGGCTTTATGTTCCTGATTTCTATCATCACATAGTTCTATCATGTGTAATAATCAGCATAACTACTTACATTTTAATTATAAATGTACATGTAAGAAAAATGTTCTTGGAACATGAATTATTAAGAATATTGAAGAGGGAATTTACTTGAATGGCATGTTAAACTTATAATATTTTCAAACTATGTGCTAAACTATTGAGTCTCACATATAGTGTACTGTACTAAGATTAAATCATATAGTAATGTAGGTCATGAGGTATTTAAATTATTTTCTTGCTTTCAAATGATCTGAAATATTATTACATATTGATTAAATCAAGTTACTGAATTTGTTCAGACTCTGACTATATTAGATTACTTCTTATATAATATGTTATTAGATAAATGACATAAGAATGTTGTGTAATATATTATAAAATAGACTGAATTCATGTATAAGCATTATTATAATTAATTTACAGATATTTCACTGCCTAAACAAAAAATAAAATATCTTAGTCCACTATAAACCAAAATCTTGGATATTTAACTGATGGCAAAGTATGAAAGGTAATAATATATGTGATTTGATAATTGTTAAAGCACTTTGCAATATATAATACTAAATGCAAAAACAGATTGATTCTTAAAGATATATTTTTGTATATTAATAACAGATATAAAAACAGTACTGCTAGTCTATCAATGTAATTGTGATTCAAACTTCACTTTTGCTTAAAGAAAACTTCACTAATCAGCTATTTAAGTAACATGAAACCAACTGCCTACAACAAAGCCAGTGTAAATAAATTCCTATGCTATCTGATCATTTTTATTTGTTTTGTTTTTATATGGATATTACTTAGCATTAAAAATTCACTTAAATTAGTATGCAACAGTACTGATATAGACTGAATGTTTGTGTCTCCCCAAATTCATATGTAGAAAACTAATCTTCAGTGTGATGATATCTGGAGGTGAGGCCTTTGGGAGATTAATACTTTTATAAAAGAGACCCCAGAGAGCTCCCATGTCCCTTCTAACCACCATATGAAGACACAGTGAAAACATATTTGTCCATGGACCAGGATGTGGGCCTTCACAGACCCTGAATCTACTAGTGCCTTGATCTTGGCCATGAGAAATAAATTTCTACTGTTTACAAGTCACGAGTTTATATTAGTTTGAAATAGCAGCCTGAGGAGACTAAGACAACCACTTTCTATGTTTATGTTCCAAAATAAAGAAAAAAGGGATGAGAATTTTTCTATCAATTTATGGGAAGTTTCCTCTAATCTTATGATCTATTCAGAATATGTGAATAAAGTGTGCTGAATCTATTAAAGAATAAAAATTATTGTACAAAATAAATTGCATTCATTTTGCCTAGCAATGGCATGGATGGAGCAAGAGAGTATTATTCTAATAAAATAAGTCAGTCAAAGACAGACAAATACCGTATGATTTCACTCATATGTGGAATTTAAGAAACAAAATTTAAGAAGCAAAGGGGAAAAACAAACAAACAAACCCAGAGACATAGGCAAACCAAGAAACAGACTCTTTTAACTATAGAAAACAAAACGATGGTTACTAAAGGGAAGGGGGTGGGAGGGTGGGTGAAGTAGGTGATGGGGATTCAGGAGGGTACTTGTGAGGAGCACTGGGTGATGTACGGGGTGCTGAATCACTATATTGTACACCTGAAACTAATACTACAATGTATGTTAACTAACTGGAATTTAAATAAAAAGTTAAAAATATAAATTGTATTTTATAAACATATGTTGAGTCAGTATCTTCCCAGAGGAAAACACAAAGAAGTTAGAAGAGTAGGATTTATTTTGAGAATAAAGCCTACACTTTTAAAAGATGAAAGAGAGTGGGGGAGGGGTGCCTGGGTGGCTCAGTTGTTGGGCATCTGCCTTTGGCTCAGGTCAAGATCCTGGCTCCTGGGATGGAGCCCCTACTTGGGGGGGTCCCCGCTCAGCAGGGAGCCTGCTTCTCCGTTTCCCTCTGCTGGCCCCCCTGCTTGTGGGCTCTCTCCCGCTCTCTCTGCCAAATAAATAAAATCTTTAAAAAAATATGGGGCGCCTGGGTGGCTCAATTGTTAAGCGTCTGCCTTTGGCTAACGTCGTGATCCTGGGGTCCTGGGATTGAGCCCCGCATCCAGCTCCCTGCTCCACGGGAAGCCTGCGTCTCCTTCTCCCTCTGTTTGTGTTCCCTCTCTCTCTGTGTCTCTCTGTCAAATAAATAAATAAAATCTTTAAAAAATAAAAGGGAAGAGGGAGAAAGCAGGATTGGGCAGAGAAAAATTCCATGCATAGTGCAATTTTGCCCTAATCCCAGCTAACCTGGTAGGGATGACTGGAGCAGATTGCCCATTAGAAGAGACCTAAGTTGGACAGAAATGGCCAGGCCCATGCTCAGTCATTGGGTTGGGGCTGCCTGGAGAGAGTACAGCCTCAGCTTGAAAAGGAAAAGGGTCCTGAAGCCACTAACAAATGGAGTCTGTCAGCTAATTACACCGTTTGTACCTTAATGGTATGTTTTTCTCTTGAAGGGAAATCAAGCAAGAAGTGCACCTCTTTGCTGCCACATATGTTAAATTCATTTTCATTGAAAGAGAACTTGAAATTTCTTCCAACTGTTAAAATTATGTGAAATAAAATTATAGAAGAGTACTTAAGTATTAATTAGTATATTCATTATTAATTACAGAAAAAAATGACTGAATAATGAACATTTTAGAATCTTTTAAGTTGTTTATGTTAATCATTCAAACTTCAGCTTTAAAAATATTATGCAATCTCTTCTTGGCCTTTTGGCTAAAATCAAGTGTAGTGTCTTATCAGTTTAAAAATATTCAAAAGTTGAAGCATTAAAATAGCAACATCTGAGATCTTTAAGCATAGACTCAACTGTTACTTTTTAATGGAAGCCCCCCTGAAATGTAATTACAGGGGAAGGATATTTGTTATATTTGAACAGCAGGCAATATTATTTTATCTATGATGCATGTACTGCCATATCTTACCCATTCCTTTTTCTTGACCAAAGTTTTGATTTCCTATTTTTAAAAAAATTTAAATTCATGATAATGGAGTTACACCTCTTGCCCCATGTGAAGACATACATCATTATTTTCTCAACAAAATGTGAATTCATTGGTGATGACAGTATTTATAGAATACAAAATTCACCCCATAATAATAAAAAAATCTAAATCCACTGATGTTTGATAATTGTAGTATTTCCCCAAGCTGACATCAATCTGAATGTTGACTGTGTCATTCAATGAATATTGTAAATTACTTACAGGCAATTATTATATCATTTTTAGATGTATTGACATGTTATTGCTATGACCACCTAATGCACATTGCCTATCAAGAGCTCTCAAACTTGACATTTGCTATTAATAAGCATTTTATAACAGGCAGCATAAGCAAAACAAGTATCTTTGTGCCACTGAGTAAAAAGAAACTAAATAACTTTTAAAGTCACAATTGCACAGCACATTCATACACTTATGCTGATACTAAAGTTATAAGGTCACACAATGCTTACTAATATTGAAAATATGAAAACCATCAGTGTACTTCCTGTTTCATAGTAAAGGATTTTGTAACAAGGTTTAATTTTTAATTTTTAATTTTTTCAAGTTATAAAAAATTTTAAATGTGCATATTTGATTATAATATTTTAGGATGGTGTTATAAACATTAATGTAAATAATAATAACTATATATTAGGCACATTTACTGTGGTTAGGCATTTACATACACTACATGTATTATTCTTAGTAATCCTGAAAGGTAATTATTATCATTCCTCTTTTTCAGATGGTATAAATAAGACTCAGTAAGGAAATTTCCTCCCCATTAATCTAATAAAAAGCAGAGTTGTTATAGGTGAAGGGGATTAAAAGGTACAGACTTCCAGTTATAAAATAAATAAGTCATGGGGATAAAAAGTATAGCATAGAATTAGTCAATAATATTGTAATAACTTTGTATGGTAACATGGTAACTACACTGATCATGGTATTTTGTAATATATGTAAATGTCAAATCACTCTGTTGTGCACTTGAAATTAATATAATATTGTATGTCAACTATACTTCAATTTAAAAAAGATTTTTTTCTGATTATAAAACAAGTGCAAAAATCAAAATGCAAGACAGCATATATAGTATCCTAGCCTATTTTTAAATGAGCATTTACACATAGTAATCTACAGAGGAAAATAAATCCTAAATGTTCACACACACACACACACACACACACAAAATGGTAGAGCTACAATTGTAGCAGGGATGTAACTCACTCATATACATTACCTTTCCAACAAACTACAATAAGGCCTTCCTAAAAACTGAATACCAGAACCAAGTCAATTATCCAGGATTATACTCTTATCAGTGAGATAAATCAGGGTTTTGAATAATGAAATATATAGTAGTGATATTTGTACACAAGGGATTAAAACAATTTAAGGGGTATCATTTAAAGCCTCCACATCATCAGAAAAATGTATTTCTGTATTTTCTATCATTCTAAATGTGAGATCCAGAAAGGCTATGCATATTTCAGCTCCCGAAGTTTCTCAAATGGGGATGCAAATTACAATTTTTCTTATTCCTATTATTTCTCTGGTAGGAAGGGATCACTTGCTTTATGAATGAGAGCTCCATACCACTGAAGAGGAATCCTACTCAAAGGATATCAGCTATTCTTGGTTTGAGAGTTTAAAAAGTGGAGTTAAATTGAATCTGTTGCAGATAATCTGTAGTGGCAGAGATTTTGCTAATGAGACCAAATTAACACCTGCATTTCCTATAAGAGTAGTATTTAAATTATTCACTACATTATTCACAACTATAAGTTTGAATGCTCTTTAATAAAATATTTAATTATATAACTTGAAAATTGTTCCATTTCATGACATGTTAGAGATAATCTTTCTGAAAAAAAAATATGTGTAAAAAAATAGCACAGTGTGACTGATTTGTTTTCCTTTCTTCTTGTGGGCAGGGAGGGGTAGAGGGAGAGGGAGAATCTTAGGCAGGCTCCACACCCACCGTGAAGCCAGATGTAAGGCTCGATCTCACGACCCTGAGATCATGACCTGAGCCAAAACTGAGAGTTGGATGCTTAACCGACTGAGCCACCAGGTACCCTGTTTTCCTTTCCTGGTCACAAGTCTTCCAATAATTAATTGAAATTTTCACACTTGTTTACATCATAAGAAAAAGTAGTATTAAAGATTTAATGAATTCAGTTATGGATTTTTTAGAAAGCTCTAAAATCAGTTTTTCAATGTGTGCTTGCCAGAAATCCTACATCAGAATTAACAGGGTGCTTGTTTAAAATATATATTTCTGACTCTATTGAGGTCTACTGAATCTGAATCTCTGGGTATGTACTTAACAGATTCCCAAGAGAATCTTAAACCCACTAATTTTCCTAATAGACTATTTTTAGAGCAATTTTAGGTTCATAGCAATACTAGGTAGGAGTACAGAGAGTTCCTATATACTCCCTGCCCCCTATACTCACAGGTTCCCCACAATCAACATCTCACACCAGAGTGGTGCATTTGTTACAATTGATGAACCTAAACTGATACATTATTGCACACAAAGTCCACAGTTTATATTAGGGTTCATGCATGATACTGTATGCTCTGTGGGTTTAGACAATGTATAATGACATATGTCTACCATTATAATAACCTACAGAGTAGTTTCACTGCTCTAAAAATTCTCTGTGCTCTGACTATTCATTCTTTCTTCCCCTCCAGCTTCAAATAACCAATGGTTTTATTTCTCCATGGTTTTGTATTTTGGAATCATATAGTATGGGATCACACAGTATGTAGGCTTTCCATACTGGCTTCTTTCTCTTAGCAACAGCATTTAAGTTTCCTCCCTGATTTTTCATGGCTTGACAGCTCATTTCTCTCTAGTGCTAAATAATATTCCATTGTCTGGATGTACCAGTTTATTTATCCATTCATCTAATTAAAAGCATTTTGGTCACTTCTAAGTATTGGAAGTTGTGAACAAAGCTGCTGTAAATATCCACGTGGAGGTTTGTGTGGATAGAAGTTTTCAATACCAAAGAGTAAATACTAAGTAAATACCAAGGAGCATGATTGCTGGAACACATTGTAAGAGCATGTTTAATTTTGTAAGAAACCACCAAACTGTCTTACAAAGTGTCTCTACTATTTTCATTCCCATCAGCAATAAGAAAGAATTCCTGTTGCTCTACAACCTCATTAGCATTTGGTGTTGTCAGTATTTGGATGATGACCATTCTAACTGGCAGAAAGTGGCAACTCGTTGTTTTGATTTCAATTCCCTGATGACATAGGATAGTGAGCTACTTTCAATGCTTATTTTCCAACTATGTTTCTTTGGTGAGTTGTCTGTTAAGGTCTTTGGCCTAATTGGATTTTTCATTTTCTTTTTATTGAGTTTTAAGTGTTCTTAATATATTTTAGATAAGAGTCCTTCATCAGATTTGTCATTTGCAAAATTTTCTCCCAGTCTGTTGCTTGTCTTTCCATTCTATTGACAGTGTCTTTCACACAGCAGATATATATATATTTTTTAAATTCTAGAGAAGTGCAACTTATCAATTCTTTTTTTCCTGGATGGTGCTTTTGGTGTAGCATCTAAAAAGTCATCATCAAAACTAAGGTCATCTAAATTTTCTTCTATGTAATTTTCTAGGAGCTTTACAGTATTACATTTTACATTGGGACCTGTGATCAACTTTGAGTTCATTTTTGTGACAGGTGTAAATTCTGTGTCTAGATTCATTTTAATTTTTTGCATGCCAATGTCCTGTTTTAGCACCATTTGTTGAAAGACTATCTTTGCTCTATTGTATTGCCTTTGCTCCTCTATCAATCAGTTTATGTGGGTTTATTCCTGGATTGTCTTCTATCCTAGAGACCTATTTTCTATTCTTTCCCCAAAACCATACTGTCTTGACTGCTGTAGCTTTATAGTAAATGTTGAGGTCAGGAAGTGTCAGTCCTCCAACTTCATTCTTCTTTAATATTGTGTTGGCTATTCTGGGTCTTTTGTTTTTTCATTTAAGTTTAGAATCAGTTTGTTGATATCCACATAAATCTTGCTAGGTTTTTGATTGGGGCATTGAATCTATAGATCATTTTGGGAAAAACTGACATCTCGACAATATTGAATTTTCATATTGTTAGACATGGACTATCTTTCCATTTATTTCGTTTTTCTTTAATTTCATTCATCAAAATTTTACAGTTTTCTTCACATAGATTTTGCACTTACTTTTTGGATTTATATCTAAGTTTTCATATTTAGGGTGCTATTATAGATGGAATTGAGTTTTTAATTTCCACTTGTTCATTGCTGGCATATAGGAAAGTAATTGTCTTTTATATTTAATTCCATATACTGCAAATTTTCTATAATCCCTTATAAGTTCCAGGAGGTTTTGTTGATTTTTTTATATAGATTATTGTGTCATCTGTGAAGAAAAGGACAGTTTTATTTCTTTCTTCCCAATCAATAATTTTCATTCCTTTCATTTTTTTGTTTTGCTTTTTTTTTATTATGTTATTTTAATCACCATACATTACATCATTAGTTTTTGATGTAGTGTTCCATGATTCAATGTTTGCATATAACACCCAGTGCTCCATTCAGTACATGCTCTCTTTAATACCCATCACCAGGCTAATCCATCCCCCCACACCCTCCCCTCTAGAATCCTCAGTTTGTTTCTCATTTAAGTCCTTTTTTATCTAGTCTTACTGTATTAGCTAGGAATTATAGTACCATGTTGAAAAGGAGTGGTGAGGGGGCATATGCTCTTCGTCTTAGTGGGCAAACAAGGGGAAAGCTTAGTGGGAAAGCTAGTTTCTCATGATTAAGTATGTTGTTAACTGTAGACTTTTGTAAACATTCTTTTTTTCTTCTTTAACTTTTTTATTGTTATGTTAATCACCATACATTACATCATTAGTTTTTGATGTAGTGTTCCATGATTCATTGTTTGTGCCTAACACCCAGTGCTCCATGCAGAACGTGCCCTCTTTAATACCCATCACCAGGCTAACCCATCCCCCCACCCCCCTCCCCTCTAGAACCCTCAGTTTGTTTTTCAGAGTCCATCGTCTCTCATGGTTTGTCTCCCCCTCCGATTTACTCCCCTTCATTCTTCCCCTCCTGCTATCTTCTTCTTCTTTTTTTTTCTTAACATATATTTCATTATTTGTTTCAGAGGTACAGATCTGTGATTCAAGAGTCTTACACAATTCACAGTGCTCACCATAGCACATACCCTCCCCAATGTCTATCACCCAGCCACCCCATCCCTCCCACCCCCCCACCACTCCAGCAACCCTCAGTTTGTTTCCTGAGATTAAGAATTCCTCATATCAGTGAGGTCATATGATACATGTCTTTCTCTGATTGACTTATTTCACTCAGCATAACACCCTCCAGTTCCATCCACGTCATTGCAAATGGCAAGATCTCATTACTTTTGATGGCTGCATAATATTCCATTGTGCATATATACCACATCTTCTTTATCCATTCATCTGTCGATGCACATCTTGGCTCTTTCCACAGTTTGGCTATTGTGGAGAAAGAGGAGAGATCACAACCAACACCAAAGAAATACAAATAATTATAAGAACATATTATGAGCAACTCTATGCCAGCAAATTAGATAACCTGGAAGAAATGGATGCATTCCTAGAGATGTATCAACTACCAAAACTGAACCAGGAAGAAATAGAAAACCTGAACAGACCTATAACCACTAAGGAAATTGAAGCAGTCATCAAAAATCTCCTAGCAAACAAAAACCCAGGGCCAGACGGCTTCCCAGGGGAATTCTACCAAACATTTAAAGAAGAATTAATACCTCTTCTCCTGAAACTCTTCCAAAAAATAGAAATGGAAGGAAAACTTCCAAACTCATTTTATGAGGCCACCATTACCTTGACCCCAAACCAGACAAAACCCCATCAAAAAGGAGAATTACAGACCAATATCCTTGATGAACATGGATGCAAAAATTCTCACCAAAATATTAGCCAATATGATCCAACAGTACATTAAAAGGATTATTCACCATGACCAAGTGGGATTTTTCCCTGGGCTGAAAGGTTGGTTCAACATCCGCAAATCAATCAACGTGATACAATATATTAACAAAAGAAAGAACAAGAATCATATGATCCTGTCAATAGATGCAGAAAAAGCATTTGACAAAGTCAGCATCCTTTCTTGATCAAAACTCTTCAGAGTATAGGGATAGAGGGTACATACCTCAATATCATAAAAGCCACCTATGAAAAACCTACAGCGAAAATCATTCTCAATGGGGAAAAGCTGAAAGCTTTCCCCCTAAGGTCAGGAATGCGGCAGGGATGTCCACTATCACCACTGCTATTGAACATAGTATTAAACATTCTTTAACCAGTTGAGGATTTCCCTTTACGTCGAGTTTACTGAGCTTTTACTATGAGTGAATGTTGTGGGTTTTTTAAATGCTTTTTCTGCATCTATTGATATGATCATTTTTTTTCTTTAGATAGTTGATGTGATGGATTAATTGATTTTCACATGTTGAATCAGCCTCACATACCTTGGACAAATTCCACTTGGTCATGGTGTGTAATTATTTTTATACTATGTTCTATCTGCTAATATTTTGTTGAAAATTTTTGCATCTATGTTCATGAGAAATATTGGTCTGTAATTTTCTTTCCTTGTAATATCTTTGGTTGGTATTAGGGTATTGCTGGCCTCATAGAATATATTAGGAAATATTCCCTCTGCTTCAATCTCCTGAAAGAGATTGTAGGGGATTGGTAAAATTTCTTCCTTAAATGCTTGGTAGAATTCACCAGTAAACCTATCTGGACCTGGTGATTTATATTTTGGAGAGTTATTAATTATTGATTCAATATACTTAATAGAAATAATCTTTTGCATATATTTTATTTCTTCTTTTGAATTTTAACAGATTGTGTCTCTCAAGGAACTGGTTCATTTAAATTAGATTGTCAAATTTGCAGGCATAGAGTTGGTCATACTATTCCTTTATTTTGCTTTTAATGTCCATGGGTTCTGTAATGATGTCTCTTTTATTTCTAATATTAGTAGTTTGTGTCCTCTCTTTTTCTTAGTTAACAGGACTAGAAGCTTATTGATTTAATTGATCTTTTCAAAGACCAGTTTTTGGTTTCATTGATTTTCCCCTTTGATTTGCTCTTTTCAAATTCATTGATTTCTGCTCTAATTTTTATTATTTCTTTTCTCCTGCTTTGGATTTAATTTGCTATTCTTTTTCTAGTTTTTTTTTTAAGGTGGAAGCTTAAATATTTGATTTTTGATTCTTCTCCTATGCTATAAATTTCCATTTATACACTGCTTTACTACATCCCACAAATATTAATGAGTTGTGTTTCCATTTTCATTTAGCTCAAAATATTTTAAAATTTCTCTTGAGATTTCTTCTTTGACCCACATGCTGTTTAGAAGTGTGTTGTTTAATCTCCAAGTATTTGGGGATTTTCCAGGTATCTTCCTTTATTGATTTGTAGTGTAATTCCATTATGGTCCAAGAAAGACGTTTGACTTCTATTCTTTTAAATTTATCAGGGTATGTTTTATGGCTCAGAATGTGTTTTAGCTTGATGAATGTTCCATGTAAGCTTGAGAAGAATGTATATTCTGCTACTGTTGGATAAAGTAGTCTATAGATGTCAATTACATCCAGTTAATTGTTTTATTGATTTATTGTTTTTACCGATTTTCTGCCTGCTGGATTTGTCCATTTCTGACAAATGGATGTCAGAAATGGACATCCATGTCAGAATGATGTTGAAGTCTCCAACTGTAATAGTGGATTTATTTACTTCTCCTTACAATTCTATCAGTTTGGGGCTCATATGTTAGGTACATACATGCTAAGAATTGTTACATCTTCTTTATCATTACATATCATATGACCCTTTTTATCATTGATATCACCTTCTGCTTTGAAGTCTTTTTTATTTGACGTTTATATAGCCATTCCTGTTTTCTTTTTATTAGTATTAGCATAAGACATTTTTATCTCTTCATTTAATTTTAATTTATATTGTATTTCTATTTAAAGTAGATTTCTTGTACATGATAAATATTTGGGTCTTGCTTTTGATACACTCTGACAATCTCTCTTTTATTTGGTGCATTTGGACCACTGACATTCAAAGTGATTATTGATATATTTGGATTGATGTTACATATTTGTTAACATTTTCTATTTTTTGCCCATGTTCATTGTTTCTATTTCTTGTTATTGTTTGTATTATATAGTCTCCCACTATGTTTCTGACATTTTGGTTTTAATAGATTATTTTATATGATTCTATATTTTTAGCATAATAGTTATACTCCTTTTTTAAAGCTGTTTTTAGTGATGGTCCTAGGGTTTGCAATATACACTTATAAATAATCCAAGTACACTTTTGAATAACACTGTATCATTTTACAGGTAGTGTGAGTATCTCATAATAACAAAATAATCCTAATTTTTCCCTATAGTCCTTTGGATCATTGTTATCATTCATTTCTATCACACATAAACATACATAATTGAATTCATTAATCCTGTTCTGTTTGATCAATTAAGAATAAGAAACAGGGTCGCCTGGGTGGCTCAGTCGGTTAACCATCTGCCTTTGGCTTCCTGCTCAGTGGGGAGTCTGCTTGTCCATCTCCCTCTGCCCCTCAGCCTTGTTTGTGCTCTCTCTCTCTCAAATAAATAAACAAAATCTTTTAAAAAGAACCTCTTTTAATAATTCTTGCAAAGCAAGTCTATTGGCAACACATTTTCTTAACTTTTGTTTGTTTGAGAAAGACTTTGTTTATCCTTCACTTTTGAAGGATAATTTCACAGGGCACAGAATTCCGATTGGTATTTTTTTTCTATCAATACTCATTATTTCATTCTATTCTCTCTTTTTTTTCATGGCATCAGAGAAATTGGATATAATTCTTACCTTTTTTCCTCTATAACCAAGATGTTTACTCTGACTTCTTACAAACTTTTTTCTTTTACTTTCTGCATTTTAATATGACATGTCTACAAATAGATTATCATGGCATTTATCCTCTTGGTGTTCACTGAGCATCTCAGATTTGCCGTTTGGTGTTTGTCATTAATTTAGGGAAATTCTCAGTCATTATTGTTTCAAATATTTCTTCTGTTCTGTTCTCTTTTCTCCTCCTTTTATTCCCATTATACATATGTTACATCTTTTGTAGTTGTCCCACAGTCCTTAAATATTCTGTTCTGTTTTTGTTTGTTTAATCCATATTTCTCTTTGCTTTTCAGTTTTGGAGATTTCTTTTTTTTTTTAAGATTTAATTATTTATTTATTTGAATGAGAGAGACACAGCGAGAGAGGGAACACAAGCAGGGGGAGTGGGAGAGGGAGAAGCAGGCTTCCCATGGAGCAGGGAGCCCAATGCAGGGCTCGATCCCAGGACCTTGGGATCCTAACCTGAGCCGAAGGCAGATGCCCAACGACTGAGCCACCCAGGCATCCCTGTTTTGGAGATTTCTATTGAAATATTCTCAGACTCAGAGATTCTTCAGCCATGTTGAGCCTACTGATTAACCCATTAAAGCACTTATCAATTATGTTACAATGTTTTTGACCTCTAGCATTTCTCTTCAGTTATTTCTTAGAATTGTAATATCTCTGTTTATGTTGCCCATCTGCTCTTGTGTACTGTCTACTCTATACATTGGATTGCTTAAAATAGTAATCGTAGTCTGATAATTCCAATATCCCTGCCATGCCTGGTTCTAATGTTTTCTCTGTCTCTTAAATTGTGTTTTTTGCCTTTCAATGTGCCTTGTAATTTCTTTCTTAATAGTTAGACATGATGTACTGAGTACAAGGAACTACTGTAAATGGCCTTTAGTAATGTGGCAGTAAGTTCTTGGGGGCAGGGGGAGGTGAAACATTCTATAGTTCTATGATTTGGTCTTGGTCTTTCAGTGAGCCTATGTCTCTGTACTGTAAACTTCAAAATTGTCTCAGTTTTCTTATCCCCTCTTAGATGGAAGAGGATGGTTAAAGGGGGCTGGAATTGGGTATTTTCCTTCTCTCAGTTTGAAGGCTATATCTGGCTTGAGTTGGATACCTCTCTTTCCTATGTCAATTAGCCTCTGGCACAGTGGGATTTTCTTCAATACTAAATGTGAGAATTTGGTCTAGTTTCCAAAAATAAAAGTCACAAAAGTATGGGGGCCACTATTATTGGGCCCCCTTGAATTTTTTAATTCTCAGATTTCTCCACACCTAGCCTCCAGCAATTTGTCAATTATGGTATAGGTTTTCCTACCCTGCCACTGGTTCCTGCAGAGATTTCTGCTTTAGTAAGAAGTGACTCCTTATATTCACCTGATTGTCTCAATTTTAGGGCAACCAGTTCGCCCTCTGACCTCACTACTATTTCATATCTAAGATGAGATGATTTTTCAATTTGATCAGCTTTTTTACTTCTTGTTAGGACAGGGTAGCAACTTTTAAGCTTCTTACACACAAGACCAAAAACTGAAAGACAAACACTAGATTTGACAATTACTATGTGAGGTGATGACATCTAACTGGAACATGAGGAAAAATCTGAACCCCCATTCTTTTCAGGTGAACACTGAATGTAAGATTAGTTTGATAACTATAGGCTTTAATAGATATATTTAAAATAATGAAAGACTTCAGGGTACTTGGACCCCATATATTTCTTTTTTTCAAATTTTAATTTAAATTCTAGCTAATTAACATATAGTGTAATGTTGGTTTTAGGAGAATTTAGTGATTCATCATTTGAGTGATTCATAACACCCAGTGCTCAATACAACAAGTGCCCTCCTTAATACCCATCACCCGTTTAGCCCATGCCCCACCCGCCACCCTCCATCAAACCTCAGTGTGTTCTCTATCAATAAGAGTCTCTTATGGTTTGCTTTCCTCTCTCTCTCTCTTTTTTCCTGTCCCATCTGTTCATCTGTTTTGTTTTAAATTCCCCATATGAGTGAAATCATAGGGTATTTGTCCTTCTCTGGCTTATTTGGCTTAGCATAATACACTCTAGCTCCATCCACATCATTGGAAATGACAAGATTTCATTCTTCTTGATGGCTGAGTAATGTTCCACTGTGTATATATGCCACATCTTTATTATCCATTCATCAGTCAATGGACATTTGGGCTCTTTCCATAGTTTGGTTATTGTTGATAATGCTGCTATAAAATCAGGGTGCATGTACTCCTTCAAATCTAATCAGTATTTCCCCTATTTCTGATATACTACTCCATCCATAATGAAAAACAGGAAAAAAAATGGAATCATTTGGATCTATGTCATAAAGCAAAGAATGTTGTTCTTAAGGAAAAGACTATATAGTGTGAAAATAGAACATGCCACTATCAATCAATTTATTATTAACTTTTCCCTCATGTTAATATTATATTTGAATGAAAAGCTATTCCACTGTTTGATAAAAATCAATTATCAATATTTGCTCTATGTTATCTCTACCAAAATAGGCACTTAAAAATCACTTTACAGATCAGTTGCAATTTTTAAAAGTAATTTGTTTCTACTGTAACAGTGAGATATTGCTATTTTCCCTAAAATATATTTTCAAGCAATTTGAAATGTGTAAATATGGAAAATATCCAGTTAAAATATATTACCAGTTGAAGAAAATTGAAGTTACCAGAACATGTTAGTAGTAATAATTACCTACTTATAAGAAAATATCAACAATGCAGCAATGTCCCCAACAGCCAAACTATGGAAAGAGCCCAGATGTCCATTAACAGATGAATGGATAAAGAAGATGTGATATATATATATATATATATATATATCATACACACACACACACACACACACACACACAATGGAATATTACTCGGCCATCAAAAAATGAAATTTTACCATTTGCGAACATGTGGATGGAAGTAGAAGGTATTATACTAAATGAAATAAGTCAATCAGAGAAAGACAACTATCCTATGATTGTACTCATATATGGAATTTAAGAAACAAAACAGAGGATAATAGGAGAAGGGAGGGAAAAATAAAATAAGATGAAATCAGAGAGGGAGGCAAACCATAAGAGACTCAACTATAGGGAACAAACTGAGGGTTGCTGGAGGGTAGGTGGGTGGGTGGGTAACTGGGTGATGGGCATTAAGGAGGGCACATAATGTAATGAGCGCTGGGTGTTATATGCAACTGATGAATCACTGAACTCTACCTCTGAAACTAATAACATGCTACATGTTAATTAATTGAATTAAAATTAAATTAAATTTAAAAAAATATCAACAATAGAGAAGGGACAAAGACCTTAGGTATAATGTGGCAAATACGACTCAATTTGAAAAACTTCTTGCAGTACCATATACAATAACAATTCAGATTCATGTACAAGGCAAATACTATTTGTATTGAAATTCTATTCTGTGCTAGACATTACGTTAGGTACTAGAGGTAGAGTATGAAAGAAGTCACTTATCTAACCTAAAAGAGGCATATAACTAAACAAGTGTTTTAACAAATAATCGTATTTTTATGAATTTTTTTAAACTGACCTGTTGGCCTGAAAATTGGAGAAAGTGGAGAAAGAATAGAAATTAGCAAAGAAAAGAATGAAACAAGCAAGTTATTTAAACCCCAAAGACTCATAAAAAGTAAAAGCTTGGAAGTTCAAACAAACAGCTCTTCAGTCTTTTGGCTCCCATAGCCATCATAGTCCCCTCCATCTGTCCATGCTGAGAGGAGAAAGGATTCCAGCGACACCACTGGAGCTTTCCCTGGAAGGTTGTGTCGCTTGCTGTGTGTTCACTTCTATTCTCTCCACTCCACCTTCCAGACCATAATTGAAGTAATAATTGTTCATTTGTTTTTCTTTCACCATGGCTAATTTGTCTTGTCTGACTTTGTACTAAGCATCCCCTTGCTGTGTAGTCTGACAGATTGTTTATTATCCCCTTATTCCTTATTCAGGAAAATAAACCAAATATTTTCACTTTCAAGAGAGTTTTTTTTTTAATATTTTATTTATTTATTTGACAGAGACACAGTAAGAGAGGGAACACAAACAGGGGGAGGGGGATAGGGAGAAGCAGACTTCCCGCGGAGTGGGGAGCCCGATGTGGGGCTTGATCCTGAGCCAAAGGCAGATGCTTAACGGCTGAGCCACCGAGGTGCCCCTACTTTCAAGACAGTTTATGTAGGGCTACCATGTTAACTTTTGCTTTGTGCAGTTTTTAAAAACTGTTAATGCTGCAGAATTCCAGTTGTCTTGAACATGCAAAGAATTGTAATAAAACAAAAGAAAACAAAATAAGAGGGTAAATGTGAATTTGGTTTGAAATTTCTTGGAACATTTCTTTAATGTTATCCTTTAGTTTTATATTTCCTGAACTGTTTAAAATTTTTGTATTAAGAAGAAGGAAAGATGGCGGAGGAGTAGGAGACCCTATTTCAACTGGTCCCCGGAATTGAGCTGGATATCTACCAGACCACTCTGAGCACCCATGAAACCAGCCTGATATGTAAGAAGATCTGGATCTCTACAAACAGAATATTGCAGGCGGTTGGTTTCGAGGTATGAAGCGGGGAGCCATGATTCTGAGGCAGATATCGGAGGATAAATGGCAGCGGGAGGGTGCCTGGCCATGGGGATCCTACACCGCCAGTGAGCTACAGCCTCATGCACTAGGGACGGGGCACAGACTCGCAGACTGGTAATGGCAGGGAAAGGACTTTAGGGCAGCCCCCTGGGCAGAAACCCAGAGCGGCGGGGTCGCACATTCGAACTGGGAGCGGCTGGCGGTTTTAGAAGCACAAAGGGCAGAGAGGAGCATGGACCTGGAGGCAGGACTGGGGGCACTGCAGAGGGGCGCACAACCCAGGGTGCTGCAGTTTATAGCAGCACGAACAGAAACGGAGGCAGTGTGGCCTGGAGAGCTCACTGAAGAACAGACTGCAATCTCTCTGCTCTGAGGCAGAGGGTGGGAAATGGTCTCCTTTGCTCTCACTCATGGAAGAGATGGAGAAAGCCACCAGGGAAAGCCACCAGAGAAAAAAAGCCCCCAAAACTGATTCCCGCTGAGTCCATCCCCTGCCACAGGAGCCAGGGCAACTCCGTCCAAACAGGGTTGCCTGAGTAACAGTGTGGCAGGCCACTCCCCCAGAAGACAGTCTGGGAAAACAAGAGGCCAGCAACCCTAAGGTCCCAAGAAAACAGGTGCATCTTGCTTGGGTTCTGGTCAATAATTTGGACTCCATACATTCCCTCAAACACCCATCAACAGAATTACTAGGAGGAGGAACCCCCAAAATAGAAAAGACTCAGAGATCATGACTTATGCTGCAGATTTACAAATGGATGCAGATATAGCCAAGTTGTTGGAGATGGAATTCAGGCTAGCAATTGTGAAGACAATGGCTAGAATGGAGAAATCAATTAATGGCAACAGAGAGTCTCTAAGGGCAGAAATGAAAGCTGAACTGGCAGAACTTAAAAATGCTATCAATGAGATCCAATCCAATCTGGATAATCTAACAGCTAGGGTAAGTGAGGCAGAAGAATGAATAAGCGACCTGGTAGACAATATAATAGATAAAAAGGAAAAAGAGGAGGACAGGGAAAAACAACTCAGAATCCATGAAAATAGAATCAGAGAAATAAGTGACAGCATGAAGCGTTCCAATGTCAGAATAATTGGAATCCCGGAGGGAGTGGAGAGAGAGAGAGAGGACTAGAAGATGTATTTGAGCAAATCGTAGCTGAGAAATTCCCTAATCTGGGGAATGAAACAAACATTCCCATTCTAGAGGCAGAGAGGACCCCTCCCAAGATCAAGGAAAGCAGGCCAACACCCCAGCATGTAATGGTAAAACTTGCAAATCTTAGAACAAAGGAAACCATCTTAAGGACAGTTAGGGGGAAGAGATTCCTTACGTACAAAGGCAGGAACATCAGAATAACGTCAGACCTATCCACAGAGACCTGGCAAGCCAGAAAGGCCTGGAAGGACATATTCAGGGTACTAAATGAGAAGAACATGCAGCCAAGAATACTTTATCTGGCAAGGCTCTCATTTAGAATGGATGGAGAGATACAGAGCTTCCACAACTGGCAGAAACTGAAAGAATATGTGACGACTAAGCCGGCCCTGCACAAAATATTAAGGGGGGTTCTATAAAAGGAGAAAGACTCCAAGAGTGATATACAACAGAAATTTACAGGGACAAACTATAAAAACAACGTCTTCACAGGCAACATGATGACAATTAATTCCTATCTTTCAATAATCACTCTCAATGTGAATGGCCTAAATGCTCCCATAAAATGGCACAGGGTGGCAGATTGTATAAAAAGACAGGACCCATCCATGTGCTGCCTACAACAGACTCATTTTGAACCTAAAGATACATCCAGACTGAAAGTGAAGGGATGAGGATCCATCTTCCATGCCAGCGGACCTCAAAAGAAACCTGGGGTAACAATTCTTATATCACACAAATTAGATTTTAAACTAAAGTCTGTAATTAGAGACACAGTAGGAAACTATATCATTCTTAAAGGGTCTATCCAACAAGAAGATCTAACAATTGTAAATATCTATGCCCCCAACATGGGAGCAGCCATCTACATAAGCCAACTGTTAACCAAAATCAAGAGTCATATTGATAACAATACGTTAATTGTAGGAGACCTCAATACTCCACTCTCAGCAATGGACAGATCATCTAAGTAGAAAATCAACAAAGAAACAAGAGCTTTGAATGACACACTGGACCAGATGGACCTCATAGATATATACAGAACATTCAACCCTAAAACAACAGAATACACATTCTTCTCGAGTGCACATGGAACTTTCTCCAGAATAGACCACATACTGGGTCAAAAATCAGGTCTCAACCGATACCAAAAGATTGAGATCATTCCCTGCATATTCTCAGACCGCAATGTTTTAAAACTGGAATTCAATCAGAAGAAAAAAATTGGCAGAAATTCAAACACTTGGAAGCTAAAGACCACTCTGCTCAAGAATGTTTGGGTCAACCAGGAAATCAAAGAAGAACTTAAACAATTCATGGAAATCAATGAGAATGAAAACACAGTCCAAACCTATGGGATACTGCAAAGGCGGTTCTAAGGGGGAAATACATAGCATCCAAGTCTCACTCAAAAAAACAGAAAAATCCTGAATTCACCAACTAACTCTATACCTTAAAGAACTAGAGAAAAAGCAACAAATGATGCCTAAGCCACGCATTAGAAGAGAAATAATTAAAATTAGAGAGAAATCAATGAATTAGAAACCAGAAACACAGTAGATCAGATCAATGATACTAGAAGTTGGTTCTTTGAAAGAATTAATAATATTGATAAACCACTGACCAGACTTATCCAAAAGAATAGTGAAAGGACCCAAATTAATAAAATTATGAATGAAAGGGGAGAGATCACGACTAATACAAGGAAATAGAAACAATTATTAGAAATTATTATCAACAACTAAATTCCAATAAACTGAGCAATGTAGATGAAATGGAGGCCTTCCTGGAAACCTATAAGCTGCCAAGACTAAAAAAGGAAGAAATTGAGAACCTGAATAGACCAATAACCACTAACGAGATTGAAGCAGTGATCAAAAACCTCCCAAAAAACAAGAGTCCAGGGCCTGATGAATTCCCTGGGGAATTCTACCAAACATTCAAAGAAGAAATAATACCTATTCTACTGAAGCTGTTTCAAAAAATAGAAACAGAAGGAAAACTTCCAAACTCATTCTATGAGGCCAGCATTACCTTAATCCCCAATCCAGGCAAAGACCCCATCAGAAAGGGGAATTTCAGACCGATATCCCTGATGAATATGGATTCCAAAATCCTCAACAAAATCCTAGCTAATAGGATCCCACAATACATTAAAAGGATCATCCACAACGATCAAGTGGGATTCATCCCCGGGATGCAAGGGTGGCTCAACATTTGCAAATCAATCAATGTGACAGAACACATTAATAAGAGGAGAGAGAAGAACCATATGGTCCTTTCAATTGATGCAGAAAAAGCATTTGACAAAGTACAACAGCCTTTCCTGATTAAAACTCTTTAGAATATAGGATAGAGGGACCATTCCTTAAGTTCATAAAATCCATCTATGAAAACCCACATGAATATCATCCTCAATGGGGAGAAGCTGAGAGCCTTTCCCCTAAGGTCAGGAACACATCAAGGATGCCCACTCTCGCCACTACTGTTCAACATAGTACTAGAAGTCCTAGCAACAGCAATCAGACAACAAAAAGAAATAAAATGTATTCAAATTGGCAAAGAAGAAGTCAAACTCTCTCTTTTCGCAGACGACATGATACTTTATGTGGAAAAACCCAAAAGACTCCACTCCCAAATTACTAGAACTCATAGAGCAATTCAGTAATGTGGCAGGATACAAAATCAATGCACAGAAATCAGTTGCTTTCCTATACACTAACAATGCAACTGTAGAAAGAGAAATTAGAGAAACGATCCCATTTAGAAGAGCACTAAAAACCATTAGATACCTCAGAATAAAGCTAACCAAAGAGGTAAAGGATCTATACTCTAGGAACTACAGAACACTCATGAAAGAAATTGAAGAAGACACAAAAAGATGGAAAAATATTCTATGCTCATGGATCGGAAGAATAAACATTGTTAAAATGTCTATGCTACCCCAGAGCAATCTATACCTTCAATGCCATCACGATCAAAATTCCAATGACATTTTTCAAAGTGCTGGAACAAACAATCCTAAAATTTGAATGGAATCAGAAAAGACCCCAAATCGCCAAGGAAATGTTGAAAAGAAAAACAAAGTTGGGGGCATCACATTGCCCGATTTCAAGCTATATTACAAAGCTGTGATCACCAAGACAGCATGGTACTGGCACAAAAACAGACATATAGACCAATGGAAAAGAATAGAGAACCCAGATATGGACCCTCAACTCTATAGTCAAATAATCTTTGACAAAGCAGGAAAAAACATGCAATGGAAAAAAGTCTCTTCAATAAATGGTGCTGGAAAAATTGGACAGCCACATGCAGAAGAATGAAACTCAACCATTCTCTAACACCATTCACAAAGATAAACTCAAAGTGGATGAAAGACCTCAATGTGAGACGGGAATCCATCAAAATCTTAGAGGAGAACATAGGCAGTAACCTCTTTGACATAGCCCACAGCAACTTCTTACAGGATACATCTCCAAAAGCTAGTGAAACAAAAGCAAAAATGAGCTTTTGGGACTTCATCAAGATAAAAAGCTTCTGCACAGCAAAGGAAACAGTCAACAAAACAAAGAGACAACCCACAGAATGGGAGAACATATTTGCAAATGACACTACAGACAAAGGGCTGGTATCCAAGATCTATAAAGAACTTCTCAAACTGAACACCCAAAAAACAAATAATCAAGTTAAAAAGTGGGCAGAAGACATAAACAGACCCTTCTCTGAAGAAGACATACAAATGGCTAACAGACACATGAAAAAATGTTCATCATCATAAGCCATCAGGGAAATTCAAATCAAAACCACATTGAGATACCACCTTACACCAGTTAGAATGGCAAAAATGGACAGGGCAAGAAACAACAAGTGTTGGAGAGGTTGTGGAGAAAGGGGAACCCTCTTACACTGTTGGTGGGAATGCAAGTTGGTACAACCACTTTGGAAACAGTGTGGAGGTTCCTCAAAAATGTAAAAAAAGAGCTATCCTATGACCCAGCAATTGCACTACTGGGTATTTACCCCAAAGACACAGATGTAGTGAAAAGAAGGGCCATATGCACCCCAATGTTCACAGCAGCAATGTCTGCAATAGCCAAACTGTGGAAAGAGCTGAGATGCCCTTCAACAGATGATTGGATAAAGAAGATGGGGTCCATATATACAATGGAATATTACTGAGCCATCAGAAAGGATGAATACCCAACTTTTACATCAACATGGATGGGACTGGAGGAGATTATGCTAAGTGAAATAAGTCAAGCAGAGAAAGTCAATTATCATATGGTTTCACTTATTTGTGGAACATAAGGAATAGCAGGGAGGACATTAGGAGAAGGAAGAGAAAAATGAGCGGGGGGGAATTGGAGGGAGAGATGAACCATGAGAGACTATGGACTCTGAGAAACAAACAGGGTTTTAGAGGAGAGGGGGAGGGATTGGTTAGCCCTGTGATGGATATTAAGGAGGGCACGTACTGCAGGGAGCACTGGGTGTTATACTAAAACAGTGGATCGTGGATCACCACAACAAAAATTAATGATGTATTGTATGGAGACTAACACAATAAAATTAAAAATAAATTTGTATTAAATGCAACTCCAAAGTCTTTGCTTAATTGCTGTTTTAAAACCATTTTTTTGGATAAAGTTATATGTAAGGTTATAATACATTAAATTATTTTTGCTTATTTTATAGTGTTTTATTAGAATTTTTTGTAGTTCTACATTTAAAAAAAAAGAAGGATCAATGAGTCTCTCTGAATTTTAAAATCTTTCAAATTAATAACAAAACTCCTTCAAATATAAAAAGGTATACAGTATGTAAATCAATGTTCATTGAAGAAAATGAGGAAGGGCACATAAATATATGAAAGCTGTTAAATCATACTATTAATCGATAAGTGCCAAGTGAAACAATATGATATATCTTATAGTTCAAAACATGTAACAGTGATGGCTTTAATGATAATCAATTCCTGTGAATTTGGGTCATTGCCAAAACTGTAACATATCTTCAGACAGAATATAATTTTGTCCAATTTTCCTGAGAGCAATTTTAGCACAGCATCTTTATAAGGTCCATAAAGTTTTGTTACTTCTTATTCAAAGAAATTAAAGACATATACAAAGCTCTACATAAACAAAATGCATATAAATATTTTAACAATATTTTGCTATCATGATAGAATACCAGAAGAATATAAAAGAATATTAAATTTGATAAAATAATTATTAAAATATTTTTTCTATTTTATTGTATACTGTTTCTACATCCATGTTTTTAAAATTTAAAATTAGAATTATTTAAAAATCTGAATTTTCTAAATTTTAATAAAAGTATATAATTCTTTCATGATATAAAATATTTATCTAGGTTTGTAAAATGTGCTTTTATATTACTTATTTTTTTATATATATATATTTTTTAAAGATTTTATTCATTTATTCATGAGAGACAGAGGGAGAGAGAGAGAGAAGCAGAGGGAGAAGCAGGCTCCCAAGGAGCAGGGAGCCCGACGCGGGACTCTATCCCAGGACCCCGGGACCATGACCTGAGCCGAAGGCAGACGCTTAACCATCTGAGCCACCCAGGCGCCCATTACTTATTTTTTTATAAAGTATTGGTTCTACTTGCACAAAATAGAACCCATTTCAATTTTTCAGGGCAAGGTATTAAAATATGTCTAATTTGTCTAATTTATGCTCATGTATTCTTTTAAATATCATTCATTCTATGAAGCTAACCTTTTCTCCCTTAGGTGGTATTGGTAGTTTCTATATCCATGTTCCTACTGCACATTGTTCAGTAACTAACATATACATTTGTGAATCTTTCTTTTTGTGTATGTTTTTACACCAGACCCTATTGTTCTTCATGGTAAGGACCATGACTTTTGCTTTTGATAATCCAGTGCCTCACCCTGCAGCACTTTGTCCACAGTGAGCACATATAAGCATCTGTCCTAAATCAGGCATATCAAATATGTAACATTCATACCATGCTTCTTAATAAAGACTCCTCTCCATGTTTTATTACCCATTATTAATCAGCCATGGCAATCATTTCTTCTTGATCCATATTTGGTTTTGAATCTTTCTTTTTTTTTTAAGATTTTATTTATTTTTCTACAGAGAGAGAGAGAGAGACAGCGAGAGACGGAACACAAGCAGGGGGAGTGGGAGAGGGAGAAGCAGGCTTCCCGCTGAGCGGGGAGCCCGATGCAGGACTCGATCCCAGGACTCTGGGATCATGACCTGAGCTGAAGCCAGACGCTTAACGACTGAGCCACCCAGGCGCCTGGGATCTTTCTTGATATAATACTCCATGCAACCACTACCAACTAATTAATTTAGACATGTATGCTGAGACCTAATCTTTCTTTATATCTATTTTAAACCTTGTAAGTGATCCTTTAAGGCTCTCAGCATACTTGTCTCCACCAGTCTGTAACGCTTCTACCTAACTCTTAGTGTGCTTTTCTCTTCAAGTAAGTAAACGTGTAGCCTGGCTTGATTGTGTGCAATGCATATGGGCAACTGTTATAAACCTCCTCTTCCATCACCCCAGGAGTCAAACCTTGCTTTTGTACATGCTGTCTGTGACGAGGGTCTTACTACTCCTCACATCATGACTCTGCAACCCACCTGGTTTCATGTGATGCTATGGCTAAAGGAACTTACACTGCTCTATGCATAACAGATTGGTCTTGCCAGCATTTGGGGGCTAATATATATCTGTAACTAATTTTGACAAATTCTGCGCAGAAGGTTGCTCTAATCCTAAGCAAGTTCCAAGGTGAGAAGAATAATATAGGGCCCTGTGGTGGTCCCTCAGGGCACTGCCAGACATTCAAAACATAAAAGCACAATTAAGTGACAACAAGGTCCCTATTTTCCCCTCTGGTACCAGCAAGACATGCCAGGAAAATGGGCTGCCATCCATATAGCCACCTCTGAGATGAGAGATAAGGGATGGTAGGCATGCAAATCAAAATACCAATATGATCTTATCAAAATGTATCACTTAAATAAGAATTCCCTGGGTTTTATCAATATTTTACTAGGTTCCAGAGTTTTGATAAAATTGATTCTGACAGTAATTGCCAGCTTAGTTGTTGTTTCAGTGGAGGAATGGGTCCTGGGCATTCTTATTTCCCCATTTTTAGCCCTAGATTAGTTTTTATCTTCTAGTACAATACTTGCAAATTATTCTCTTGCCTCTGTCCTAACAGCCCACAGCTGAGCTATGATACTTTTATAACAGATAAAAGTGGAGAGCCTTGCGTATAGGGTAAGAAATTCAAACTTAATTGCACAATGTTAATTTAATAGAAAAATATTTTAGAAAATAATTACAAACAGAGCTATAAGACGTTTTCCTGCTGAATTATCTGCTCTGAATTCTAAGTAATACTCTTCACCTTTTCCCTTTACAATCACGTATTAATCCCTTTCACTTTCTAGCTTAACTTTTACATCTCTATTTATTAGTTTTAATATTATCATTCTCTGGCAGGGTTTTCATCTCCAATAGCTAGGTTTCATAGATGGTACTGAAAGAAAAAGTAGAATACTAACACATTTAAAAGGAGATGTTTGTTTTGTAAGTGAACTTTTTTGTGTGCTTTGGGGTTTAGTAATAACAATCATATTACCAAATCTTAATTAATTAGTTTCATTGTTTGAATAAGAAATACCATTTCTGATGATAACCATTTGAAATTTCAATTTTATTTATTTATTTATTTATTTATTTATTTATTTATTTATTTATTTATTTTAGAAAGAGAGAGAGAGAAAGCCGGGGGAGGGACAAAGGGAGAGAATCTCAAGTAGACTCCCTGCTGAGTACAGAGCCCAACACGGGGCTTGATCCCAGGACACTGAGATCATGACCTGAGCCAAAATCAAGAGTCAGACACTTAACCGACTGAGCCACCCAGGAGCCCTGATAATTGTGATTTAGATCAACAGTTTCTATATTTGAGAATGTGATTTTATAAAACAAAAGTGATGAAAGATTTAACCAAACAAAATTAAACTATTTATTCCCAGAGATACATTTCTATGAGTATGGGCATATTCCACATATTGTTCTTTATAGTTTATTTTTTCTTCTAGATCAGACTTGAGTGGATTAGGATTAGGGTCAATTCTTGTATCATAGTACAAAATGTCTGCTTTCTCTTATATTTTCTTTGTTTTAAAAAGTCTAATACTCATGTTCTAAATAAAATATTTCAAATGTATGCATCATGAAAGTGTTTGTTTCATAGCTATTAATTTGCCCTGCTCAAATATGTAAATGTCTAAATGCTCTTTATTATTGCTCCAGACAATTCACTAATCAAATATAACTAGTGCTGATTTAATGTGTATGTTTAAAACAGATATCTGGGAATTGAATTACCTGTAAGTTCTTCTCTTCAAGTAGTAAGGGCTGCTTTTCCCAACTCCTGTCTTCAAAACAGCGCTGTGAAATCTAAGGTCAAAGAGAATGTTGTTTAAAACTGTCACCTTCAGACAGCTCTTAACTTCATAATTTCTTCACTTTTTCTTATGTCATTACCCACTATTAAAATAGAACTAGAAACACAATGAGATGTATTCTTTACAATGATGACAAGTAAAGGTCACTTATATTCTGTAAAGATATATCTGCAATTTCAATAAAATCCATTTATATAAGTTATTGTCACAAAGACAATTGATGGTAAATTTGTTTTAAATTATTTTAAAAGCTTTATTTTATATGGTAGAACAAATGTCAGGGAATCTAAGACAAGACAAACAGCATCACTAGTGCTACTGAAAATGCACAACCTGATTTATTTGCCAGAAAAAGTTTATAAATGCAGTTAAATAACTTTTATTTTCCAGGTGATTGGAGAGTTAGAATTATCATATATAAAAACTTCTAAAACCTATCAAAATAAAACAATAATGATAATGCTGTAGACTGAATGTTTGTATACCCTCAAAATTCATGTGTTAAACCCTAATCACCAATGTTATGTTATTTGGAGGTAAGGCCTGAGGGAAAGTAATTAGGTCATAAGGGTGAAGCTCTCATGAATAGGATTAACTCCCATGTAAGAAGAGACTGGAGAGAGATAATCTCTCTCTCAGCCATGGCCATGTGAGAAGGTGACTGTCTACAAACCAAGAAGAGGGCCTTGACCAAGAATCCAATCAGGCTGGTACTCCAATTTTCTGATTTCCAGCCTCCAGAACTGTGGGAAATAAATGTTTGCTTTGTTAAGCCCTCTAGTCTATGGTATCTTTTTAGCAACCATAAGTGACTATTCAAATAAGAATTTTATAGGCTTTCAACTTTATTATCTAATATACATAGTAACTGGAACTGAACTAGTAAAACATTATCTCTAGAAGTTCTAGATTATTTGATTGAATAATCAGGTAAAAGTGGCATATATTTATTATAAACATGTCCAGAGGGGATTAGCAAGGGTGACACTTTAGAAGACTGACTTTTAATACAGTTACCCTTCTTACTAGTGGGCTGGTAATAGTGGTTTAGGTTAATGTATTAAACGTATCTTTAGGGGCACATAAGTCATTCAGTTGGTTAAGCGTCTGAATCTTGACTTTGGCTCAGGTCATGATCTCAAGGTTGTGAGATCGAGCCCCGTCTCGGGCTCCGCACTGAGCGTGGAGCCTGCTTAAGATTCTCTCTTTTCCTCTCCCTCTGCCCCTCCCACTCAAAAAAAAAAATGAATGTGTCTTTTTAGACATTCATTGATGAAATATTAACTACCATAAATTGCAAGGAATCTAAGTTCTGCCTGAGCTTCCAAATGCTCACTATGACTAACTTTAGGCATCAAATTCTCTCTTTAATTCTCAAGGAGATATCTATAGAGGAAATAAATTGGATTCATATGGCTTATACAAAGACTCAAGAATTAGTCATTCCTGAGGTCTCACATTGGCTCTAGAGTAGATGTGAAGTTATTTAGATAAAGCAATTCCACAGGCAAAAGTTGTAGAAATATCCACTGAATCACAGGTGTGAAATTATATGAGGATGGGTGCCCCTGAAATAGCTTATAATTAGTTCAGTATTGGAATGGCAGAAATATGGGGTCTAATGGAGAAATAAAATTAATTTGCTTTTTTTCCTAGTGAATTGAATGAAAGCCCCTCAAAATATTAAATCTGAAATTACTACTTCTTAAACGTAATGAACTTTGAAAGAAGATAAAAAAATTTTCATTTGACGCTCTCTATTACAAAAGACTTTGTGAAATGATTTTTTTTTTCTCCAGATACAACAGATCCATGGGCTATAAGTCAAATGTTGAGAGATTAACAAGTCATAGAGGGCAGTAATTCAGGTAGACTTACTGGCAATAGTTTATTAGAAACCATAAACTCATAAATGTAAGCTCAATTATGCCAAGCACAAAAAGCATGAAGAGCACTTCATCAAGGCCTATCATAATCAAATTACACTGCAGTATAATCAAATTACTGAGAGATTTCTTATCAGAAACAATGGAAGTGAAAAAACAACAGAGAACATCTTTTACTTATTGAAAATCCGTCAACCTAGAATTCTATCCCCAGTGAAATATTATTCAAAATATGAAGACAAAATCTTTTTGAAATGCACAGAAGCTGAAAGAATTCATCACCAGCAGAACTATAAAAAAACACAAAAGGAAGAGTCCTTTAGGCAGAAGGAACATGATATCAGATGCAAATTTGAATCTACACGAATGATGAATATCAGGGTTGTAACTGTAAGGGTAAATTAATTGAATTTTTTTAAATATTAAATATCTTTAAAATATAATTGACTAAAAAATAACAATGCAGTGTAGCATTCATAATCTATGTAAGTGTAAGAAAGTACGACAATGATAGCATAAGTGCAAAGTGGAGAAAACTGGAAGAATACTTTGGTAAAGATCTTATTTATATGTGAGATTGTGTGATACCACTTGAAGGTATAGTGTGACAAATTAGAGATATTTGCTATGAGTCCTAAGTTCTAACTAGACAAAGGAGTATAATTAATAAACCTACAAGAAAGAGAAAATAGACACAAAAAATATTGTCAATTAAATTGAAAGAGGCAAAATAGAGAGAGAAAATGACAGTGGACAAAGAACAGATGAGATGAATCGAAAACACTGTAAGATGATAGATTTAAGGATAACCCTAACATAGGTGTCTGGGTGGTGCAGTCGGTTAAGAGACCAACTTTTGGTTTCAGTTCAGGTGGTGATCCTAGGGTCCTGAGATCAGGCCTCACATAGGGATCAGTGCTAAACTCAGAGTCAGCTTGGAATTCCCTCTCCCTCTGTCCCTCCTGCTCATGTTCTGTCTCCTCTCTCTCTCAATAAATAAATAAATCTTGGGCGCCTCAGTGGCTCAGTTGGTTAAGCAACTGCCTTCGTCTCAGGTCATGGTCCTGGAGTCACCGGATCGAGTCCCACGTCGGACTCCCTGCTCAGCAGGGAGTCTGCTTCTCCCTCTGACCCTCCCCCCTCTCATGTGCTCTCTCTCTCTCTCATTTTCTCTGTGTCAAATAAATAAATAAAATCTTTAAAAATAAATAAATAAATCTTTAAAAAATAAAATAAACATAACCCTAACAATTATCACATTAAATATATATGCCAAATAAGGCAGATTGTCAGGATAAAAAAGTGAGACCCACTATTTGTGGGTCTATAGTATATAGTATAAACTATAGTATATAGTTTATAAAGTACATTTTCCATAAAGAGACAAGTTAAAAGTAAAAAGATGAAAAACACAACATTCTAAGATGCATCAAAAGAAAGCTGGAGAGGTTATACTGATATATCAGACAAAGTAGATTGTGGAGGAAAAACGACCATTTTACAATGATAATGATCAATTCATCAAAGGGACAAAAATCCTCATCATTTATGCATTTAATAATGGAATTTTAAAATACATGAAGCAAAACCTGATAGACCATCAAAGAGAAAGAAGCAAATACACAGCAATAGTGGGAGATTTCAATTTCTCCCTCTCAATAGCTGGTAGAACAAGTAGAATGAAAATCATCAGTAGAAAACTCTTGACCTACTTGAGATTTAAAGAATGCTCCATACAGCAACAGTGGAAGACAAATGTTCTTTTTCAATTGTACACAGAATTTCTTCCCAAAATACAACACCTTACAGATCATAAAAATTCTCAATAAATATTAATGGATTCAAGTTCTATGAAGTATGTTCTCTGAGAAAAGTAGAATTAAATTATAAATCATGAAATGATCTTTGGGATATCTAAAAATATTTGGACATTAAATAATATACTTCTATAAAATATGTGTGTCAAAGAATAAAAATGGAAATTATAAAGTATTTTGAATTGAAAATACCATATGTCAAAATTTATGGTATGCTACCAATGGGGTACTTACGAAGAAATACCTAGTCTGAAACAGTTTTAACTCTCTCACTTTTGATCTCAGGCTCTACCATTTATTATTTTTGAATCTTATCTTTTATTTATTGAGAGTATTACATAAAAAAGTAGAGTTATTTTCTAAAACTGGATTCCCTTTCCTTTATTTAATTCTTTTAAGTGTCAACAGTATAATTGGTCACTGCATCTTCAAGGTCATGCTTCCTTTTTTTTTAGCTGTAAAATTTTGCAAAGACCTCTAGTTTCTATTAATAATCTAATAATAATCTATTAGTCTAATATAATATAAATATATTAATAATCTGATAATGTAATGAAGAGAGATCTCTCTATGCAGTGTTTATGAAAAATTGTTCATGTAGGATGTGTTTGACTTCTCTAGTGTCCTTTGGATCTTCTCATTCCTTCCCCAAACTTCCACATGAAATGGCCTGAAACACTTTTCATCTAGCACAGATGATCTCTACTTGAAATCTTTTCCTGCTCTTAGAACTTTAGATGTCATACCTAAGAAGAATTTATGAAACATATGACAGCTTATATAAATACCTGTGCATTCACTAGTTAGATGAAGAAAGAGAACATTACATACATACCATTGTATTCCTACACTTACACGATCATATTCTTCCCTCTTCATTCAGAGTTAACCATTACCATAAAAATTTTGATTATTTGTGTATTTTTCTATTTTAATCCCATATTTATACATTTTTAAGCAAACACAATAGTTTTTCTATTCTTAAACCTTTTTCAATAGAATCATGTATTCTTTTTTGACTTCCTTTTTTCAATCACCATATAAATTAAAGTTGTGTGTTTCTGTTAATGTATGCAGTTAAAAGTTTTGATTCTCAGTCAGGGGGGTCAGTGCACCTAGGGAGCACTTTGGAATTCTGTGAAGCTTTTGTTTCTCACTATGATAGAAAAGTACTATTAGCATTTAGTGCACAGGTGTCAGGTATAGTAAAAATCATTGGTGTAGTTTATTCATGTTTGCTATGATATTTAATTTGATCAGCTACCACAAAGTATTTATTCTTTTGAATAGTACTGACATTTGAGTTGGTTCTAGGCCTCTTTTTTTTTCAAAAATTTTTAAAGATTTTATTTATTTATTTGAAAGGGTGGGGAGCATGAACAGGGGGAGCGGCAGAGGGAGAAGGAGAAGCAGACTCCCCACTGAGCAGGGAGCCCAATGTGGGCTCAATCCCAGACCCCGAGATCATGACCTGAGCCAAAGGCAGACACTAAACTGACTGAGCCACCCAGACGCCCCCTAAGCTTCTTTATTTAGATTTTGACTGTTAGCTCTTTCTTTCTGCAATAATTCAGTTATTATTGTACATGTCTCCTGGAGCAGTTTCTTTCTTCTACTGAACTTAACTATTTTTGGTATAAAAACTAATATCAAAGTTAAGTTAGAGAATATTTACTCTTGTTTCCTTTTATTTCCTGGAAGACTTTATTTTTTTATATATATTTTTAAAAGATTTTATTTATTTATTTGAGAGAGAAAATGAGAGATAGAGAGAGAGCATGAGAGGGGGGAGGGTCAGAGGGAGAAACAGACTCCCTGCTGAGCAGCGAGCCCGATGTGGGACTCGATCCCGGGACTCCAGGATCATGACCTAAGCCGAAGGCAGTCGCTTAACCAACTGAGCCACCCAGGCACCCCTGGAAGACTTTAAATATGACTAGATGTATTTGTTCCTGAATATTTTATTAGACTTGGCATAAATCCACTTTTGCCTCTGTTTATTTTTAATGGGCAGATTTTTAAACTATTAATATAGTATTATTGATAAAAGTACTATCATGTTTCCTATTTTTTGAGTCTTTTTAATTAAATGGTGTATTTCTACATATGCATCCTTTTGTTAATGTCTTCCATTTACTTTTATAATATCCTGTTATAATCTATAATTTATTTTTTTTACTTAAATCCAGTATTTTCTTCTAAATATTTATTGCTTTATTTTCTTTTTAAAATCCAGTATTGGGGTGCCTGGGTGGCTCAGTTGGTTAACCATCTACCTTTGGCTCAGGTCATGATCCCAGGGTCCTGGGATTGAGCCCCCCCCCATTGGGCTCCCTACTTAGTGGGGAACCTGCTTCTCCCTCTCCCTCTGTCCCTCCCCCTGCTCCTTCTCTCTCTTTCTCTCCTAAAATAAATAAATAAAATATTTTTTAAAAATCCAATCATGCCTTGTTTTTATCTATTTAGTTTATTCTTCAAAGAACTAACATGAATTTGCCAATTCTCTCTATTAAATGTCACTTTTCTATTTCATTATTTTATATATCTACATTTATTCATTTATTTTCCTCTTTATTTTGGTTTGTTAATCAGATCTTCCAAGGTTTTAGCTTAGGTGGGTATGCCAGTAATCCTGAGTCATTTTTATTTTCTAATACAAATATTTAAAGATATGAATTTATTTTATTTTATTTTATTATGTTAATCACCATACATCATTAGTTTTTGATGTAGTGTTCCATGATTCATTGTTTGCATATAACACCCAGTGCTCCATGCATTACGTGCCCTCTTTAATACCCATCACCAGGCTAACCCATCCCCCCACCCCCCTCCCCTCTAGAACCCCCAGTTTGTTTCTCAGAGTCCATAGTCTCTCATGGTTCATCTCCCCCTCCAATACCCGCCCTTCATTTTTCCCTTCCTACTATCTTCTTCTTTTTTTTAACATATAAAGTATTATTTGTTTCAGAGATACAAGTCTGTGATTCAACAGTCTTACACAATTCACAGCGCTCAACATAGCATATACCCTCCCCAATGTGAAGATATGAATTTCTAAGCATTGCATAAAATTTGATTATTTTTATCACTTTTCCTTGGTTCTAAATTTTTTTTAGTTGTTTAGGTAATTCTAAAATTTTTCCATATTCATAGGATTATTCTAATTTTCTTTTGCTATTATTTTCTAGCTTAGGTGTACTGTGCCAAGGCAATATTTTATATATGAAAGCAATTATTTCAAATCTGTTATGTCACATTTTATAGCCAGGAATGCAGTTTTGGTAAATGTCCTCTTTACAATAAAAAAAGTATTAAATTCTTGGCAGCATTGTTTGATGTCATTTGATGTCCATTTATCAAATTTCTTAGTGGTACTATTCGATTGTGCTTTATCCCTATTGATTTTATGTCATCTGAATCTATCAATCACTGAGTGATGTGTGTTAAAATATTCCACTAAGATGAGAGCTATTTCAATATTTTTTTATATTTCAACTTTGGCTTTCACGTATTCCATGTAATTAAGTACATACATGTACTTAAAGTTATATCATCTAGTGATGACCTTTTTTGTCATTATGTAGTACCATTCTTTATTTCTAATTACTGCTTTTGTCATAAAGTATCAATATAGCCTAAATCAGCTATCTTTTGTTTACTTATTTTTCATATATCCTTTTATAAAATGACTTTAGTGTAAGCCTATTATTGTCATTGTTATAATTGTTGTGGCCATATTTTTTTTCCTAGTTCCATTCAAGAAAACCTCAGAGCTTGTATCTGTACAATGAGTTTGTTCCAATGACTGATGCAAGTATTGAAAATTTCCCTAAAATTTTTAATATGAGTTTCACTCATCTTCAGACTTGAATGTTTTACCATTGTTTCCTTTGTTTAATGTGGCAGAGCTTAGAACTTATATTTGCAAGTTTTATTGTGATAGAAATTTTAATTGAGCACATGATCAGCCAGGTAATAATTACATTTTTAAATGTTCTCCTAGGTATGTCTGACCATGTAACCAAGTTCTGGCAACGAGATGTGAGAAAGTGATAATGGCAAACTTTGTGAAATGTCCTGAATAGAAATACACATGCTCTTTCTTTTTTTCCACTTTTTCCCCTTCCTACTTGATTAGAATAAAGATATATAAACTTCAGATAAGGAGACAAGAAGAAGGCTTAGTAATGACAAGATTGAAGATGCCTAAATCCTATAACTATGCAGCCACCATCTGAGGGCAGGCTTACTTATGCTTAGACTGCTACATTATAGAAACAAAACCTTTTTCCTGATAAAATTTCTACATTTTGAGAATATTTTTATAGCACCCCATACTGTATCTTAATAATATGACTATCTATGAATCCTTTAATTTAATATGGGTAAAAATGAATATGGAGAAACTACTGTGCCACTTTGATATTTGATAAAATAATTCTATGTGTTTATCTTTTGCATAGTATTAGTTTTCTTCAAATACAAGTGGAATAAAAATAAAGGAATTGTAAAAAGTGAGCCACTTTGAAAATTATGAATGTTTTCTCTTTTTTTTTCTTTCTGAGTGTAGAACCACCCCCCTAATTGACACCAGGCATCCATTTGAATTACTACAGAAGAAATATAAAAAGAAGGGGAATAATAATATACAGTTTCTTACATCCAAACAGGATCATGAAGACAAGTTTCAATAATTTTCATGATTGTTTATTTGCTAAATTTGCTAAATATCCAAAATCTCTTTATCATTCTTGACATCCTATAATTTTGCATGTCAGCAATTGAATCTAGAGCCCTATGAGGATATAGTTGTTCCAGAAGGCAGAGAAAACATCTCTGTAAATGATTAGGGTTCAGTTAAAGGTAGGAAAAAGGAGGATAGGGAAGGGGGGACAAAATTAAATCTCATTTTATTGGTGACCAAAAGTTTTTGAGAGTGAGACAGAGAATATGTAGAGCTAGTTAACGTCTCTATATGACTTATTTTTTCATTGTAAAAAGGTGAAAATGATAATTTAATACTTCCTTCACATACTTGCTGGAAAGATTAAATAACATGTGAAACACATAGCATGATCTCAAATATACATAAAACATAACCATTGAGTTAATGTTAGTTTATTTATTGGTATCGTAACACCCCACCCATCATTTTATATGTTGTATATAGGTGTGTGTAAATATCCATCCATTCAACATCGTACACTGGAGTGCATGCATGCAAATAATGGCATTTTAGAATTGATGTCATGTAACTAATGGGGTATTGAATCCTGTTCCGGTATTGTAGGGCAGATATGATAAAGCACTATTTTATCCCATGTTCCTTAGAAATGATGGAGCTTGAGATATAAAATGAAGTGCTTGCACTTTCCTAGAGTCTGAAGTCCTAGAGGAACAGAGTGAGAGAAATAGGAAGGTCGGGCACGGAAAGAGCACAAATATAACGAAGTATGTTACTGAACTGGCCACAGTTTTGTAACAAGAACTTTATAACCAAAATTTAATGGACATCCTTAGAGATATTGTATGAAAGAAAAGAGAATTTACCAATTCTCTCCTATTTCAGGTACATTGGTCAAAATCTGCCCCACATTGAGTTGATGCTTTTATGGAATTTTCAGTTTGCCTTCCTGGGCCCTTCAGCAGCCACTAGGGAAGGTGAATGGATTGTGATGATTCCCTACAGATGTTTGTGATCCTAGACCTTTACTGTAGAGGAATCCATAACAAAGAAGCAGCCTGGTATTATTCTTAAGAGTAAACATTTTGTACTTAGACACTGTGCAGCCCTTTAAATCTGATTACCTTTGGACAATATACCTAAATTCCTTATTTCCTAGGATACATATCTTTAAAATATAGATAATAACTGTTTAATGAGGAGATTATAGTGAGAATTAAAAGCACACAGCACTATCCCTGGACCTGCTGTATGGTAAATCCTCAATAATATTCTCTCTTATTACAGTGTATTACTGTAATATGTTATTATTGTAATGTATTGAACATATGTTATTCTAGAATGGATGGAAGGAATTTATAATGTTACTGATAAATGTATCTTATATCTGGGCATATTTGAGGCTTTAAGTTTTTTGTTTATTTTAAGGGCTAATGATAACACTTGGCAAAACTTCATATTCTGAGGAAAACTTTCAACCTGCCAATAACTCTACAGTCTTGGTTACCCTAATTATAACGTCACTTCTGTATTTTTGAAGTCCCTTTTAGCAAGCTCTGGGAAATTAAAAAAAACCACATCTTTTTGTTTAGGTAATAGCTGCCCTCTGGACTAAATAGGAGTGTGCTAATTTTAAATTTCCTTGTACAATTGTTTTGATGGACTTTAATCAGTGACTGGTTATAGAAAATACTAAGTCGAAAAGTAAAGTAGAGGATGGTTTCATGGAGTCTAATATTTACAGAATTTTTAATCTCATTTTATTTTCAAAGGAGACATTCTTTAATTATTTCTTACAGATATAATATGATTTTAATACACACTGAATTTAATTTGGCTTCCTGAAGAAATACTAAGGCAATTAATTCTGAGACTTACAACAATATAATTGAATGAGAACACTGTAGCAGTTACCCTGTTATTTTTTTATGGGAAGTAATATTTTATGCATAGATTATTAAAAACTGCTTGAGACTCTGAGGGGCTTACCCAATATGATTAACTGTCAGAATTTTGAATGAATAAAGAATGAATCAAGAAGTATTAGATGAAGGCCAGAATATTCCCTTTATGACTGTTAAAGACTCAGCTAGAAGGAAGGCTCATGTGTGAGTTAGTTGTTTTCCACATGATAAGGGATAGCATATCCCGAAGAGTAGTGACATATATGTTACCTATGGGTAGCTGGCTCCTAAGGGGAATATGAAAACCGAACATAACTAGTTACTTTTGTCCAAACTTTACAGTCAGAAATGTCACTTTTTCATGGTCATGGGTATGGAGAAGAGAGAGCTACAATGTTGTAGGGAAAATGTGTCCTCGTGGAAATCAGAAGTAGGAAACAAAGATTTCCCCCAGTGTGAATGATCCACAAATGCATAAGATTTCATGTTAAAAGTATATTTTAAGTAAAATGTCTGTGGTTACAAAGCAATAATAACTTCCTCACAATGTGGAAGTTATAAGAAAACAAAATACTGGACCTAAGAATGATGGTAACTGCATGATAGTAAATTCATTTTAAAAGAGATTTTGACAGATTAAGTAAGTGTAAGCACTGAAAAATGAATTCAAGAAAGAGATTATTAATTAAGATAGAAAAGTGGTTAATTGTATTTTAGGACAAGGAAACAATAACCTTTGGGGCTATTTGAAATAATTTTTCAGAAATAATTTTTATTTCTACCAGACAAAAATCTTCAGGGTATCATGTTATTTTGGAGAGTCTGATTCAAAATTAATAGAAAATATTAAATGAATCAAGGCATGTTTCTCTACAAAATCAAATAATTCTTAGATGGGCCTGTTTTATTATTTATATTTATTATTATTACGAAGTATTATTATACTTAACTTTAACTCTGGAAAGACATGCATTCTTTTGCCTAATTTTTACTTTTTGCACAACTTTTTAAAAAAAGTTTCTCCAATGTATTAATTCCTAAAAGTGTGTAACTGAAAATAATTTACCGATTGTAGATGAACTCATAAATGCTAGAAGAGAGAGACAATGAAGGTCTCTGAATTATGAGGACAGTACGTACCTTCTCCATCAAACTGCAAGCCTTACAAGTATCTTTCCAACAATATCATTCTCAAAAATAAAATTATCTAAAAATTACTATTCAGTTTGCAAGGGCTGGTTTTTTTAAATGTTAAAAGCTGAGACTAGAACTGTATTCTTAGTGTAGCCAGAATTGAAATCAACTTCTTGGAATCCTGAAACACCTGTTAACCAACCACTCACTTTTCCGTTTTTGTCTTAAAAATCCGATATTATTTTTTTAATGTAAAAAGTTAAAAAAAAATTTTTAACTTATTCCAATTAGAATAGCAGAAACAGACCCATAAATACAGAGAACAAACTTACAGTTGCCAGAGGGGAAGGGGTGGGGATGTGGGCAAAAAGGGGGGAAGGGGAGTGGGACTTAACAGGCCCCTAGTTATGGAATGAATAAGTCACAGGAATAAAAGGCACAGCATAGGGAATACAGTCAATGATACTGTAATAGCAGTGTATGGTGACAGAAGGGAGCTACACTTGTAGTGAGCACAGAACAGGGTATAGACTTGTCCAATCACTTCATTGTACACCTGAAATGAATGTAACATTGTGTGTTGACTTTACTACAATAAAAAATAAAATAAAATGCATATACCACAAAAAATAGAGTAGTTTTATTGTTATGGGATGGAGTAAAAAGAATACATCCAATAGTAATGTGGTGGTGGGGGAAGAGACTAATAAGTTAAGGGACATTAACTTTCTGTGCTTGAATTCATTGAGACATGAGAATTACATATGGGGAGATTTACTCTAGAAATTATGTATTTAAAAATGGATTTTTATAGTTGTATTTATAAGTAGAAGCTGGGTGTTTTTAGAACAGAAATATCTATGCACAATATTCTGTATAAACTTTTAACATGCCAGATGGAGCATTTCAAGAATCAATTCCTGAAGTACTAATAGTAAACACCTATTCAACATGGTATGTATTTTTTTTATTTTTTATTGTTATGTTAATCACCATACAGTACATCATTAGTTTTTGATGTAGTGTTCCATGATTCATTGTTTGTGCATAATACCCAGTGCTCCACCCAGAACGAGCCCTCTTTAATACCCATCACCAGGCTAACCCATCCCCCCACGCCTCTCCCCTCTAGAATCCTCTGTTTTTCAGAGTCCATCATCTCTCATGGTTCATCTCCCCCTCCGATTTACTCCCCCTTCATTCTTCTCCTCCTGCTACGTTCTTCTTTTTTTTTTCTTAACATATATTGCATTATTTGTTTCAGAGGTACAGATCTGTGATTTTTTAAACTTTTACTGAGATGATTTTTTTAAAGACTGCCTAGCATACTCCAGTTTAGAATGAGGAGCAATTTGTGAATAATCGGAAACAGGATGGCATCTCACATTGCATCCACTCAAACCTTGCAGACATAACTCTTGAAAAGGTCTCAAGTCCCCTTAGAGACATCTGCCTCTTCAAGGCATTTTCACAGTAATCTGGAAGAATAACAGATACATCCCCAGATATTCAGATAGGAATATAAACAGCTCACCTTAGAGGAAATTTTATAATTTCAACTCTATTAATATTTCAAGGGCAGTAGGTTGCATTCAAGAGTGCTATGGAGTTCAGTCTTAAGTGCTACAATTTTATATTGTAAGCACAATAATCAAAACTCTGTTAGCTTATTGCATACTCCTATTGCACGTGAGAGTGAAGTACCTCAACATTGTATTATTTTAGTGCCTTGAAACATTCACACAAATATTGAGCAATTTAAGTCATAGTTGATTTATTCCTAAATATTTGTGATAGACTATTGAAATTTAGCTGCCAATATATTATGGCACTAAGGTTGAAGGTGATAAATAATATAGACAGAATCGTGTGGCTTTTGAAAAAAAAAGACAAAGTATTCTGAAAGGGAGTTAAAATACACTAGTAATTTTTAAACTATGATTCAGGGAACCTCTAGTGTTTTTCATTGATGCATCAGGATTCTTTCATTGTTTGATTCAAATTTAAATGTAAAAATGTAATATAATTTTTCTTAAACACTAGTAAGGTGAGTCAAAATTTATTTATATTACACTCTGAAATAGACAATGAATGTGTTGACTTCAGCTACCAGGTCAATTCAGAATAAAGTTTTTTAGTTATCTCTGAGCATGCATCGACAGATGAATGGATAAAGAAGATGTAGTATATATACACAATGGAATATTATGTAGCCATCAAAAGAAATGAGATCTTGCCATTTGCAATGACGGGGATGGAACTGGAAGGTGTTATGCTGAGTGAAATAAGTCAATCAGAGAAAGACATGTATCATATGACCTCACTGATATGAGGAATTCTTAATCTCAGGAAACAAACTGAGGGTTGCTGGAGTGGTGGGGGGTAGGAAGGATGGGGTGGCTGGGTGATAGACATTGGGGAGGGTATGTGCTATGGTGAGCACTGTGAATTGTACAAGACTGATGAATCACGGATCTGTACTTCTGAAACAAATAATGTAATATATGTTAAGGAAAAAAAAGAAGAAGATAGCAGGAGGGGAAGAATGAAGGGGAGTAAGTCAGAGGGGGAGACGAACCATGAGAGACGATGAACTCTGAAAAACAAACTGAGGGTTCTAGAGGGGAGGGGGGTTGGGGGATGGGTTAGCCTGGTGATGGGTATTAAAGAGGGCACATTCTGCGTGGAGCACTGGGTGTTATGCACGAACAATGAATCATGGAACACTACATCAAAAACTAATGATGCAATGTATGGTGATTAACATAACAATAAAAAATTATTAAAAAAATAAAAATAAAAATGCTAATAAAAACTATAAAATAAAAAAAAATCTTCTTAGAAATGTGTCACTGACATGGCATGTTACAGCTCTGCAACTGTCTATTTTAAAAAATGAGGTCCTGGATATGTCCGTTCATATAAAGTTTTACAAAGAGCACCCTGGTGCTCTTTGGATCACAAATCCATTTATTTATTCAAGTAGCTGGAAAAATTCAGATGCGTGTTCTTAAGTAATGCGTTTATCATGAGCACAAATCTATTTATTCAAGTAGCTGGAAAAATTCAGATGCGTGTTCTTAAGTAATGTGTTTATCATGACTGCATTAAAACACATGCAATGATAAGAACATACTATAGATATGATTTCCATTTCAGTTTTGCGCACTTGTCATTTGGCTTCCATATTTATAAAACTTTTGTGAAAGTTTTATATTATGTATTCTTTTGAATCTAAAATATCTTACTACTGATATAAGAGTCTGGCTAGCTTAACTACAAATTAACCTGAAATTGCAAGGTGAAAAATTAAAATGGACGGTTTTCATGTTTATTTCATGTGATATTTATTTATTTATTTATTTATATTTTATTATGTTATGTTAGTCACCATACAATACATCATTAGTTTTTGATGTGGTGATCCATGATCCACTGTTTTTGTATAACACCCAGTGCTCCATGCAGTACGTGTCCTCCTTAATACCCATCACGGGGCTAACCCATCCCCCCTCCCCTCTAAAACCCTGTTCGTCTCTCAGAGTCCATAGTCTCTCATGGTTCATCTCTCCCTCCGATTCTTCCCAGCTCATTTTTCTCTTCCTTCTCCTAATGTCCTCCCTGCTATTCCTTATGTTCCACAAATAAGTGAAACCATATGATAACTGACTTTCTCTGCTTCACTTATTTCACTTAGCATAATCTCCTCCAGTCCCATCCATGTTGATGTAAAAGTTGGGTAGTCATCCTTTCTGATGGCTGAGTCATATTCCATTGTATATATGGACCACATCTTCTTTATCCATTCATCTGTTGAAGGGCATCTCGGCTCTTTTCACAGTTTGGCTATTGCGGACTTGCTGCTGTGAACATTGGGGTGCATATGGCCCTTCTTTTCACTACATCTGTGTCTTTGGGGTAAATACCCAGCAGTGCAATTGCTGGGTCGTAGGGTAGTTCTATTTTTAAATTTTTGAGGAACCTCCACACTGTTTTCCAAAGTGGTTGTACCAACTTGCATGTGATTTTTAAAACATTAACAAAATATAGACAACAGTACAATCTCTTGGCTTTATACCATTTATAGCCCACACACTTCCTCTTAGTTCTGCACTTCTGCCATGGGTTTCATTATTCCTAAATTATCCACATTTAAAACTCTAGCTCAAATATCACTTCCTCAGAGTGCCTCAGATTACTCTAATTAAAGATTTATTTTTTTCCTATTTTTAAAATTTATTCTTTCTAGCTCTATTGAGGTATAATTGACAAATAAATATTGTATATATTTACGTTGTACAGCATGATGATTTGATACATTGTAAAATGATAGCCACAATCAAAATAGTTAACAAATCGATCACCTCATGGTACCATTGTATGTATATGTGTATGTGTGTGTGTGTGTGTGTGTGTGTGTGTGTGTGTGTGTGTGTGGTGAGAACACAAGATCTATTCTCTAAGCAAATTTCAAGTACAATACAGTATTGTTAACTATAGTCTTAACTGATACATTATATAAAATTATCTTATATTTATTTGTTTCAGTGATTTTTCTCTGCCTAAATTTGCTATACTATAAATTCCACGAGGATAAGGATTTTGTCTGTTCTATTCAAGAGTGTCTGGAATCAAGTATACTAAGGAAAGAGGATTAGAAGGTAAGGACAATAAATGTTCGCAAATGAGATGTTACCATTTGTATCATCTTACAGAAAATGGAAAGAATTTGGCTTTTACTCAGAAAGGGGTCAAAAGCCACTGGATAGCATGCTATGACTCATGTTTCCAAAAATTTACTTGGTCTTTTTTTTTTTTTTAGTAAGTTCATAGCCAAAGATTGAGAGATATAGGAAAAGCAGCTAGAAAGACTAAAACACAATAATAATAATTTTATTAACATTAGTTATGCTTAGGGCACCTGGGTGGCTCAGTTGGTTAAGCGACTGCCTTCGGCTCAGGTCATGATCCTGGAGTCCTGGGATCGAGTCCCACATCGGGCTCCCTGCTCAGCAGGGAGTCTGCTTCTCCCTCTGACCCTCTTCCCTCTCGTGCTCTCTATCTCTCATTCTCTCTCTCTCAAATAAATAAATAAAATCTTTAAAAAAAAACATTAGTTATGCTTAGTTTGTGTTTTCACCAAGATGATCAAGGTATGTAGAGGTAAAATTGCATGAAAACTCAGGAAGGATATTAAAATGCCCCTGAAAATTTAGTAGGCTTTAATACAATGATATTTTTAACCAAATTATAATACATATATTCTGTTTCACAGTTTAAGTATAATAGATATAGCATACACCGAAGATATTATTCTTATAAATAACTAGTGTGGAAAACTTAACACATCAATACTCACAATAAGTTCCCCAAATCATTGACTGTAGAGTACTATGTACTTAATGCCATGGTCCCTAAAGACGGACTTTCCTCAGACACATATCCATTCTGTCCTTACTCTGCTTAATGCCATGGCCTCTTATCTATAACTTACTTTACTAGATTTTCATTTATGAACAAGATAGATTGTAAATTAAAATGTTCATCTGTGAAGTACATAGCATAATAATCTGTTGAATTCTGCATTTTTTCAGACAATTCCAGTTATTTCACAACCTTACAAGAGGAGTTCAACTCTGTTTTACAAATGAAGAAATTTAGATCCACAGGAACTAGAGCATATCTGCATGGCCATTCAACTAGCAACATTTTTGGGATTTTAATTATAATCTCTCTGACCCGAAATCTAGAGCTAGTGCTGCAAGAATAAGTACTAAAAGGAAGGGAGTAAAGAACTGTGGACTTTGAAATATTATAAGAAAGTCAAATATCACAAATAACTCTAAAATAAATTGAATATTAGCTTTTTTGAAGAGACAGTGGAGCATCATGCAGGTGTTGAGAAAAGAATTTGAAAATATGACTGATGCACCAAAAACTAATGATGTAATATATGGTGATTAACATAACAATAAATGTGTGGCTTGAAAAAAAAATAAAAATAAAATGCATTGTTCCTATTCAGATAAAAAAACGAAAAAAAAAATATGACTGAGTTCTCCCCCACAAAGGAAGTTAACAAGACAGGAAACAACAAATGTTGGCGAGGATGTGGAGAAAAGGGAACCCTCATACTGTTGGTGGGAATGCAAGCTGGTACTTGGAAACGGTATGGAGGTTCCTAAAGAAGTTACAAATAGGGACACCTGGGTGGCTCAGTCATTAAGCGTCTGTCTTCAGCTCAGGTCATGATCTCAGGGTCCTGGGATGGAGCCCCGCATCAGGCTCCCTGCTCTGTGGGAAGCCTGCTTCTCCCTCTCCCACTCCCCCTGCTTGTGTTCCCTCTTTAGCTGTGTCTCTCTCTGTCAAATAAATAAATAAAATCTTAAAAAAAAAGAAGGTAAAAATAGAGCTACCTTACCACCCAGCAATTGCACTACTAGGTATTTATCCCAAAGATACAGATGTAGTGAAAAGAAGGAACATCTGAACCCCATTCATAGCAGCAATGTCCACAATAGCCAAACTCTGGAAAGAGCCAAGATGTCCATAGACAAATGAATGGATAAAGAAATTGTGGTTCATATATACAATGGAATATTACTCAGCCATCAGAATGGATGAATACTTACCATTTGCAATGACGTGGATGGAACTGGAGGGTATTATGCTTAGTGAAATAAGTCAATGAGAGAAAGACAATTATCATATGGTTTCACTCATATGTGGAACATAAGAAACAGTGCAGAGGATCATAAGGGAAGAGAGGGAAAACTGGGAAGTCATCAGAGAGGGAGAAAAACCATGAGGAACTCTTAACTATAGAAAACAAACTGAGGGTTGCTGGAGGGCTGGTGGGTGGGGGGATGGGGTAATTTGGTGATAGGCATTAAGGAGGGCACATGATGTGATGAGCAGAGTGTTATAAGCAACTGATAAATTATTGAACACTACATCTGAAATTAAGTATGTACTATGTTGGCTAATTGAATTTAAATTTAAAAAATAAACTGAGTGAACACTATAAAATTTGATTATATATATTATATAGAAAGATAAAGATAAATAATGTGTGCATATATATGTGTACATATACATATGTATATATCAAGATGTATAAACACTAGAGTTGTATCCAGTACAGAAATGGTAATAAGTGAGAAGGTTATGAAAAATAACAATGTTTAAACATGGCCAGGTGATATTTTGAAATATGATTTCAGAGATGTATTTACCAAAAATGAATCTTCTGACTGTCCATAACAAAACATATTTCTTCCTAAGCCATTGTAATTTATTTTACTTATAATCATTTATCATGCAATACTTTGAGTATTTTGAAATGATCACTGCTGGAAAAGTGTGACCATTAAGTGTTGTAAATATAAATGAAATTAATTTTAGTATGTATGTAACAGGTCATTAAACACTAATATTTTGTCCTGCATACTGTATTACTCATATATACTAGGCAAATTTTCTTTCCTGGGTTCAAATTTAAAGAAAAGTAGCATACTCTGCTGCCACCTGAAAGCAGACATTCTAACCCAGTCTTTTCCCTTACAGATGAAAAACAGCAAGTACTTCACCTACTTTACATTTAATAATATTTGTTTTTTATAAAGCTTCTATTTGGATTTCAAGTCAAGCAAAACAGCCCATCTACACAGAAGAGGTCCATGATTGTTACGCTATTATCAGAGCAATACGGGGCTACTTACAGAAAGGAATAAACAAAGGAAGGAAGGCTTTAGGAAGAAAAGGAGTTAAGCAGCATATTCAAGTAAATGAAAATACTTTAACTTTTAGAATGTACACTTTGACTTTAAAATAATTAAAAAAACAATTCAACAACTGCAAGCTTTAAGAACAAATAAAAAGCTGTTGCAGGGAAATACACAACAGTTGGCAATTTTGTGTATTAGAAAACAAAGGCAATCAGTTGAAAGCATAATTTCACAAAGGGTGAATTGCCAAATTTCCAAGAATAGTTTATTTTACATCAAGGTTGTTCATCTTAATCCTTAATGAACAGTTTTGGGGAAAAAAATTTAAAAGTTCTTCAGAATATAACCTATCTGTAAACTAACAGGAATTTTAGGTCTGGAAGACTATTTCGAGCCCACTAACTCATTAAGTTCTGGTGTTCAAAATACATTTCATTGTGCTTATTTTTTTTAAAGATTTTATTTATTTATTTGAGAGAGAGAGAGAATGAGAGATAGAGAGCACGAGAGGGAAGAGGGTCAGAGGGAGAAGCAGACTCCCTGCTGAGCAGGGAGCCGGATGTGGCACTCGATCCCGGGACTCCAGGATCATGACCTGAGCCGAAGGCATTCACTTAACCGACTGAGCCACCCAGGCGCCCTGTGTTTATTTTTTTTAAGATCAGAAATTCTACCATCTAAGCAAGTGTTTAATGTTTGACGTGGGTTTTAAAAAAGTGATTATTGAAAGTACAATTTTCCAAATGCCTGAGAAAAATTTCCTTGTCTTTTTAATTACTGAATATCAATTTGCCTAGGAAATTTGTCATCTGTATTGATCAAGATCTATCTCTAGACTGATAATTTACCTCAATACTCTGATATTGACACATCTATTTCTGAAATAGCAAATTATTTTATTGTCTGCTATTTTGTCACATCCAGCCCTCCATTTTCTTAGCTACCCTGACATATTGAGGATCTCCTCAACCACAACTTCCAAATGATACAGAGCCTCTAGGAGTAACTCCTGACAAAATAGGGGATTCCAGTGATAGACATATAAAGCATTCACTATGATTGGTCTGCACTAATATTATACGGGTTTTTAAATGTTTTTAAAACATTTCCCTACTAGGGGAATTGCACGGTAAAAATGTATATAACACATAGTGAGCGTGCTACAGAGAAAGCATAAGGGAGGGATAGAATAAGATGCACAGATCTTCCCCAACTTATGATGGGGAATGTCCCAATAAACTCACTGTAAATTGAAAATATTATTAGGCTGAAAATGCATTTTAACACACCTAACATACTGAACTTCACAGCTTAGCCTCGCCCACCTTAAACAAGAATACTTACATTAGCCTGCAATTGGGTAAAATCATCTAGCACAAAGCCCATTTTATAATAAAGTGTTGAATACCACACTGAAAGTGAAAAATAGAATGGTTGTATGGATACAGAATAGTTGTAAATGTATCAGATACTTACTCTTATGACCATGTGGCTGACTGGGGGCTGTGGTTTGCTGCCCCTTCCCTGCATTGGCAGAGCATCCTACCACATGTTGCTAGGCCAGGAAGAGATCAAAATTCAAAATATGAAGTTCAGCTTCTACTGAATGTGTATCACCATCACACCACCATAAAGTTGAAAAATTGTAGGTTGAACTATCATAAGTTGGGGACTGTCTGTACTTGGTTTGTGAGAGGGAGACATTGAAAGTAAAACTATCAGCTGCAGATGTACTGTAGGATAGCAAGGAGACAAATTTTTGGAACAGAAAAGTACAGGAAGTGGAGGATATAAAATGAGAAAAGTAACTGGTATCGTGAAGGGCAGGCTCCATACAGACTCCTGTTCTTCACTGCTTGATACTGAAAAGAACTAGAGGGTAGGTATTTGAAAGAATAATAGCATAAAATGGATTTGTAAAAGATCATTCTATGTGCTATGTTTCAAAGATAAATACAAGGGAACAATTAGGGAGAAGAATTACAAGGTAACAATAATAATCTAATGAGAAATGATGGGAGAATATATCAAGAAACAGACGTGGAGCTGTTGAGCAGTGGTAGAATTTTGAATTCATTTTGGAAAGCAGAGCAAATAGGCAGCTGATGGATTGAATTTAAGGTCTGAGGAAAAGGGAGACTCGGAATGAATCTAAGTTTTGTCCCTAGTAACTAACATTAGGGAGTAGTATATAATTAAAATGAGAAGAACTGAAGGAAGAAGGCCCAGTTTGAGAGAAATGAAAAAGAATTTGCTTTCTGACATGGTGAGATTACAACACCTATTAGACACCTTTAACAGATGCCAAGGGAATAGCTGAATATATCAGCCGAGAGTTCAAGGAATAGTTTTAGGTTGGTGATATAAATTATAGGAACATCAGCTCAGATACGATATTTAAAGCAGTGCAATTTCTGGGCACCTGGGTGGCTCAGATGGTTAAGCATCTGCCTTCAGCTCAGGTCATGATCCCAGGGTCCTGGGATCGAGCCCCGCATCGAGCCAAGCAGGGAGCCCCCTTCTCCCTCTCCCTCTACTGTTCCCCCTGATTGTGCTCTCTTGCTCTGTCAAATAAATAAATAAAATCTTTTTTTTAAACATTTTATTCATTTGACAGAGAGAGCACAAGCAGAGGGAGAGAGAGGGAGAAGCAGGCTCCCTGCTGAGCAAGGAGCCCGATGTGGGACTCGATCCCAGGACCCTGGGATCATGACCAGGGCTGAAGGCAGCCGCTTAACTGACTGAGCCACCCAGGTGTCCCTAAATAAATAAAATCTTAAAAACAATAAAAAAATAAAGCAATACAATTTCATGAGATCACCAAGAGAGTACATGTAGATGGTTAAGAGACAAGATCTAATCACCAAGCCTTGGAACTCTCCCCCATTAAGAAGTCACAGAGAAGCAAAAGGAGACTTAGGAGAAGGCAGTAAGATAGATGACCTGGAAGCCCAGTGAAAAAATAATACCTACCAGAGAGGGTACAGGTAATTAACTATGTCCAATTTTCTGTCAACTACAATAAAGATAGAGTGTTTGCCAATCTGAAGGCCACTGATGTTTTTGCAAAGCAATTTCAATGGTGTAGTAGTGGAAAACAGTTTATTAAAATAGCTGCAATAAAGAATGGCAAGAGAGGAATTGGAGACACAGAGCATAGGTGATTCTTTTGAGGATTTTAAGATCAAGGGAATAGAAACGTGGTAGCAAATCACAGAGAAAATTAAGACATGTAAGAATTTTGAAAATTTTTCAAAAATTAAAGCAGGTTTCCGTGCTGTTGGGGAAGTTCCAGTGGGCAGGGGGAAAAGAAAAAATGATGTAGGACAGAGACAGAGAATTGCTAGATATATGTCCTTGAGTAGGAAGGAAAGGACAGAATAATGGACACAAGTGGAGAAGTTTGTCTTAGATAGGAGCCCAGATGGATTAACTTTGTTAACAGCAGGGAATGTGCTGGTGGCACTGTGTTAAAGTTTTCTCATCCTGGCTCCCAAAGTTTTAGTCAGAAAGACAGTATATGATTAGTTGAAAAGGACTATGGGAGTGGAGTTTGGAGATTTAATGAGAGGAAAAGATGTGGAATATATTTTTTGGAAGTGTGTGAGAGTCAGTGCAGCAGAAAGCTGAAATAAGGTTACCTGGCACCACTCAGGGCAAGCTTTAGCTGGTGGTCATGAATTTAAAGTGAGCCCTGACAGCATGGCTGTAGTTTTCTCTTGCCACACTCAGCTTTCCTAGGGTAGGTTCAGAGCAGAGGAAAGGCTGAATTTACCTGGAGTTTGCATTTTTCCAGGACTATAAAGAGAGAGGGGGGTCAAGGGGCTGAAAGTAGACACAACAGAGTGATTATGATCCTGGAAAAACTGGAAGAGAGGGGATGACATAAGGAGGTAGAAGGGAATGACCAAGGGGTATGGTCAAATTGGACTGGTACAGCCAAAGGACAGTTGACATAAGAGAAATAGTGATATATAAAAACAGAAATTCTGATGGAGAATGGTAGAACAGTTAAAACTGCATTTTGTTCTCAAAGAAAATTTGGTAAATTATTTAAATTCTATAATCCTTGATTTTCTCATCTGTATACTAGGGAAAATAAATTTATTCTAAGAGATTTTAGAAAACTAAATAAGATAATCCTGGTAACATGTGTCTGAGTATGGCAATCACTCTACAAACGTTAGTAATATTATTAGCACTATATTTGACTGCATTGCTATTGATCAGGCCAAAAAGCAGGCTTGATCTGTGTTTTAATGATGATAACTCAGATTCATGGGCTGAATTATGATCCATGTGAAAAAGGAAAGAAATATTAACTTAGTTTTAAATTTTGTTTTTATATTTTATTTTTAATATTTTCAGGCACAGAGAATATTAATCATAAAATATTTTTAATATTAAATGCATGAGCAGGGGTGGGGAGGAGCAGAGGGAGAGGGAGAAGCAGACTCCTCACTGAGCAAGGAGCCCGTTGCGATGTGGAGCTTGATCCCAGGACCCTGAGATCATGACCTGAACTGAAGGCAGATGCTTAACAGACTGAAACACTCAGGTGCCCCTATAAAAAAATTTTTAAAACCCATAGCAAAATAGGGTTATCTAGATATATACTTGAAATGATTGCAAAAATATATCTCAATATAAAAAACAATATTTTGCCTAATGGAAATAGAGTCAAAGCATTTCCATTGAAATCAGGAATAAAACCAAGAATTTATTGCTTAACTGATATTTAACATTAATGTGGAAGTATTCACTAACACAGTAAGATGAAATACAATCATACAAGAATGGTTGAAATTATTACTATGTGTGGATGTTATTTTTGTGTGATTGTGAAACATAAAAAATAAAGGAATAGCTATATGAGAAATAAGTCACCTAACTAGTTAGAACTTATATGAAAATCAAAATAAATTCTTGGATATTTTTAATCTAGCTTATATAAAGGAAGTTATAAAACCTTAATAATTTACATAAGAGCCCATTTTTAATAATTGAGAATCATATTTTATCCCTGGTCAGAAAATATAAATGTTCTAAAAATGCTTATTTTTATAAATCAAAAATATATTCACTATAATTCTATTTTTAAAAGATTTTATTTATTTATTTGACAGAGAGAGTGAGCACAAGCAAGGGGAGCGGCAGGCAGAGGGAGAGGGAGAAGCAGGCTCCCCGCTGAGCAGGGAGCCCAATGTGGGACTCGATCCCAGGACCCCAGGATCATGACCCTAGCTGAAAGCAGACGCTTAACCGACTGTGCCACCAAGATGTCCCTTCACTATAATTCTATTCAAGTTCCTAATACACCATTTAAAATCTTTTTTATGACCTAAAAGAAATACTCTAAAGTCCTACATTAAAAATACTCATGTGGAATGTGAGAACAACAAAATTAAGAAGCATAAATTGTAGGAAGTTATTCATATCTGATATTGAATCACACTGAGGTCTTAATAATTAAAACAGTGTGATATCAGCATAGGAATAAAACAACTGTATTATTTGGCAGCAAGCAATAGAATGCTTGATAGTGATTTAAATGACTATGATTTCTATTATTTACTTAAGATGTCCAGAAGTGAGCAGTTTTAAAATATTTTTTCTTCCTCAGCCATGGATCTGTGTCTCAATAAGACTGACCTTTTCCTCATCGTTATAATACACTGCTCAGACAGCAAATATATCATTATACAATAGCAAAACCTGAAGAAAAAGCGTGAGTATAAAGAAAAATTTCTTCTTGTAATGGTTCCCAGTATTAGAAAAGACAAAGGCTTCCTTCAACATGTCATTTACCAGGAGTGGGTTATAGGCTTAATTTTTGTCTAAACACTAGCAAAACAATGGCATGATAGTTATTGATATAGGGCTATTATGACTCATATCCTAATCTTTCCTGATGATGATCTTTCCTTGTGAACATAACTGGGATAATGTTAACAATATCAAAAGGCATTGATGGATGTTGAATGGGAAAGTCATGTTATCTGCCTTCCATTTCAATCACTGCAACAGAACAGAGAGTACAGATATAATGCCAGAGAGAGAGATATTTACTATAATATATCATCATAACATAACTCCTATTCAGTGGAATAAAGGATAAATTCTTCTATAATTGGTGTTAGGATAACTTTCTTGTCATCTGGAATAATAAGTAAAATAAACTTTTATTATTCATTATATTTTATGGTGAAGTAATAACAATTTGACTAATTCCAAAGTAGAATTTAATATCATAAAATTAGTAAAACAAAATAGTAGTAAAGATATTTTTAACCTTGAACTGGGAAAGGCTATTATTAACTGATCTTAAAACGTTAAAGGAAAATAAAAATACCTGTAAATATTTAGCAACAGAAAATCATAAAGTCAGAAACAAACAAAATAACAAAAAGTCATTTAAAATTTTGAAAGACAAATAAAATAATGTTAAAAATAATATTTATGTCAATGAAGACTGAAAGATATTAAAGCATTCATATATTAATAAGGAACAGAATTGAAAAGAATGAACAAACTATTAAACAACTTACTAAAGAAGAAGCATAGGTTAATCTCATTGCTGGAATGAATATGGGAAAGAAAACACACTATCAAATTAGTTGAATATACAACCTTTCTGGAACACCATTTGACAAAATTATTATTATTATTACATAACCAATTATTATTACTACACCAGTAGTAACAGTCAGATTTAATAAATACTTACTCTTTGTGAGAAAATGAATGTATATTATCCCCAAAACCAACATCAACAACCCAATAACATAATGCTATTATAGTTTTTTTATGTGTGTAAGAAAAAATAGAAGAGTTCAGAAATTTGTTCAAGGACATGGTGCAAGTAAATGGAAGAGTCAGTATGAGTCCAGATAGAAAATGTGTACTCTTTTCCATTAAAAATTTATTTTTAAGGAATTTATCCTAGTGAGATTATCAGACTGAAAAACAATATAAATGCACAAGAGTATTTATTCATCACACCATTTTAAAAATAGCATTATTTAGAAGCCACATAAGTGCATCATTAGAGATTGGTTAAGTTAATGACAGTACATGCATTATGAAATTTTAAGCAGCCATTAAAATGATAATGTAGCTCATTCATTTACATGAGAAAATGCATGCAACAGATAGCTGAATATTAACAAATTACAATTAAACAGAGAAGACTGACAGAAAGCATTAATCTCTTTTTCCTCGAAAAAATACAACTAAAATAAAAGTAATTGAATCATTTGTGACCATATGTGCCTCTGTGTGTTTGTATGTCCTTAAAGGAAAAAAACAAAACAAAACAAAACAAAACAAAAAACAAGAGTAGAAAGACACAACAGACTGGATGAATGATGTCAACACATATTTGGTTGCGCAACAGGATTTAAAAGAACAGTGAGAGTTCTTGTTCTGGGAGGGCAACAGATTTTGAAGAAAGGAGTAACCTGATAGATCCCAAATCCTGAGAAGCACAGAGCTTAGCATTTTAGAGAAATTATTTTGGAAAAAGTAGCAAGAAAAGTAAATATATTCTAATGATTCAGCTGTAAAAAATTTATATGGTAATAATGTAGTCAGGTTTTCTTAACATTTGCATAGCATGGACATTTCTGGTAGTCTAGTGTAGCCTATGGACCCTTTCTCAGAACAATGTTTTCAAACGCAGAAAATAGCATAGACAGGGTTGAAATGGGAAAGTAGTTATATTTAAATATAGTTTATGAATTATCTAAAGTATGATACAGTTATATATGTGCTTCTTTATTCATTCCACTAATGAGATGTAGCATAGACCTAATAACTAGTGGTGAACATAGTTGATACACTGAAATTTCTACAATTGGAATGTGATTTTAAAAGTATTTATGATTCCTATTGGTGGCAAAATCACAATTCTCCTAAGACATTTGGGTTCTTTGTCTACATTCATATTTTTAGATAGAACTTAGAAATGAAAATAGAAGTATTTTCCTCATCCAAGTTCACAGATTTACTGAATTCCATTCATGGATATATTTGGACACCAACTTAAGAATGTCTGAAATACTACTAATTTAAATAAATTATAATTTAAATAAAAATATGGTATATCTATAGTGGGAAGTGGAGAGACTAGAACACAACTAAAATGCAGATACCTTTGGGGATGACAGCTAGGAAATAGGAAAAAATGAGACAATAGATTTGTTTTTAATTTTTTTTATTTTGATTTTTTTTAAAAGCTATGTATTGCCATTTGATTTTAACTATCATATATTTTACCTTATAAGTTAAGAAATATATTTTATTAAATGTCATTGAATTGCACTAGTAATCTTATCCTATTTATGTAAATGATATGCATACTTAGAAAGATATCTACGAGGAAAATTATAAAGATGTTAGCAATATCTATCTGGATAAAATTTCAGTTGGCTTTTATTTCTTTATGTTTTCCACATTAATTGAATTGTTTTATACTGATTTGTATAAATATTGGTGAATATGTATGCATTTTCATTTAAAATATAGACCATAGACCATTGACCTACTGTTCCAGAACATAAGAGATGAGTATATGCTACATCACATTCATGAAATTCAATAGAAAAATGCACTGAGAAGTTGAGTTTAACTAAGCTTATCACACAGTGTTATTAGATTAAAATAATGTGATATCCACAGAGTGGCACATAAAAAACACTATGAAAAGGTACATGTATAAAAGATATTTCTAAGAATGCCAGTTGTATATGTGAATAAGTACAGTGTTATTTTTTTTAAAGATTTTATTTATTTATTTGTCAGAGAGAAAGAGAGAGAGAGCACAAGCAGGGGGAGTGGCAGGCAGAGGGAGAAGCAGGCTCCCCGCTGAGCAGGGAGCCCAATGTGGGGCTTGATCCCAGAATCCTGGGTTCATGACCTGAACCGAAGGCAGCCGCTCAACCTACTGAGCCACCCAGGCGCCCAAGTACAGTGTTATTTCTTTGAAAGGATGTGTTCACTATTCTGGTACATGGATGGAATAGAGTCCGTTTAGTCACATAAAAAGATGGTGTTACTAAAAGTAATAGAATTCTGTTGCATACAGACAAAGATGTTTTTTAATGAAAGAATGTGTTCAACATAAGAGCTACATTTCATATACTCTGTAAAGAATCAACTACAGAAGTTGTTTATAATAAACCTAGTTTTATATGTGGATAAGTACAGTGCTATAAATGGATGTGTTTAGAACACTGTAGTGAATTTAAGATAATCCATAAAGACATATGTGAAAAGAAACAAAGAAAAAGAAAGGAAGGAAGGAATGCAGAAAAACAGAGAAGGAGGGAGTGAAGGAGGAACGGAAGAAGAAAAAAAAAGAAAAAAGAAAAAAGAAAGCTTATCATTAGCTTAAGACAATGTTATAAGTTAATGTATGCAATCTACTGAAAAAAAATTTTACGGTGCTTGTCATAAGGGAATACATAGAAGAAACAAAAAAATTTTAAAGGAAATATAATAAAAACTGAGTTCTTATATTAAAGTAAATAATTATACATTTATTAATTTGTCATTTAATTTGTGGTCTGAAATACTAAGCATCTGACATAATTTATACTGCCTCTGATATAATCTTGAGTATCATTTAACATAAGTTAAACATAAAATACTGGAACACAAGATTTTGGGTTTTCATTCTATTATTCATTGTGGGAATAGTGATCAAATGTGAGATTTTAAATATCTAAGTTTTCTGTTTCTATTCACATTGATCAAATATACCTACTAATACTGTATATTTAAAAATTGAGATGGTAATTCTGAAAGAAAGAATTAAAAAAATAGTGAGAGCACATAATAAAGAACCTGATTTAGACTGGGCAGTCACAAAGACCACGCTGAAAGAATTACTGTTAAGCTGTATCACAAGACTAAAGGGAAGAGCAAGGCAAAGGTGTTTCCCCTCGAGGAAAGGCTATACTTTTCTATATATTCTTATACTCTTGGAAGGAATATGGTATAATAAAAGATTAAATGTAAGCTCCAAGTTCCAAGAGGCTCAAGTGCACAGCAAGGGAGAAAGTAAGGGTGTTTTAAGTTAAAATGAGAAATGCGGGCAAGTCTCCAAAATGGCAACATCTTGTAGGCTGCATTAAGGAAAGCACTTAATAGTTTTAAATGCAGATATTGAGAGTTGAACAGAGTAAATTGATAATTTTTTGTAATTTTAAAAATTACCCTGCTTGCACTGTGGGAAACAAATGGATCAAAACATAGGAACAGCTTTTTGCGCTAGAGAATAATTCTTGGCAATTACTTGGATCAAAATGGGAAGAATACTTCAAAAGAGCATTTTAAATTGATACTTAGGCAAAATGATAGACTCACACAAGCATTATTTAATTACCTAAGGGCATGTATTTAGGTTGATTTTATACTCACTATTATGAGCTCGGAGTCAATAGAATTATATGCTAACTTCTAAATTTCTGTTTAGTAAAGAACTCCAAACTTTATAGTTTTATAACTTTGTAGGGATTTTATTTCTAACTCAGCAAATCTGGTTTATAATGTCTTTTTTGGTGGATTCTAAATACTTCATTCCTCAAAATGTTCTCTGAACCAGATTTTCCTTCTTATTACTTCCCTCAAATAATGAGTTGAATAAAATACTTGACATTTGTTTACTTTATACTTACAGAAGAGCCATGTTTTAATTTTTTGGAAAATTATATTACAATAAATTGGTGTCATGTCCTGGAGATGGAGAAAAGCAGATATAAGAACAATTAAAAAGGTGGAATTATGAAAAATTAGTGTTCTATTTGATATGGGATTTCAAGCTAAAGGAGATGCCAAGTGTGATTCCTAAGTTTGCATACATGAATAAATATAAGTATCATTCAATGAGGTAGAGACCATTGGAAAATAGGAACATGATAAATTTGCAGCTGGCTATTCATGGTTGTAGCTCAGAGTAGGTATTTGGGATGCAGTTATAAATTGACCTCTGTCTATGAAGACATTCTAGTTAAAAGTGAATAAAGATGGGACACCTGGGTGGCTCAGTCTGTTAAGCATCTGCCTTTGGCTCAGGTCATGATCCCAGGGACCTGGGATCAAGTCCAGCATCAGGCTTCTTGCTCAGCAGGGAGCCTGCTTCTCCCTCTGCCTGCCACTCGCTCTGCTTGTGTGCTCTCTCTCTTCGATAAATAAATAAAATCTTTTTTAAAACAGTGAATAAAGACAGCTAAAGAAAAAAAATGGATTTTTTTTTGCATAAGCAGAACTTTTTTTTAAGGAATTTTTGGCTAATGTATGTTAAATATTCAAAATATTTCCTTTTAGGGGCCTGGATTAATGCACATAGTCACATAATATCACAAAACTGTCTTTTCAGCTCTGGCTTAAATTTTGCTAGCTTTAATTTTAGGCAGGCATTATGTATGTGCTATGAAGATGTCCTCAGTAGTTCTGGTATTATCTGTAAAAAGAAAAGTTTTCTCTTCAAGCAAAACTTCATGTTAGAAAAATAACTGTGGCCGAAGTTATGGGGTAATCAGCCTGTCACTTGACCACCATAGCTGGTGCAGCAAACATGACCTGTTGATTGCAATCTCTATCAGGTAAAAGATGAGATGTTCCTTAAGAATAATTGGTTTGTCTTTTCAGAAGTCAGAGGTGTGTGGGTCAGGGAAAAGCAGACATCCACCACAGAGTAAATTCAGAATGTGGAATTCCATAGAATTATATGTTTAGGGGAACAAACTGGAAGGAATTAGATTAGTAGGGCTGAGAACAACAACAACAACAAAAACAAAAAGACCTGAGAAATTGCAAAAAGTAAATACAATTATTTATTACAAATTGGTAACATTTTGTATAAAGATCTCTGAATCAATAATTTTGCTGAGCAAGAAGAAAACTAACCTGATATGTCCTAGGTAGATTATTTAAAAGGTAGTCATAATGAATAAATACTTCCAATATTTTTAACAAAAATCAGGAGCTACTAGTATAATATAAGTAGGTTCTTCGAATACTTTGAAATACTTCTATCAAACTAAATTATGATAGTGTTATACTAAAATGATTAATCCCAAATTCTGGCATAAAAATAAGGTTACACAAATAATTTTTTTAAATATTAGCACTATTGTGGGAGTCCAGATAGAAAAAAACTGGATAAATACAATAACTGCCCTTTCAGTTTATTGTTGAGCTAAAAAGAAAGTCTTCAGGTGCCGGAATTTAGAGATAATTTAAAATCGGAGTTGTGAAACTTAAATTTGAGCTGCACTGTTGATGGTTGAAGATCTGAAGGTTACACAGCAACCATCCAGGAAAGACAAGTCATTTGGCCCATGCAAAGATGTGATGAGAGGAATTGAGACTGAGACCCCCCGCTTCATGCAAAGACTCTTTTTAAAGTGCTTCATCTTTAGTTAGCTCACAAAAAGAGATGACAAGCTGTATTTTTTACTAAGTTTCAGGCAGTAAAACACAAATAATCAAAAAGACAGATTATCATGTGGAGACTTCAAACCAAAGTCTTGTCTTCGTGGGGATTTGAGCTATGTGCTTACACTACCTATAGAGTCCACAAAATCTTAATCTGAGCAATTTAATTCCAAGAGGACTGTGTTTGGGAGCCTCAAAACTCCAAGGGGGAATAAAGGAAGATAATAAAGGAATTCATTCTCAGTTCAGGCCCTAAGGATTTCCCAAGATTGTATTTACCTAAGGAAATTCTTTGCAGCATCCCCAGCTTTTTCAGACCTCTAAGTTATCTCTCACTAAATCTCTCTACCCATTTATATTTGTGTGATCATTTACATGCAAGCAGAAAAAGCTAGATACTTACCCATGACCTAAGACAATGACTGAATAGCCTATAGGAAAGAAGCATTCTTCAAACAGTCCCTCATAAGGAAGGCATTCATGATACTCAGAGACATGGCTGTACTCAATTTCCTTTCAGTTCGAATTTCCTTTCTTATAAGCTAACTGTGTTTAAAGAAAAGTCCTATCAATTTGTATACTCAAAAGTGGCTTAAAGCAGTACACTGCATTTCTTCTAACTCTAAATTTAGTCTTTATGATGAATATAAAACATAACAGAGAAAGTTATAATTCCTAGCTCAACTGACAATATTTTTTTAAAAAGCAGCCCCAGGGCTATTTAATGAAAATGCTATATTATAATATTTAGTATAATACCCATCTATTGTAAGTGCTTTAGCACTAACTCAAGTGAAACCACATTGCTTTTTTTAGCTCCAAATGATAGATAAGAAAAATAACATCATTCAAATTCATTATAATAGCTGTAATTATAGCAGCGTGTTCTTCTCTAATATGTGAAATGAAATAAAAAATTTACGTGACAATAGAAATGAAGGCAGATATATGACATGAATTTTTCTAAATTAATTTCACTTAAGATAATTCTGTCATAATTTTTATTCAACAAGTAGTGCTTTAATGTCTAATTTGTGCCAGACATTGTGCTAATAAGCCAGAAATATTCTTAAATAAGCCATTACTTGTTTCTTTGCACTTCTTGCAATAAGAATATGACTCTGAAATGCCACTGATGTAATTTTTAGGTATTATCTCAGACCTTTTCAAGTGTGGGGGAGTTCAATGATGGGTTCATCATCATGCCTTAGCATATATTCAGTTATCAGTAGAAAAGTTGCAATCTGGAAAGCGAGTAGTGCCTGCTGCCTGGGTACATGTTAAGAGGGATATTTTAATCTCTGTGCCATAGTATGATGTAGTTTCATGGGTTAGGAACTTCCACTGGCTGTTGCAAAGGTCAAATTTAGTTGAGTCATCAGGAGACTTGGAGGACTTCATTTGAAAAATATATTCATAATAATTCTGTAAAGTGCCACCTAAGAATCTTCCAAATTACTGAGTTGAGGTAGGTATGGTTGGAGAATATTACATAAGATTGAAATGTGGCTCTGACATTAGCTGGTTCTATTAGTTTCCCATTGCTGCAACAAATTATTACAAAATTAGTGGTTTAATATGACACAAGCTTATTTTCCTAAATTTCTGCAGATTGGAAATTGAAAATAGGTCTATCATCTATTTCTCTGCCCTTTCCAGCTTCTAGAAGATGCCTGCTTTCTTAGGCTTGTGGCCCCTTCCTTCATTTTAGGGTAACAGCACCAAATCTCTCTAAATTCTGCTCTTCTGTAATCACATCTTTCTCCTTTGCAGAGCTTCTTTCTCTGCCAATGACCCTCCTGCCTCACTCAGGAGGATCCCTGTGACCACACTGGGTCCAACCAGATGATCCAGAATAATCATCAGCCCATCTCAAGATCCTTAACTTAATCACATCTTTTGCCATTAGATATTCACTCCTTTGCCCTCTAAGGCAATATTCACAGATTCCAGGAATTAGGATGTGGACATCTTTAGGGGCATTATTTAGACTACCACACTGTGTAAACATGGACAACTAACTTAAATTCTTGTGGCCTTAATTTCCTTATCACAAAAATAAAGAGGAGCGCCTGGGTGGCTCAGTTGGTTAAGCAACTGCCTTCGGCTCAGGTCATGATCCCAGGGTCCTGGGATCGAGCCCCGCATCAGGCTCCCTGCTCGGCGGGAAGCCTGCTTCTCCCTCTCCCACTCCCCCTGCTTGTGTTCCCTCTCTCTCTGTCTCTCTCTCTCTCTCTGTCAATTAAATAAATAAAATCTTTAAAAAAAAAAGATATTAATAGCACTAATGTTCTGAGTAAAAATGGGTGTGTGTGTACATATAGATCACAGAATCATAGTATCATGTATATATATCACTGTTTTCTATCATCTATTTATCATCTATCATAAAACTGTGGCTGACTCATAGTGTGATCCATATGGCCTATATAGTGTTAACTACTTCTGATATAAGTTTGAGTACCATGTTGAATTTTACTTTTCTAGAACTCAGGGTTTCTCAAAATCAGAAAAAAATCTTAACAATAGATTACTGATACATATTTCAGACTCCGAAAAATAAATATTAACTACTATTAATAATACACAATAGCATCTTGAGCACTTCTGCTTGTATTATTTTATTTGAATATTTTTATGCCTTGTCTCCCATCCCCACTCCCATCCATCTCCATCACTCCTTATGAATTTAATATTCCTGTATTTATATATATATCCTTGAGAAATATACAGTGCTGGTTTGAGTATATATTTGATTTTAATTTATACAAATGGAATTCCTCTGTATTTTTCATCATCTTGTTTACATTTTTCACATAACACTATTTTTTTCTAGAAGTCTATCTAAAAATACAACCTCTGAAATGATATTACAAGAGTTTATAATGGCTTCACTGCTTAATAATCATGTAATTCTGGGGAAATTGCATACCCTCTCTGTTGGTTGGTATTTCTTATTTCATCTGACTGGATTCTCAACATTTAACTTTTTTTTCTCCCATTGATGGGCTCCTAAGACTCCCCTAATTCCCTTTTATCACAAATATTATAATGAATGTCCTTGTTTGTGCATCCTCATGAACCTGTGCTTGAAATATTATGAGATATATACAAAAGGGTAGAACACCTTGATTCTTAATTTCTGCACATACTTAATTTTAATAGCTAATATCAACTTATCTTCATAATGTTTTCATAGATAACACATGAATTTCACATCCCTTTATGTCCTCATCAACACTTGATTTTATAACACTTTTATCCTATGCCAAAGTGATAGGTGTAAATTTGTGTCATACCATGATTTTAAATTTTGCTTTACTTACTCCTAGGCAGTGTAAGTATTTAGTTAAGCATATGTTATCAATTCAGGTGTTTATTTCTGAGATTTGATTGTTCTTTGATCATTTTTCTTGTGGGTGTCTTTTCCTTTCTTTTTTGTTTTTTCTTTCTTTTTCACATATTTATTAATTTACTTATTCGTTTTTATTTAAATTCCTGTTAGTTAACTTACAGTGTAATATTAGTTTCAGGTGCACAATTTAGTGATTCATCACATACATACAACACCCAGTGCTCATCACAAGAAGTGCCTTCCTTAATATCCATCGCCAATTTAACCCATTCTCCCACCCACCTCCCCTCCAGCAACCCTCAGTTTGTTCTCTATAGTTGAGTCTGTTTTCTGGTTTGCCTCTCTTTTTTTCTCTTGTTTCCCTAAGCACATCTGTTTTGCTTCTTAAATTCCACATATGAGTAAAATCAAATGGTATTTGTCTTTCTCTAACTTATTTCACTTAGCATAATACACTCTAGCACCATCCATGTCATTGCAAATGCCAGGATTTCATTCTTTTTGATGGCTGAGGAATATTCCATTACACACACACACACACACACACACACACACACACACACACACACACACCACCTCTTCTTTACCCATTCATCAATTGATGGACATTTGGGCTTTTTATCATTTGGCTTTGGCTATTGTTGATAATGCTGCTATAAATGTAAGGGCATATGTATCACTTCAAATTAGTATTTTTGTATCCTTTGGGTAAATACCCAGTAGCGCAACTGCTGGATCATAGGCTAGTTTTATTTTTAACTTTTTGAGGAAACTCATTCTGTTTTCCAGAGTGGTTGCTCCAGTTTGCATTCCCACAACAATGCAGGAAGAACTACAAGCCAATATCCCTGATGAACATGGATGCAAAAGTTCTAAGTAAAATACTAGCAAACCAAATACAACAATATTGAAAGAATCATTCACCACAATTAAGTGAGAATTATTTCTGGGTTTTAAGGGTGGTTCAATATTCACAAATCAATCAACATGATATACCACATTAATAAAAGAGAGCATAAGAACCATATGATCCTTTCAATAGATGCAGGAAAAGCATTTGACAAAGTATAACATCCATTCATGTTAAAAAAAAACCAAAAACCTCAACAATGTAAGTATAGAAGGAATGTACCTCCACATAATAAAGGCCATATACAAAAACCCACAGCTAATATCATCCTTGATGGGGAAAAACTGAGAGCTCTTCTTCTACAGTCAGGAACAAGACAGGGACATCCACTTTCAACATTGTTATTTAACACAGTATTGGAAGTCCTAGTCACAACATTCAGGCAACAAAAAGAAATAAAAGGCATCCAAATTGGCAAGGAAGACATCAAACTTTCACTATTTTCAGATGACATGATACTCTATATAGAAAATATGAAAGACTCCACCAAAAATTTGCTAGAACTAATACATGAATTCAGTAAAGTTGCAGGATCCAAATCAACAGACAGAAATCTGTTGTATTTCTATACACCAATAATGAAGCTGCAGAAAAAGAAATAAATGAAGGAATCTGTTCCATTTACAATTACACCAAAAACCATAAGATACCCAGGAATAAACCTAACCAGAGGTAAAAGACCTTTACTCTGAAAACTACAAAACACTGATGGAAGAAATTGAAGATGACACAAAGAAAGGGAAAGACATTCCACGCTCGTGGATTGGAAGAACAAATATTGTTAAAATGTCTATCCTACCCAAAGCAATCTACACATTTAATGAAATTTCTATAAAAATACCAACAACATTTTTCACAGAGCTAAAAAAAAATCCTAAAATTTGTATGGAACCACAAAAGACCCCGAATAGCCAAAGCAATCTTGAAAAAGCAAAGCAAAGCTGGAGGCATCACAATTCTGGACTTCAAGTTATATTACAAAGCTGTAGTGATCAAGACAGTGTGGTACTGGCACAAAAATAGACACATAGGGACACCTGGGTGGCTCAATTGGTTAAGCGTCTGCCTTTGGCTCAGGTCATGATCCCAGGCACCTGGGATCAAGTTCCACATCACACTCCTTACTCAGTGGAGAGTCTGCTTCTCCCTCTGCTTGCCACTCCAACTTCTTGCGCTCTCTCTCTCTCTCTGACAAATAAATAAATAAAATCTTAAAAACAAAACAAAACAAAAATGGCCACATAGATCAATAGAACAGAATAGAAAACCCAAAAATGAAGCCTACAGCTATGTGATCAGTTAACCTTCAACAAAGCAGGAAAGAATATCCAATATGAAAAAGACAGTCTCTTCAACAAATGGTGTTGGGAAAGGACAGCAACATGTAAAAGAATGAAACTGGACCATTTTCTTATACCATACACAAAAATAAATTCAAAATGGATTAAAGACCTAAATTTGAGACATGAAACCATTAAAATCCTAGAGGAGAACACAGGCAGTAACCTCTTTGACATCAGCTATAGCAACATCTTTCTAGATATGTCTCTTTAGACAAGGAAAACAAAAGCAAAATATACTATTGGGACTTCATCAAAATAAAAGGCTTCTGCAGAGTGAAAGAAATAATCAACAAAACTAAAAGGCAAAGTACAGAATCAGAGAAGATATTTGCAAATGATGTATCTGATAGACAATTTTTTAAATTTTTTATCACTATAAAGTGAACTGATCCCTTTAACTATATTGATTAGCTATCAATGAACCTGTAATTGCTCTTCATTTACAATTTTTAAAAGGTTTTTCAAAAAAATTTAATAATTTTCCTTATATATTTATTGTACATTAATGTTAGATTTATTCTGGGTGTCCTTATCCTACTATACATAGTAACTTTCTTATAAAATTTTACTTTGTGGCCCTTAGTTTCTCTTGAATAAAAAAGACAGTCTCTTCAACAAATGGTGTTGGGAAAATTGGACAGCCACATGCAGAAGAAGAATGAAACTGGACCATTTCCTTATACCACACACAAAAATAGACTCAAAATGGATGAGAGACCTAAATGTGAGACAGGAGTCCATCAAAATCCTAGAGGAGAACACAGGCAGCAACCTCTTCGACCTCAGCTGCAGCAACTTCTTCCTAGAAACATCACCAAAGGCAAGGGAAGCAAGGGTAAAAATGAACTACTGGGACCTCATCAAGATAACAAGCTTTTGCACAGCAAAGGAAACAGTCAACAAAACCCAAAGACAACTGACAGAATGGGAGAAGATATTTGCAAACAGACACATGACAAAGTGCTCAACATTGCTCGGCATCAGGGAAATCCAAATCAAAACCTCAATGAGATACCACCTCACACCAGTCAGAATGGCTAAAATTAACAAGTCAGGAAACAACAGATGTTGGCGAGGATGCGGAGAAAGGAGAACCCTTCTACACTGTTGGTGGGAATGCAAGCTGGTGCAGCCACTCAGGAAAACAGTATGGAGCTTCCTCAAACAGTTGAAAATAGAGCTACCCCACGACCCAGCAATTGCACTACTGGGTATTTACCCCAAAGATACAAATGTAGGGATCTGAGGGGGTACATTCACTCCAATGTTTATAGCAGCAATGTCCACAATAGCCAAACTACGGAAAGAGCCAAGAAGTCCATCAACAGATAAATGGATAAAGATGATGTGATATATATATATATATATATATATATATATATATATATACACACACACAATGGAATATTATGCAGCCATCAAAAAATTCTGAAATCTTGCCATTTGCAACAATGTGGATGGAACTAGAGGGTATTATGCTAAGCGAAATAAGTCAATCTGAGAAAAACATGTATCATAATATCTCACTGATACAAGGAATTCTTAATCGCAGGAAACAAACTGAGGGTTGCTGGAGTGGTGGGGGGTGGGAGGGACGGGGTGGCTGGGTGATAGACATTGGGGAGGGTATGTGCTATGGTGAGCACTGTGAATTGTGTAAGACTGATGAATCACAGACCTGTACCTCAGAATCAAATAATACATTATATGTTAAAAAGAAAAAAGAAGAAGAAGAAGATAGTAGGAAGGGAAAAATGAAGGGGGGGCATTGGAGGGGGAGACAAACCATGAGAGACTATGGACTCTGAGAAACAAACTGAGGGTTCTAGAGGGGAGGGGGTGGGGGGATGGGTTAGCCTGGTGATGGGTATTAAGGAAGGCATGTATTGAATGGAGCACTGGGTGTTATACAGAAACAGTGAATCATGGAACACTACATCAAAAACTAATGATGTGGGACGCCTGGCTGTCTCAGTCGGTTGAGCATCTGCCTTTGGCTCGGGTCATGATCCCAGGGTCCTGGGACTGAGTCCCACATGGGGAAATCCCTGCTCAGCGGGGAGTCTGCTTCTCCCTCTCCCTCTGCCTGCCGTTCCCCCTGCTTGTGCTTTCTCTCTCTCTGACAAATAAATAAATGAAATCTTAAAAAAAAAAACTAATGATGTAATGTATGGTGATTAACATAACATAATAAAATAAAATTAAAAAAAGAAATTAAATTGATTTTAAATTATTTTCAGCAAAATGTATAAGCTATTTATTAATTCTAAAATTTATATTATGTGAGTATTCTAAGTCCATGAATTTATTATCTACAAATAATTACCATTTTATATTTTTTTGCCCCAATGAATGTGATGTTGAACTCTTTGAGCATTTTTTTCTACATTTATTAAGGTATTATCTCCATGTTTTCTTATTTTAACATGTTGATAAATATTTATCTTTTTTGTTTTATTTTGTTTTGTTTTTACTGGTTAATAACATTTGCTTTGCTAATATAAACACAACTCAGTCATGATATATTGCAGCTACATTTTATACCAAATTGGAGTATTTTGATTAACGTGGTATTTTATAACAAGTTGGAGGATTTGCCTTCTGTATCTGAAAATTTGCTTTCAGCTTTCTGTTGAAACAACATACTTAAATGTATAATTAAGATTAGAATAAATTTTGTATTATTGAAGCAACAATAATTACATAAATAAGGCAGATTTAAATATTTACCAGTGTAATCTACTATGTGTAATACCTGCATTAATGCTTATGAAGAATTTACCAAATTAGAGGAAAGATAGAATAATTCATTAAATAGTGTTGTTATTTATTCTGTGTAATATTAAGCAAAGTGTTTTTTTTTTAAGATTTTTATTTATTTGCTAGAGAGGAAGGAAGAGAGAGAGAGCGCGTGCATGCACAAGCAGGGGGAGCTGCAGGCAGAAGGAGAAGCGGGCTCCCGGTTGAGCAAGGAGCCTGATGTGAGGACTCGATCCCAGGGTCCTGGGATCATGACCTGAGCCAAAGGCAGATGCTTAACTAACTGATTCACCCAGCTGCCCTAAGCAAAGTGTTTTCAACAGAAAAATAACCACAGACCCCATCTAAAACCGAAGTTAATTGTGTGGGGCTAAAAAGTAAAATAAAATAAAATAAAATAAAATTGTACAAATAAGAAGAAAACAGATGTTTGTTTGTTGGTTTATTTATTGGATGGAGAGGTACGTATGTATGTATGTATGTATGTATGTATGTATGTATGTATGTATTTATTTATTTATTTATTTATTGGAGGGAGAAAGCATACGTACCTGTGAGCTGAGGTGGAGGGGTAGAGGGAAAGGGAGAGAGAGAGTCTTAAGTAGGCTCCAAGTTCAGCATGGAGCCTGATGTGGGACTTGACATGGGGCTCTATCTCATGATCCTGGAATCATGACCTGAGCTAAAATCTACAGCTGGATTCTTAACCAACTGAGCCAACCAGGCACCCCCACTTATCTTCTGAGGGAAAAGAACATATGAGCTTGGCTCAACTACTTCTGTTCAACATGCTTAACCTAACATGCCTCACCATTTATTAAATAATACTATACTATAAATGTGATGCTATGAGTCATAAAGAGTTCAATATCGTTATCTTCAACTTATGGTGATTTAGGCCATCACATACTGCCTCATATACCTATCTCTTTCAAAGAGCTGATAAATATCTATTTTCTACAGCAATAAATGCTTATAAATCAGATTTTTTTAAGATTATTTATTTATTTATTTATTTATTTATTTATTTATTTATTTGACAGAGAGACACAGCGAGAGAGGAGCACAAGCAGGGGGAGTGGGAGGTGGAGAAGCAGGCTTCCCGCGGAGCAGGGAGCCCGAAAAGCAGGGCTTGATGGGGGGCTCGATCCCAGGACCCTGGGACCAAGACTTGAGCTGAAGGCAGACGCTTAAGGACTGAGCCACCCAGGGGCCCCTATAAATCAGATTCTTGAAGGAAGGCTGGAATGAGTGTTCTGGTTTTGTTTTATTTTGCTCCCCCCCAAGATAGCCAGAGGAAAAAAAGGACAGAATTAGCTGTGGTTGTTGAGAAAAATAAAGATCCAGAGTCATGTATTACCTGTAAGAAATAGAATCAAGACTTAAGTAGAAATAAAATAAGTTGTTAAATAGAGAAAGGGTTATTATATTCAGAAAGTAAGTAACCTTTGCTAACTTCCTTCATTTACAGATGCTACAAATACTCTGTCCATATGGTGTTTGTCGCCCTTACTGAAGAAAGTGCACTTTCCTCAGTAAAGTAAATACACTTAACAGTGTCCAAGATGTATAAACTTCTGCATGATTTGTTTCTTTTGTAAATTTGGTAAATTATCATTCTTTATCACTACAAATATTGCCAATTTCCAACACTGTCACTTTCTTCCTTATTAAATATCTGGGGATTTTGAGTCTTTTTTAAATTTTTATCATGTATGTTTCCTGATCACTTTTAAATATATTCTTTCATTTTAGGATCTTTCGAGTCGACAGTAAACTGTAATATCCTTAAATTATATTTAGTAAACAATGTTTCTTTTATCTGCCATCCATGCTTGCATACAGGAGAAATATTTCTCCCAACTATAACTTGTCTAAAAAAATCTATTTTTGCCACACAATTTAGCTTTATTCTCAACTAAAAGATATGTGAAAATAATCCCTCATTTTCTTTTATGGCTGGTTTTCTTTTTTTCTAACTCCCTACCCATATGTGAAAATAACATTCAAGGACATAATTGAAAATAATGAAATAATGTGTAATAAAAATCAACCAAAATAGAATCCACAAAGTTTAAAGGAAGAACAGACTAACAAATTAAATGTAATTTCAAGTTTTATTAGAATTAGATTTAAAATATCATAAGTGCCATCATGAGATGCCCAGCAAACCCTTTAATAAGTATTTAACCTTCATGTGTAGGAGTTAGTCATTAATTTCAAGGCTCCTCAAGAGTAAAAAAGAAATTCATAATGTCAAGCACCAAGTTTACAGAATGCATATATTCCTTTTATTTAAAAAATAACATATGGCATTCAGTCTGATGTTATGACCTACATTTATGCATATTAGAAGATAATTCATTTAGCTGTATTTATACTAGTATTGTTACTGGAAAATCACACAGGTATCTGGTAGTGAAGAGAGATATGGTACAGGCTGCTCAGCTCTCCTATAATTCTTGGAGATAGAAATCAGATATATTTATTTCTGCCATTGTTTCAGTATATGCTTCCTGAAAATTCAACTTGTCTAATTTCAACATTGTCAGAATGATTTTTTAAATGTAGTATTTGTTCTTTATATAAAAATTGATACAAAATTTGATGCAGAACAGGTATAAAGTGTTTGCATTGCTTTTGAAGTACCATTCTCAAAAGTAGTAATATGCTAACTAAAAGAAATATCAATTCAAAGCTTGATGTATATTTATTTGTCTTTGTATCCAACTCTAGAAAATACAGATATAAAACATCTAAATTTTCCATGATTTTTGTCTAATTTTATATGTGTTGCCTTAATAGACTATATCTTTTCCTAATTTTTTCATTCTGGTTCAACATGGCTTAGGATACAAGAAAACCAAAGAGTATTTGGAAATAATCCACTTCTGAGTGCTTTATCCGGAACTTCTCAGAAGCTCTGTGTGTGTTTAGGAAGCAGAAATTATAGCTCTGCGCTCATGACCATTTGATAGCAAGAACTTTAAAGATGCAGTCCACTCTATTTTACCACTTCATGCCCATTCCTTCAAGAGTAACTCAGTATTAATATTCTTCATTTTAACCCCTATTTGAATGTTACTAACTTATCTGTGACATATCTAGGAGATAAAGCCTTGTTTTTTTTTTTCATAAATATTTTACTCAGTTTTTTCCATTCTTTCAGCCAGGTATTAATTAATTTGAAATCCATACAGACCCTGGTATATTTCTTCTTAAAGAAGAGATGTAATTACTTGAAGTCGATGTAGCTCTTTCTGGAAAATGAGATAATTTCTGTTTTTAGACATAATGAAATATAATGAATCTTCCTTTAAAGGACAATAAAAGGGCTGTCAGTTTAGGCCATATTCATGGAGAATATATAGAGCCATTAGTAACATGTCTCTGTTAATGCTAATAGCACACAGTCATCTTGATGTTTTAGGTAGGCCTGCACTTAACTAACAGCACTTTTATAATTAATATCCTAACATAACTGTAATGAATGAATTCCCAGTTAGGGAAAGGGAAATAGAAAGTAGGAAAAAAGGGGGGAGGGGTAGCAAAAGCAGAAAGCAAGGATACTGGACAGAGAGTGTAGTAGGCAACCAATTATTATTATTTTTTTTAAAGGAAGAAATTTTCTGAAAATCAATCTAAGGCATTACAGTAGGGGGTCTCCATCTCTGAACCGACCAATGCTCCCTGTTGTTTCTGTCAAGAAAAAAGACATTGTGATTTTCAGTGTAATTTCAAACCTTGTGATATAAGGTTGGCAGGCTGTCCCTCCAGCATGCTGGAAGAGCTCACAGATGAATGAAAGGCAATTTCACCTCTGTCATGGGCGATGGTATAAGATGTGCTCTTCTCAAAGAAAGATAATACAAAATCTTATCTTACAAAACATTGCAAGATGCTGATTGAATCTTAACCTCAAATTATTTTATTATGTCATATCTATCATCTTTAATAGACCACCCAGAAAAAGGAATAAATTAGGAAAATTGTCAGGAAAGTTGCCAAACTTAAGAAAATTAATACCCCAAATTTTTAAATAGCTGTCCATATAATGGGTATATATTGTTTGATTATTTTTAAATTATTAGAAGAGAGAAGAGTTCCTTCCTGCTTTCTTCCTCCTCCTCCTCCTCCTCCTCCTCCTCCCCCTCCCCCTCCCCTTCCTCCTCCTCCTTCTCCTTCTTCTTATTCTTCTTCTTCTTTATAGCAGGAAGGGAAAAACGAAGGCGGGGTATCAGAAGGGGGAGGAACCATGAGAGACTATGGACTCTGAGAAACAAACTGAGGGTTCTAGAGGGGAGGGGGTGGGGGGATGTAGCCTGGTGATGGGTATTAAAGAGGGCACGTACTGAATGGAGCACTGGGTGTTATATGCAAACAATGAATCGTGGAGCACTACATCAAAAACTAATGATGTAATGTATGGTGATTAACATAACATAATAAAATTTTAAAAAATTATAAATTATAACTGTTAAAAAAAGAATGGAAAACAGATAAAAGATATAATTTGAACAATGAAAAATAAAGAATGGGCCATTGCATAAATTTCAAGAATAACTTTTACAATAGTAAGATTTTTACTGGTGTTCTCAGAATATTGAAGAAAGAGATTTATAAACTGTTTCAAGTTAATTAAAATGCATCTAAAAAAGTTCTAGAGTTCCAAGAATGTACAACCAAGCCCCTTACACACAGCATTTCTCTCCAGTAAAAAAATAACTAGAAATGTCTGTTTTAATCTATAATTCTGCAAATAGCACAACTCAGTTTTAAAAAATGATTTTTGAATGTATCTAGTATAAAAGAAAAGCAGAAATGTTTTTCTGATAATTGTCTATCATTCTGTTCCTTTTCTGTATCTTCTGTAATGTGCAACTGTAATGATCAAGAACATTTTCTAATTTTGTAAATGATCAGCATGACTCAATAAAAAAAAACCAAAATAATTTTGAACACTTAAAAAAAAGAGAAGAGTTAATAATTAGATTCAGAATTTATGAAAATAATGCCTTTAGTTGTCAACACAAAAATTAGGAGTCTAGGGATGCCTGGGTGGCTCAGTCGTTAAGCGTCTGCCTTCAGCTCAGGTAATGATCCCAGGGTCCTGGGATCGAGCCCCACATCGGGCTCCCTGCTCGCCGGGAAGCCTGCTTCTCCCTCTCCTACTCCCCCTGCTTGTGCTCCTGCTTTCGCTATCTCTCTCTGTCAAATAAATAAATAAATAAATAAATAAATAAATAAATAAATCTTAAAAAACATTAGGAGTCTAGCAATTAAGTTAGTCACTATTAGGAGACAGTCTTTAAAAATCTATTTTAAATAAAAAATAAGGATTAGCTGTGTCTACTTGTGAATTTCTTCAGACAACACTGATAGACTTTTGACACATTGATTTTAAAATAAGAGATTACAGACAGATTATTTTAATAATTCAGATTTCCTACTCTCTACAGCTCCTCCATCAAAGTATGCCTGAACAAATCATTTATATTTTAAGGGGTTTACATTTCTTAGAATGCAGCAATGTCTCCAAGTTTTTATTTTATTGTGTTAACATAGAAAACCATTCCTGCATGATGGAAAATGGATGTTTATAAAGGACTCGGTTCTTCAACATATCTTTAGCATAGCTTCAATTAATCACTCAAGAATTTAATAAGTTAATAGCAACTTCATTTTACAGATGAGAATACAGAGTCTCAGAGAGAATGCAATTTTTCAAGCCTAAAGAACAGATAGAACTTTAGCAAATACCCACAGAGGCTGATCCCAATGACTTCCTAGGTTAGCATTTCCCATCAAACCATAGTAACTCAAAATTTATTGGGGGGTTTAAGAATAAAATAGGCCCCAGAATCTTTGTGAAACATTGTGCCAGGGTTAGATAAAGTTTTATTACTTCAAGTTTTCCAAGCATTTTTTTACATATTCATGGGTATTGTGACTATCTGGAATATATTATACCATGTAGCCCTTCTCTATTTCTCCTTGGAGTATTTTGTCAGTCTAACATTCTATAAAACACAGTCTAGGAAAGGTTAGTCTAGGCAATTCCTTGATTCACCTAAATTTTATTGAGTGCTTAATATACACCAAGTAATTTGCCAGGTACAAGGAAAGCAGGTTCATAAGGATAGTCCTATATTTCAAAGAAATCACAGCCTAGAATCAAACACTACAAACTCTGTACTGTAATAATAAAAATAATAAAAAATAATAAAATCTGACAATTACGGTACCAAAGAAGAATTATGGTACTAACACAGTCTGGGTTCAGGAAGGAATTTACATAGAAGGTGATGGTTAAGATAACCTTAAAGAATGATCAAAATGAAGTTTCTTTTTATAATACATGATTGCCATAACCAATTTATGAATATTAGTGTTTGTATTTTTCATCTCTCTGTAATGAATATTATATGTGGGCCATGTCCAAATTTGAACTTGCATTTTTATCCTTTTCTTTTTGCATAAATTAAACTGAATTTCATACACACACACTTATATATACAGTATATATACACATACATATATACTTTTTTTTAAAAGTAAATCGTCTATTCCTCATGGTGATATAGGCCAGTGTTCTACATTGAGGTATAAAATTCTCATTATATTATCTTTAGTTAACCTACATTAGTTAGATTATAAAATTTTACCATAGTTCCTATTGATTGGATTATTTGTCATCTAGAAACTCAACAATAATAAAGCAGTTTAGAAACAAATCTATGAGCCAGAGATATAATGAATAACTTCTTTTTATTTTAATTTATGTTAGAATCGACAATTTTGATTAAGATCAACATATGGTGACTGTAGTGGAATGAATGGATTTAAATATCTCATCTCCTAAAAACAACTAAAATATTGGACAAATTTGTCAAGAATAGATATTACAGAGCTCTGGAAATCAACCAGTGACAAACAACAAATTCAGTTTATTCATTAGAAACTCTCAAACTTCCAGGAAGAATAATGGTGTTCTTGCCTTGGGTTGCTCTACAAGAAATTCTACAGGAATTGTCCAGGCTGAAATGAAAGACACTAGTCAGAAATGTGAAGCCACAGGAAGAAATTAAGAGTACCCATAGATGCAACTACATAGACAAATATAAAAGAAAATATAAACATATGTTTGTAATTAATTACTTCTCCTGATTTAAAAGTCAACTGCATAAAGCAATAATTATAAAAATGATTTCCTGATATTATAATTTATAAAGATGTAATTTGTATGATAATGGTAGCAAAGAGAAGGGAGTATAATGGAACTACATTCGATCAAATACTTTTTATCTTATTGAAATTCAGTTGCTGTTATCAAACAATAAGTTACAAGTTAATATATTAATTGTAATCTCCAGGACAACCGTTAAAAATAACAAAATAATTAGCTAAACAACAAAAAAACTATGATATACACTACAAAATATCTACTAATCACACAAAAAATGTTATAATGGAAGAATAATGGTACAAAAATGATGGAAGACTTATAGAACACAAATAGTAAAATGTCATTATCAGTAGTTAGATTAATGAAAATGAATACAACACTCTAATAAAAAATGCAGAGGTGGGCAAAATGGATTTTTAAACAGATCCAACTATATGCTCCACAACAGAGAGAATTTAGATTCAAAGAAACAAAATGGTTAAAAGTAAAAGGAAGGAAAGATATATACCATGCCATCAGAACTCAATAAAGAGATAGGTCATTAATATTAGATAAAATAAATTATAAAACAAAAACTTTCAGGAGACAAAGGAAGATATATTCTAATGATAAAGGATCAATCCATCAGGAAGACATATACTTATAAACATATATACACCTAACAATGGAGCCTCAAAGTATGTGAAGCAAAAGCTGACATAATTATAAAGTAGGCAATTTAACAATAATATTTAAAGATTTTAACACCCTACTGACAAAGATGAAAAAAACAGACAAGAGATCAATAAGGAAATAAAAGATACTATAGCACCATAAATCGACTAGACCTAAAGACATCTGTGAAATAATCCAAAAACAGCAGAATATACACTTTTCTCCTATGCACTTGGAACATTATTCAAGTATATGACATGTTAAGCATAAAACAAACCAAAGTAAGTTATAAAGATTGAAATAATACAAAGTATATTCTCTGAAAACATGAAATAAAATTAGAAATCAAGAAAAAAAAAGAAAATTAGGGACCTTTTCAAATATGTGGAATTTAACATACTCCTAAATAACTAATAGGTCAAAGAATAAATCATAAGTAAATTTAGAAAATTTGAGGTAAAGGAAAGGGATATAAAACATACTAAAATGTACTAGATGAAACTAAAGCAGTGCAGAAAGGGAAATTTAGTGCTACAAACTCATTTATTAAAAAAGAAGAAATATTTCAAATAATTAAGCTATCTGTTCACCTTAAGAAAATGGAAAAAAGAAGAGCAAATTAAACTCAAAGGAAGTATAAGGCAAGGAGTAATAAAGGTTAGAGAGCAGAAAAACAGAAGACAAATCAACAAAACTAAAAGTTGGTTATTTGAAAGGATTGAAAATTTTAACAATTAGCTAGAATAAACAGAACAATGAGAAAGAGAAGATTCATATTGGAAATAAAAGAGGAGACACCACTACCAACATTACAGAATTAAAAATTATTATAAAGAATCTATGGATAATTGTATGCCAACAAACTTTATAACGCACATCAAAAAGGACATATTCCTAAAAAGACACAACAAAATTAACTCAAGAAGAAATAGAAAATATGAATAGACCTATAAAAAGTAAATAGATTGAATTAATAATTTTCAAACTTCCTACAAAGAATAGCCTAGGTCCAAATAACTTCATTAGAGTAATTAATACCAATCATTCACAAACTCTTCAAATTAAAAAAGAAAAGGGAACACTTCCTAACTCATTCTATGAGGCCAGTATTATGCTAATATCACAAGAAAAGGAAACCAGAGACCAATACCTGTTATGAATATGGATGCAAAAATAGTCAATAAAATGCTAAAAAACTTAAGCAAGCAACCTACATAAGAAGAATATCACACCAAGTACACATTTTCCCACCAGTACAAGGTAGGTTCAACATTCAAAAAATTAGTCAAGGTAATACATCTAATTAATAAAATAAAGGGCAAATAAGTAAATGGTCATTTCAGTAGATGCAAAAAAAAAAAAGGCACTTGATAAAATCCAATACACTTTCATGTTAAAACACTCAACAAACTTGAAGTAGAAGGGGACTCCCTCCGTCTCCCAAAAAGAATCTACCAAAATTCCACAGGTTTTTATCCTTAATGATAAAAGGTTGGATATTTTCCCACAAATATCAGACAAAGGCAAAAATAACCACTATCACCATTCCCATTACACCATTTCCAGGAGGTTCTAGCCATGGAAATTGGTTAGAAATAAAAGGAATTCAGATTGGAAGGGTAAATTAAAATGATCATTCTCTGCAAATGACATGATATTGCACATAGAAAGTCCTAAAGAATCCACACACACTCAAAAACTATAGAATTTATAAATGAGTTCATTATTATTTGCAGGATAGAAGCTCAATATGCAAATTTCAACATTTTTACATACTACAATTAAAATTCCAAAAATGAAATTAGGAAAAAAATCTATAATAACACGTATTTGCAAAAATTGTTTCTAAAATTAATATGGAAAGGCAAGAAGCCCAGAATAGCCAAAAGACTTTTTAAAAAGAAGAACAAATTTGGAGTGCCCATACATCCCGATTTCCAACTATACTACAAAGCTATAGTAATCAAAACTGGTTTTTGAGGGCTATCTGTCAATGGAATACAACTGAAACTCCAGAAATAAAATCTTACATTTATGGTTAATTAAGTTTTAACAAAGCTTTTTAAGACAATTTGTTGTGGTAAAATAGTCTTTTCAATAAATGGTGTTACAGTAACTGGATCCACATGCAAAAAAATAAATAATTCAGACCCCTACTCCACATAATAAACACAAATTTTGATATTAAGGTGGATCAGAAACATAAATGTAAGAACGAAAGCAATAAAACTATTAGAAAAAAACATAGGAGTAAATTTTTATGACCTTGACTTGAGCAAAGCCCTCCTAGATAAATATCTAAAGCAGAAGTAACAACAACAGAAACAGATAAACTGGACATCACTAAAATTAAAAGCTGTTAGCTTTAAAGACACTCAAGAAGTGAAAGACAACACATAATAAAAAAACTTTTATAAATCACATATATACAAGGAATTGTATACCTACAACATAAAAAATTTTTTACAACTCTATAATGAAAAAAGAAACAATTAAAATAGAAAAATGATTTGAAAAGATAATTCTCCAAAGAAGATATATAGATGTTCAATAGATACATGCAAAAATGATCAACACTATTAGCCATCAGGGAAATGCAAATAAAAACCACAATGAGAGACTACTCTACACACACTAGAATTGCTAAAATCAAAAAGAGACAACAAATGCTTGTAAGAATGCAGAGAATTTAGAACCTCTTAAATTTGGGTGGGATTATATAATAGTGCATCCACTTTGGAAAACAGTTTGGCAGTCCCTCAAATTGTTAAACATAGAGTTAGTTACCATATGATCCAGAAATTTCACTTCTAAGTATATACCAAAGAGAAATGAAACCATATGTCTGCATGAAAACCTGTATGTGAACATTCATAGTAGCATTATTCATAATAACCAAAGTTAAAAACAACCCAAATGCCCATCATCTGATGAATGAATAAATAAAATATTGTATATCCATACAATGGAATGTAATTTAGCAAAAAAATGGAGTACTATACACACTACAACATGGATAAATCTTGAAAACATTGTGCTAAGTGGAAGAAGTCAGTTACATAAAACCACATATTATATTATTCCATTTATACTGAATGTTCAGAATGAGCAATCCATAGAAAGAGTCCCGTGGTGTGTTTAGGTGGAGAGAAGAAGGTGACTGCTAATGGGTACAGAGCTTTTTGGATGGCAATAAAATAAATTCCAAAATTTGATAATGGTGATAGTTGTGTAGTTAATATATTAAAATATATTGAAAGTGTAAATTTTAGGGGTATCTGGCTTAGTTTGTGGAGCATGTGACTCTTTATCTCGGGATTGTGGGTTCGAGCCCCATGTTGGTTGTAGAGATTACTTAAAAATAAAATCTTTTTTTAAAAAAGTATAAATTTGCGGGGGAGGAGCAAGATGGTGGAGGAGTAGAAGACCTAAATTTCATCTGGTCCCAGGAATTCAGCTAGATAGCTATTAAACTATTCTGAACACCTACAAACTCAACAGGAGTTTGAAGAAAAGAATAGCAGCAATTCTATGAACAGAAAAGCGACCACTTTCTGGAAGGTAGGACAGTGGAGAAGTGAATCCGAAGCGATATTTGGGAAGATAGACCAAGGGGTGGAGGGACCCTCCGTCACCCAGCTACCAGCAAGTGATAGAGCAGCAGAGAACAAAATTGGAACTTTTAGAAGTCTGCTCTGCTGAGGGACATTGCTCCAGTGGCTAAGCAGGGGGTGGAACCCCCATGGGACAGTATGGTCTCAGGACCCTCGGGGTCACAGAAAGACCAGGAGTGCCTGAATGTGGCAGAGCTCCCAGGTGTCAGAGCAGGGAAGCCAGCTGCAAAGATGGAGCCGAAGAGTGGGCTCTCAGCTGGAGGCTGCCATAAACCATGATCCGCGGCACAGTCAGGCCACTATTCTTCCAGCAAGGACCTAACAAGCAGCAGAACCAGGGAGACCCCCCTTCCTCCCCAAGGAGGAGTGGCATGGGAGTGCACCACAGGAATCTGCTGGGGTTTGGAGATTCCATACGGGGTGGTGTGCCAGAGATAGAAACACTCGGTCACAGGCTGGATGAGCACGGCATGCCGCCGGAGACCAGGGAGAGAGGAGTGATTGACTGCTTTTCTCTGATGGCTCACTGAGGAGTGGGGCCCTGAGTTCATGGCTCCTCCAGGGCCAGAGATTGGGAGGCCGCCATTTTCATTCTTGTCCTCCAAAGCTGTAAGGAAAGCTTTCAGGCAACAAAAGCTACTGAGAGCAAACCCGAACAGATTACTTAGCCTGGCCCCTGGCAATTCCACCTCGGGCAAAGACATTTGAGAATCACTGCAACAGTACCCTCCCCCAGAAGACCAATAAGAACAGCCAGCCAAGACCCAGTTTACCAATCAATGAGAACTGCAAAACTCTAGCCCTAGGGGAATACAGAACATAGAATTCATGGCTTTTTTCCCAAGATGCTTTAGTCTTTCAAAATTAATTTTTTTAATTTTCTTTATTTTTTTCTAATTCTTTTTTTAAAATTTTTATTCTTTCCTTTTTCAACCAATATCTTATCAATTCCTTTTTAAAAATCTTTTTTCATTTTCATTTTTACAGTCATATTCTATCCCTTCATTGTATTTAACCTAAATAGAAAACCTGAACAGACCCATAACCATTAAGGAAATTGAAGCAGTAATTAAAAATCTCCCAACAAAGAGGAGCCCAGGGCCAGATGGCTTCCCAGGGGAATTCTACCAAACATTTAAAGAAGAATTAATACTTATTCTTCTGAAACTGTTCCTAAAAATAGAAATAGAAGGAAAACTTCCAAACTCATTATATGACGCCAGCATTACCTTGATCCCAAAGCCAGACAAAGACCCCATCAAAAAGGAGAATTATAGACCAATATCCCTGATGAAGATGGATGCAGAAATTCTCACCAAAATAATAGCCAATAGGATCCAACAGTATATCAAAAGGATTATTCACCATGACCAAGTGGGATTTATTCTTGGGCTGCAAGGTGTTCAACATTTCCAAATCAATCAATGTGATACAATACATTAATAAAAGAAAGAACAAGAACCATATGATCCTCTCAATAGATGCAGAAAAAGCATTTGACAAAGTACAGCATTCCTTCTTGATTAAAACTTTTCACAGTGTAGGGATAGAGGGAACATACCTCAATATCATAAAAGCCATCTATGAAAAACCCAGAGCAAGTATCATTCTCAATGGGGAAAAACTGAGAGCTTTCCCCCTAAGGTCAGGAATGTGGCAGGGATGTCCACTATCACCACTGCTATTCAACATACTACTAGAAGTCCTAGCCTCAGCAATCAGACAACAAAAAGAAATAAAAGGCATTGAATTGGCAAAGAAGAAGTCAAATTCTCACTCTGCAGATGATATCATATTTTATGTGGAAAACCCAAAGATTCTACCCCAAAACTGCCAGAACTCATACAGAAATTCAGAAAAGTGGCAGGATATAAAATCAATGCACAGAAATCAGTTGCATTTCTATACACCAACAACAAGACAGAAGAAAGAGAAATTAAGGAGTCAATTCCATTTACAATTGCACCCAAAACCATAAGATACCTAGGAATAAATCTAACCAAAGAGGCAAAGAATCTGTACTCATAAAACTATAGAATACTCATGAAAGAAATTGAGGAAGACACAAGGAAATGGAAAAAACGTTCCATGCTCATGAATTGGAAGAACAAATACTGTGAAAATGTCTATGCTACCTAGAGCAATCTATACATTTAATGTAATCCCTATCAAAATACCATCCACTTTTTTCAAAGAAATGGAACGAATAATCCTAAAATCTGTATGAAACCAGAAAAGACCCCGAATAGCCAGAGGAATGTTGAAAAAGAAAAGCAAAGCTGGTGGCATCACAATTCCAGACTTCAAGCTCTATTACAAAGCTTTAATCATCAGGACAGTATGGTACTGGCACAAAAACAGACACATAGATCAATGGAACAGAATAGAGAGCCCAGAAATGGACCCTCAACTCTATGGTCAACTAATCTTTAACAAAGCAGGAAAGAATGTCCAGTGGAAAAAAGACAGTCTCTTCAACAAATGGTGTGGGGAAAATTGGACAGCCACATACAGAAGAATGAAACTGGACCATTTCCTTACACCATACACAAAAATAGACACAAAATGGATGAAAGACCTAAATGTGAGACAGGAATCCATCAAAATCCTTGAGGAGAACACAGGCAGCAACCTCTTCAACCTCAGCTGCAGCAACTTCTTCTTAGAAACATCGCCAAAGGCAAGGGAATCAAGGGCAAAAAAGAACTATGGGCGTTTCATCAAGCTAAAAAGCTTTTGCACAGCAAAGGACTCAGTCAACAAAACCAATAGACAACCGACAGAATGGGAGAAGATATTTGCAAATGACATATCAGTAAAGGGCTAGTATCGAAAATCTATAAAGAATTTATCGAACTCAACACCCAGAGAACAAATAATCCAATCAAGAAATGGGCAGAAGACATGAACAGACATTTTTCCAAAGAAGACATCCAAATGGCCAACAGACACATGAAAAAGTGCTCAACATCACTCTGGCATCAGGGAAATCCAAATCAAAAGCTCAATGAGATACCACCTCACACCAGTCAGAATGGCTAAAATTAACAAATCAGGAAACAACAGATGTTGGCAAGGATGTGGAGGAAGGGGAACCCTCCTACACTGTTGGTGGGAACGCAAGCTGATGCAGCCACTCTGGAAAACAGTATGGAGCTTCCTCAAACAGTTGAAAATAGAGCTTTCCTACGACCCAGGAATTGCACTACTGGGTATTTACCCCAAAGATACAAATGTAGTGATCCGAAGGGGCACATGCACCCCAATGTTTATAGCAGCAATGTCCACAATAGGCAAACTATTGAAAGAGCCTAGATGTCTATCAACAGATGAATGGATAAAGAAGATGTGGTGTATATATGCAATGGAATATTATGAAGCCATCAAAAAAACTGAAATCTTGCCATTTGCAACAATGTGAATGGAACTAGAGGGTATTATGCTAAGCAAAATAAGTCAATCAGAGAAAGAATTATCATATGATCTCACTGATATGAGGATTTGAGAAACAAGACAGAGGATCATAGTGGAATGGAGGGAAAAATGAAACAAGACGAAACCAGAGAGGGAGACAAACAACAAGAAACTCTTAATCTCAGGAAACAAACTGAGGGTTGCTGGAGTGGAGGGGGGTGGGAGGGATAGGGTGATAGACATTGGGAATGGTATGTGCTATGGTGAGCACTGTGAATTGTGTAAGACTGATGAATCACGGACCTATAGCCCTGAAACAAACAAAATATTATATGTTAATAAAAAAGTGTAAATTTTATAGTATGTGAATTTCATCTCAATAAAGCTGTTATTAAGCTCCCCCCCCACATTGAGATACCACTAATTAAAAATTGGAATGTCCATATTTAAAAATAATCTTTTTTTTTTCCAGTTACTGCGGCGCGAAGAACCATGAGCAGCAAAGTCTCCCATGACGCCCTGTACGAGGCGGTGCGGGAAGTCCTGCATGGGAACCAGCGCAAGCGCTGGAAGTTTTTGGAGATGGTGGAGCTGCAGATCAGTCTGAAGAACTATGACCCTCAGAAGGACAAACGCTTCGCGGGCACCATCAGGCTTAAGTCCACTCCCCGCCCCAAGTTCTCCGTATGTGTTTTGGGGGATCAGCAGCACTGTGATGAGTCCAAGGCAGTGGATATTCCCCACATGGATATTGAGGCGCTGAAGAAACTCAACAAGAATAAGAAATTAGTCAAGAAGTTGGCCAAGAAGTATGATGCCTTTTTGGCTTCAGAATCTCTTATCAAGCAGATCCCACGAATCCTGGGCCCAGGCCTGAATAAGGCTGGCAAGTTCCCTTCCTTGCTGACCCACAATGAAAACATGGTGGCCAAAGTGGATGAAGTGAAGTCCACCATCAAATTCCAGATGAAGAAGGTGCTGTGTCTGGCAGTGGCTGTTGGCCATGTGAAGATGACAGATGACGAGCTTGTGTACAACATCCACTTAGTGGTCAATTTCCTGGTGTCCTTGCTCAAGAAGAATTGGCAGAATGTCCGGGCCTTATACATCAAGAGCACCATGGGCAAGCCCCAGCGCCTGTACTAAGGCACAGTTCAATAAATCCTAGTGCTACCCTTAAAAAAAAAAAATAACCTTGACAACAGCAGGTTTGGGGAATTTATAGAGAAACTGGAAACCTAAAGTACTGATGGTGGGAATGTAAAAGTTTTAATCACTTTGAAAACAATTTGGTAGGTGTGGTTCCTTAATATGTAAACTTGACCATACGAGACTGCAATTGCACTCCTAGATTTCTAATCCAGGGGCCATGAATATATATCTACACAAAGGCAAAGGCATTTATGTGAATGTTCATAGCATGATGTTCTAGTAGCAAAACTCAGCAGTCAAGTGGGTATTAACTGTGAGTAGATAAACAAAATGTTGCATAGCTATGCAAAGGCATACTATTTAGCAATAAAAAGGAACAAAATATAGCTACATGGTCTAACATGGATAAACCTCAAAAACCTTATGCTGAATTAAATAAGCCAGACACAAAAGACTTATTATATTTATATGGAATTTCCTGGAAAGACTAAACCTATGGAGACAGAAGGAGACTAGTAGTTGGCTGGAGCTGAACGTGAGAGTAGATACTGAAAATAGACACAAGGGATGAAAATGTTCTAAATGTTCTAAAACTAGATAATGGTTTTGGTTACATAGCTTTATAAATTTACTAAAGATACTGAATTATATGTTTATGACTTGTAAATTATACTTTGATAAAGCTTTAAAAAGAGAAAATTGTTCATGCCATTTTTATCTCTTTAAAATTTAGTCACCTAGGGCATATTATCTTCCAATCTCTTATAATTTCTTAGCCTATTTCATAAATTGCTGCCTCTAGGTCCAAGTCAGGTACACAGAAAAGGCTACTGATGTATAAGATTTTCATTCTAATGTATGGAACAATTAAAATCACAAAAGTAGCCTCTATTTCTAATAGAACTATAATTAAGAATCTTATCTACAATAGTATCAAAATAGAAAAAAGCTAATTGGTACTTTTGTATAATGTACTACTCAAGATTGTTATTCATATGAATAAGTGCTTTCTTTGTAATTTGGGTTATTTTAAACCTTATGAAACAGCCCTGAGTTTGTAAAATTATGCTTAAGTTGAGGATGAAGAAAGTTTGTCACATAAATGTTATTAGTCATGTAAACTTCAAAGAATTGTTGAAGTTAGTGATGGAAAACATTCCTGTTTCAACATTTTCACAGAGCATAAGAAAATGAATCAGAAAGATCAATCCTGGTCTATTTTTCATGTATGTTCCCTATTCTTGTCCTTGAAAGGAGGAGAAGCTAACTAATCAGGACTTTGGTGACAGCTTAACATTTATTAGGACTTGTTTTCCTTGTTTGGCATCATTGCGTCAACATAGCTAACCCAGTTTCAACACTCAACGCTCATTTAAATCTGTTGCCAAAAAGGAATCACCACATTTCTGTATTTCACTATCCAGTCCTAGTATTTAAGATGCATTTGGGTGAGTGCAGGAGACTTTGCCATATATCTGTGTGTGTCATCAATTTACTGCCTCTCAGCTCTAAATATATAAACATATGTGCTTTCCCATAATTTGCAATTACTTTAAGCACATTATTAAGCTATCTCAGTAGAGGGCACTAGAGGGATATTGCGAAAGAAAGGGTGACCCATAGGTTTCTTGCTACTGCCTGTGGAGTTACTGGTGTAGAGGTAAGAGTATCAGGTGGAGCTCTGCCCAAGCCTTGTGGCCTGAAAGCATGGTTGCTTGGTGACACTGCAGTCCAATGTGGCCTAGTAATCACTTTCGTGTGGTCCTCTTGACTCAGAAACCAATGTTCCAAAGGTCTCCTACCCACACTGGCACCCTAATTCCTTCTCATGTTGCTGAACTGCTTGCCTGTGGTCCAGAGGTTTCCCTCCAACCACCCACCCCTTCTTGCTGCCTACACCATCGGTAGCAGCTTAGGAACTGCACCTCTCCTGCTCTTTGGAGGGTTGATTGCTTCTTGCTCACTGGCTTCAGACCAAGTTCTGGTCTAGTTAAATCAGTAAATATATCTGATATCCAGTGGGCACAACTACACTTTCTCCAACAAAATTTGGACCCCAGCCTTCTGGAATATGGGGGCGGGTCCCCTTTCAAGTCTGTCCATTCTTGGGTATTCTCCCTCAGCTCTGAGGTACCAGATACAATTTCCTCATGTCAAGTGTCCCCTGCTTAAGTGTGTGTGTGGTTTCCACATTTTGACTTCCACATCTAACACAGCTTAATTAGTATAGCTGGTTGTGTACTTTGGGATTTTTTTTTCTTTTTCTTTCCTGCTGAGATCAGCACCATTGATCACTTTCTAATGTTAAAATATGAGAATATTTAAATTATTGCTTAAATAAAAGTGAAAAGAAATTCTGGGCAAAGGTGTAGAAGAAAATGATGAATGGTTATCTGGTTGTGGCATAAAGGGATATTTTTCACTGAACTATTTTTTTTGCAGTAAAATATACTTAACACAAAATTTTCCACATTAACTATTTTCAAGTACAATTCTCACCATTAAGTTCATTTATAATGTTGTATAACCATACTATAACGTATAATCAAACATATATATTTTTGAAAATTTTCATCATCCCAAATAGAAATTCCATATTCATTAAGCAGTAACTCCCCATTCCCCCTGACTCTCAGCCTCTAGTAACTTCTATCCTACCTTCTGTCTCTATGATATTGTCTGTTCTAGATACCTAGTATAAATAGTTTCAGACAATATTTGTGTTTTTGTGTCTGGTTTATTTCATTTAGCATGTTTTCAGGGTTCTCCCTATTATAATATATATCAGAACTTCATTTCATTTTAGGGCTGAATAATATTCCATTGTGTGTGTGTGTATGTGTGTGTGCATACATACACAGTAGCTGTATTTTAAAATCCATTTTTAATATCCATTTTTTTGATTTTAGTATTGATGGAGATTTGGTTAATTTCCACCTTTTTGGCTGTTTTGAAAAATGCTGCTAGGAACACAGGAGTGCAAGTTTGTATTCCTGTTTACAATTCTTTTGACTATATAAGTAACTTAGAGGAGAAATGTTTTTATAATACTGTAATTCTGTGTATATTTTTGGGAAGTGGCCAAACTGTTTTCCACAATGGCCCTATTATTTTACAGTCCCACCAGCAATGCATGAGAGTCCCATTTCTTCACATCCTCAACACTTTCATTTTCCAGTTTAATTGTTTAATAGCTATCCTAATAGGTGTAAAGTGATATCAGTATGATTTTGATTTGCATTTCCCTTATTAATGATGTCATTGGAATTTTTATAGAGATTGCATTGTAATTGTAGATTGTTTTGGATAGTATTGAAATCTTAACATTATTAAGTCTTCTAATCCATGAAATGGGATGCCTTTCCATTTAATTATGGTGTTTAAAATTTCTATTAGCAATGTCTTAAAGTTTTCAATCTATGAGCCTTTTACCTCCTTGGCAAAATCCCAAGATGAGGAAACCAAATCAGGTGTTTACACTCCCTCAGGGAATTTCCAGACTAAACAAAATGCACAACCCTAAATTCTTGGAGGACAAGGTCCTTATGCCCACCCTGGCATCAGCCACCTCCTCCAGAAATGTGGGCCTCTATTGCCACAGAAGGCTAACGAATAGGTTATGGTAGCTGGTTTATGAACACCACTCTCTTACCAAAGGATATCAGTCTTCCTTTCATTAAGCACTTCCCTGATTATTCTAAGTGTTCAATCAGGTTCTAGAGTTCCAGAGTAGTTGCTTTCAATTGATCTTTCCAGCTAAATGGAAATAGGAATTTAGAGCTTCCTATTCTGTGATGTTTTTGTTTTGTTTTGTTTTTGTCTTATCTGTTGGGTTTTCTTTTTTTTTTTTTTTAATGCTTCCGATTGGTTAGAACCTGAAGTGAAGGGCTTTTGAGCAGGTGCAGTCAATTTGGTTTTTTTTTTCTTCTTCTTAAAATTAATCTCATTAAGGACTGCAACCTGGTATCTGAACCATGAAATCAGATAAAGTCAGTGTAATTAAGGACTTCAGTGTTGGCTATGCACAGCACAACTCTAGAAGGTGCTCTTTATGTCATAGTCATTGAGACAATCTTGGAATTTAACAGATAATTTTTTCCAGCAGATAGCTACAAAATATCTTGAGGAATAACTACTGCCCTTTCCTTAATTTGTGTGGAATAAGCAAGATGCTGCCCAATGGAAAAAGTTTAGTCTAATGATTTTATTAGTCAGTGACAGGCAATGATTGGACAGTTTGCCCAAATTGTGTTTCTTTTCCCTGTGAGCAACTGCATCCCAGACTAAGCATGGAAAAGTGGTAGTAAAACTTGCCCTCAGTCCACACGTTTATAAGACCCACCTGTCAATGTGTCTAGGATTTTAATCACAGAATATGATCAATTTTATCACTGAACACATAAAGACAGTGAGAGAAGAGAACATCTTTAAAGGATACATAACATTTCAGGCATTTGGAAAAGAAGTAAATCTCTGGGATTTCATTTGAAATGCAAAGGTTAAGGAGGTTACGAAAAGATATGAGTCTGAATGACTGTGAGAATCAAGTTTATTCTATGATTCAAAAAGGAATATGCATTTTAAGAAGATTTTTTTCTTGAATTTAGGATGAAAACAGTCATGAAAAAAGGAAGTGGAAATTAAGCAAACAAACTGATTGTTAGAAAAGGAAAGGAATCTCCTTAGGGGAAAGGTAAAATTCTCAAAGACTAGCTTAGACAAATATAAAAGGGAAAAGAAAATATCCTTGATGGCTCTTTTGATGGGTCTCGTGAAGCCAGAAATCTTTTTTTTTCCAAACTGGTAAATGAAGATGACTGGAGCCTAAGAGATTAACAAAAAAGAAGAAAGGATGAATCTCAAAGGGTCAGCGGGAATATATTGCCACAAAATTATTTAGAGGTATCCTTTTAACATATTAGAGAGAAAAACAATAAACAATTTTAGGAAACAATGCTTATGCATTGGAACCCATATTGAATAAATATAAATGAGAATGGAACCCTAGTATGATCTGGGTACAAGCATTATTTTAAAAACAGGCTGATGCAGTATCTTTTTTTTTTTTAAGAGATTTTATTTATTTATTTGAGAGAGAGAGAGCACAGAGGGAGAGTGAGAGGGAGTAGCAGACTCCTCACTGAGCAGAGGGCTCGAGGTGGGGCTCGATCCCAGGACCCCGAGATCATGACCTGAGCTGAAGAAAGACGCTTAACCGACCGAGCCACCCAGGTGCCCCTGATGCAGTATCTTTAAGATGCTATAAAATCATACCCATAAATTTATACAATTAGGTTTCTAAAGGAAACCATAGAGAAGATTCTACACACAAAGCAAGTCATAAATTGAAGAAATTGGGTGTACATTTGGAAATGTAAGAGAGTAGAACTGCTCTACAAAGATAGGGGATGATCGAAAGAATTTGTCTTAAAATGGATGATTTCAATAGATGAAGAAATTATTATATTCATAAGTATTTATTATTGAAGACTAAACATGGCCATATTTGGAGAATTACTTTAGGAAAGAAAAGGGATTGATGTACTTTGTACTTGCAAACATGTGATGTAGGAGAGAGGTGAAAGAGACTATGTTAAGAAGTTAAAATTATCTTTCCTTTCTTCCTTTCTATCCATCTATCTATCAGGAGCAAAATGGAGTCTCTCATGTCAAGGAGGAGCCTGTGTCAAGCAATAACCCAAATAGTTAAATGTACTGAAGCTATGAGATATCGCCTGGACCAGCATTAGCTGACACCCCAGAACTGATAACAAGCAGAACCAGAGGTCTGTAGGGGCCCAAGACCAATTAAATTCCTTTAAAAAGGGGAGGATTTTTGCAGCAAACTGTCAGACTCTTCAGACCTGACCTCTCCACGTCTGACCACTTAAAAAAAGGCAACTGCTGCGGAAGGTCTGCATGACTGATCTCCAAACAGAACTGAGATCCTTCACTGCTTGAACATTGGAAGCAGTAGGTACCAAGAACTGACCTGGACCGGACTGAGGCCTTACCTCAACTCTGCGCCCACAGATTGACTTCACGTTTGATTCATTAACTTCCTGCACCCTTCTGTTATCTTGTTTGCTGTGTGGTTTGTCTTTTGTTCTGCTCTGTGTGTCCTGTAAGAAGTCAAGCTTAATCACCTGGTGAAATGTCACTGAATTTGGAATCTTGAACTAGCTTTATAATTGTGATTAACTTTGCTTTATGACTGAATAAAGCTGACACTGTAGACAGACACAACTCATGTGTGCACCTTCATGGCATGCTCATGACTCTATCTATCTATCTATCTATCTATCTATCTATCTATCATCTATCTATCTATCTGTCTATCTATCATCTATCTATCCATCCATCCATCCATCCATCAATCCATCCATCTATAATCTGTCTATGCAACTGGGTATACCTGAGAGGATAAAAAGAACTGGAGCAGACCAGATTGGGAAAAGGAATACTGTGAGTACACCCTATAGATCAGAAAAAAAATAATTTTGAAGAAATGGACATTTCGGTTGTCATATTACAAGTGTTAGAAAACTCAAAAGTTGGAGAAAGACTAGATTTTGAAGAATGCCACTTGAAAGAGTACACATTGATCCCCAATGTGTCCCTGAATATACGCGAAACCATCAATAGTTGCTTCAGTTCAAGAATCTTTGGAATGTCTTTACACAACTGAATTAAACATAGAGGCAAGGGCAAAACCATCACAAGGTAAGGATTAAAAAAAAATATGGAATTTACAGTCAGAGGCAGCAATGATACAAAATTAAATGCCTTAGGATATTTCTAAGAGTAGAAAAATGTAGATGAAATAATAGAATGAGATTTTAAAGGAGAAAAATTAAGGAAATGAATTATACTTGAGCCATTGTCTTAATAGATGCAGTTCCCAGTTCAAATAAAAGGTTAAAAGCTGTGTTAGACAAGGGTTTCTACTCAATTCAGGATCAGGTTGCTAAAAAACAGTTTTAAAAAAGAATACTGGTATCAAATGTGCTGAAATATTTTGAGTATATTAATTGAGGAAGAAATAAAATTTTAGCAAAGCCTCCTTAACACGGGTGACAGAATTGTACTTTTAAAAAGTAGTCTCAGATGCTAATGACTCATACAAGAATCTGTATGCCTACAGAATATAAAAACTTATTTCAAATGCTATCCTTTCAGAACATCTATGCCCAGAGGATACTGTTCTTTAGCATTGGGCACTGGAGTACATGCTTCCATCCCTTCATAGGGGAGTCCCTTATATTAAGTTAAAAAATGTTACCAACACTTCACACAACTGACCTTGTGAGCCTTCTGACATTCTTCTTAAAACCAGTTAGACTACAGACTTTGCTTGCATCATAACATGATTAATTCCTATAAACATAATTTAGTTATGAAAACTTCAGAGGATGCAGATCAGCTCATCTTTTCAGAATATCATTTTGTTGTTGTTGTTGTTCTGAAGCTATAGCCATCTGACTGGAGGAAAATAGGAAATGAGAGAAGCCTAGGTGAGATTCAGTTTAATGTTGGAGGCAGTTCACTGGAATAGGCTGAAGGTGCAATTGCTTCTATAAATAAATACATAAATACACACACATACATAAATTCATATATATATATATATATATATACACACACACACACATAAGCAAGCAAATAAATGTCTTAGGAATAAGCTGATATCACTGGACCTGAGCAGATTAAGAAGCTGAAGAAAATTATAAACATCGTTTGTTTTAAACTTTAATTTTTAATTTTTAAGGGGGGGAATATTTTATATTTAAATTATTTTTTTTAGTAAAGAGCTTAAGCTCTATTGACTTAAATGGGTTCACAGAAGAATTAGTACATTTTATTTATTTTTTAATTTAATTTAATTTTATTATGTTATGTTAATCACCATACATCATTAGTCTTTGATGTAGTGTTCCATGATTCACTGTTTGCGTATAACACCCAGTGCTCCATTCAGTACGTGCCCTCTTTAATACCCATCACCAGGTAAACTCATCCCCCCCACCCCCCTCCCCTCTAGAACCCTCAGTTTGTTTCTCAGAGTCCATAGTCTCTCATGGTTCATCTCCCCCCTCTGAAATTCCCCATTCATTTTTCCCTTCCTACTATCTTTTTTTTTTTTTAACATATAATGTATTCTTTGTTTCAGAGGTACAGGTCTGTGATTCAACAGTCTTACACAATTCACAGCGCTCACCATAGCACGTACCCTCCCCAATGTCTATCACCCAGTCACCCCTTCCCTCCCACCCCCACCACTCCAGCAACCCTCAGTTTGTTTCCTGAGATTAAGAATTCCTGATATCAGTGAGATCATAAGTTACATGTCTTTCTCTGATTGACTTATTTCACTCAGCATAATACCCTCCAGTTCCATGAAGTCGTTGCAAATGGCAAGGTATCATTCCTTTTGATGGCTGCATAATATTCCATTGTGTATATATACCACTTCTTCTTTATCCATTCAGCTGTCGATGGACATCTTCGCTCTTTCCATAGTTTGGCTATTGTGGACATTGCTGCTATAAACATCGGAGTGCATGTACCCCTTTGGATCACTACATTTTTATCTTTGGGGTAAATACCCAGTAGTGCAATTGTTACAATTGAGTAATTCATATCCCTCAACTTTGAAAATTATTTTATTACTTGTGTCATATTTAGGATATTATTATGCTATCATTTCAGTTACATAATCACTACTGGTGAGTTACTGAATAACATGGCTGCTATTATGTGAGATGAGAGACAGAAGGCAAGGTTAAATTGTGGTGTGTGACTCAGTTCAGCTTTCTGGAGACAACAGCTGAGCAGTCCTACAGTGATTCTGAAAGATAAATAAGAAGTTGTAGTAGATATAGGGAGAGTAGCCCCCCAAAGGTAGGGCAGGACTCTTGGTAGGTTATTTATCTCCCTTGAGAGGGCACACATCCAGTTCCAGGTTGATCTCAGGTTTTGGTTATTAAGCACAGTGTACTGAAAATAATGAGCTAGGGGAGAGTTCAGAGAGAATCTTCATTCACCTAACCAAACATTTCCTTAGCAAGTATTCATTCCCTTGCCCAGTCCTCTGGAGGGGTAGGGAATTAAATAGTATTTGATTGGGGCACCTGGGTGGCTCAGTCAGTTAAGTGACTGACTCTTGATTTCAGCTCAGGCCCTGGCCTCAGGGTCAGGAGGTTGAGCCAGGCATGGGGCTCTTGGCTGGGCTTGGAGCCTGCTTAAGATTTTCTTTCCCTTTCCCTCCGCCCTCACCCCCCCCCCTTGTACTCTCACTTCAATCTCTGTCTCTCTCTCTAAAAAAAAAAGCATTTGAATAAAAATGTCTATTTCTTCTCAATTCATGTAAAAACACATGAAGTAAGGTGTAGCCCACCTAAGTGGTGATATCAGTGAGAGTCCAAATCCACTGAGCCATGCATGGCATCTGGTTTTTGCATTAAAATCAGGCAATTGTGATCTAATCTTGATTTCTTTTTCTTTTCTTTCTTCTTTTCTTAAACTGTTACTCCTAAAGTAGAGTTTTTATCCCTTCCAATTTTGGTTTTCTTGGTGTTAAGAACCCTTCTGAATGCTCCCCTCTTCCCCACTGTGAAGAAGAATAACCATTCTCAAAATGTTTTGGCGGTAACTAGGGAAATTCAAACCAAGACACGGGAGGCTTACTTTCATTTTCCAAGCTTAAATTACCAATAATACACACACACACACACACACACACACACACCCTTAATCTGAATCCATTAGTGAATTTTCATTAATTCAGATGAGAGAAATAGTGAATCTTTGACACCATCAAACCATGAGGTGTTGGCTACATTAAAAACCAAAAATGTATTAAAATGCATTCTACTAAATCTAATATAGTTCATATGAAATTATTAAAGTAAAAATTAAATTACCCAAAGAATATTAATTTTTTGACATCCACAAATTGAAATTTTTAAATAAATTCTCAAAAAATAATGTATGTTGTAAGGAAATATATCCAATAACATTCTTACAATGAGGATATATAATATGCACCAAACTTGAGGATTAATAGTGAGACAAACTCCACACAATCCATATTGACTTCTCTTTGCCACATTTTCTCATAAAATTAGAATTCCTTTCTCAACAAATTCTGCTTTTACCTTGCTTCTCCATTAGTGTATGGTTATTACCTACTGATTCCCAGTGAGATACAATTTGAGCATACAAATGTCTCCCCTAAAAGTGAACATTTAAAAAAACTTGTCAAAATTAGGTAAAACTCATTTTAGAATAAAATAAATTTCATACAGTCAAGAAAGACTTACTGGTATATGTGTCATCTTTAACTAAAAGGGGAAAAATATCTCTAAACAAACCACAGATTTATGTAAAAACTTTAGTGGCACAAAGCAATGCATTATTTCCTAATTGCTATTGCTACTATGATTCTATATTCATTTGCATTAATTCCCAAAGCTTTCTAAATAGAAAAATACACAAGATCTCCATGTTTACTATCTAAAAAATAAAAAAATTAAAATTAAAATACAAACCATTCTCAATCTCACCACCTAGAACTGTTATTATAATTAATATTTTATATAAATTTGAGATGGGTTTTTTTAATTCAAGTACAATTAACACAGGTGTTATGTTAGTTTCAGGTGTACAATATAATGATTTAACAATTCTATACATTTCTCAGTGTTCATCAAGAAAAGTGTACTCTTAATCTCTCTTAGCCATTTTACCCATCTCTCCATCTACCTCCACTCTGGCAACCATCAGGTTGTTCTCTGTATTTAAGAGTCTGTTTTTTGTCTTTTTCTTTATTTGTTCATTTCTTTTTTTAGCTCTACATAGATGGCCAACAGACACCTGAAAAGATGCTCAACATCACTAATCCTCAGGAAAATGAAAAATTAAAACCACAATGAGACATCACTTTACACCTGTTAGAATAGCTAAAAGCAAAAACATAGAAATAAGTATTGGTGAGGATGTGGAGTAAAGGAAACCCCTCATGCAATGTTGGGGAGAATGCAAATTGGTGCAACCATCATAGGAAACAGCATGGATGTTCCTCAAAAAATTAAAAATAGAATTACCATATGATCCAGTAATTCCTCTACTGGGTATTTATCCAAAGAAGATGAGAACACTAATTCCAAAAGATACAGACAGCCTATGTTTGTTGCAACATTATTTACAATAGCCAAGATATGAAAGCAACCCAACTATCTGTCAATAGATAATTGGATAAAGATGTGATACACACACACACACACACACACACACACACACACACACTGAAATATTACTCAGTCATAAATATGAAATCTTTCATTTGTAGCAACATGAATTGACACACAAGGTATAATGCTAAGTGAAATAGAGAAAGACAAATACTATATGGTTTCACTCAACTGTGGAGATGGTTTGGTGTTTTGTTTTGTTTTTTGAGTCTTGAGATCTAGGTAAGCCAGCTTTGGACTTGTTGATGTCTGTGAGTTGCTCTGAAGCACTGTTATAATTCTCATGATCACCTTTGTCTTGATTCCATACACCACATAATACTTTGCTCTAAAATTTCATTTCTATTCCATAATCCACCAATCCATATTTGAAAGTCAGGCCTCCACACAAAAAATAATTCACTAAGAAAATTGTGAGTTCAGTAGCTCTCTCAAAGAATTTGTGCATGTTGCAGAAAGATGAATTATAGAACAGGTAGCTAAAGCTATTTTATATCTTAGCAGTGCAAACTAATTTAACGTCAATATTATGTACTTGCTTTTATTGAAGTTCTTTGGGAGACAAAGAATAATACCAGGCATTTAATAAATGCTAGTTTTGTGTTTTAATTTTTATTTTGGTCATGTTACACCTGGGGGTTCTCCTTCCAGCTGATCCCCCTCTCCCCTAGCCTAAGTGCTTGTCCCACTCTCATATGTTCCCAAATGTTTGTCTGACTTCATATAATTCCTTTTCCATCCAAAATGAAGACTTTACATTGTGAAGAGTTTGGCTCTTCTCTTTTATCCTCTTTGCTTTTTGTCAATTACAAGTCCTCCACATTTCCATCTTCTGCAGTATTAGATTCATCTAAAGATATTTCTCAGTTTTCCTGACTAATAGAAATTTCTGTATCAGTTATTAAAACTTCTTATACTTGTTATTGTGCAGTACATGTAAAAACAGGATCTTACTGTATCTTATTTGTAAACTAGTTTGTTTTAATTTAACCATATCTTTGAATGTTTCCCACAACTATATTACTACAAAATCATAGGACTTACATCCAGCAAGAGGTAAAGACAATCATGAACATGAAGTTTTCTTGAAATCAAGAGTTTTATTTTTGATATCACTAAGTGTTTTATAAAGATAAGAAAAATTTCACCTAAGTGTGTGCTTCATATCTATAACTACCTTTACCTAAAAGGTATACAGTTGTTTTAAAATGTATTTATGATCATAAAATAGTATGTAAAAATTTTTTCAGGCCACGACATCTGAAACTAGTCTTTAGTATTGGCTTTGACTTTCACAGGATTGTATGTAGATCCATTTTTTTCATGCTTGTCCTTTTGATACATAAACGAAGGGACTTAAATGGAACTGACATACCTTTCATAATTCTTTCATATGCACTAGTATTCATTAATTACAAACAAGTTGTTTGCATGAATGGCATTGAAAAAAATAAAACACTTCAAAACCACAATGAGATACTACCTCACAGCAGTCAGAATGGCTAAAACTACCAAGTCAGGAAACAACAAATGTTGGCAAGGATTTGGAGAATGGGGAACTTTCTTAACACTGCTGGTGGGAATGCAAGCTGGTTCAGCCACTCTGGAAAACAGTATGGATGTTCCTCAAAAAGTTAAAAAAAAAAAACAACAGAGCTACCCTATGACCCAGCAATTGCACTACTAGGTATTTACCCAAAGGATACAAACATAGTGATCCAAAGGGCCACCTTACCCTGATGTTTATAGCAGCAATGTCCACAACAGCTATGGAAAGAGCCTAGATGTCCATCAACAGATGAATGGATAAAGAAGATGTGGTATAAATATACAATGGAATATTACTCAGCCATCAAAAAAATGAAATCTTACCATTTACAATGATGTGGATGGAACTAGAGGGTATTATGCTAAGCTAAATAAGTCAGTCAGAGAAAGACAATTACCATATGATATCACTCATATGTGGAATATAAGAAACAAAAGAGGATCATAGGGGAAGGGAAAGAATAATAAAATAAGATGAAATCACAGAGGAAGACAAACCATAAGAGACCCTTAACTATAGGAAACAAACTGAGGGTTGCTGGAAGGGAGGTGGTTGGGGGGATGGGGTATCTGGGTAATTGAAATTAAGGAGGGCATGTGATCAAATGAGCACTGGGTGTTATATGCAACTGATGAATCCCTGAACTCTCTCTCTGCAACTAACAATACATTATATGTTAATTAATTGAATTTAAATAAAATAAAATTTAAAAATAAATAAATAAATAAATAAATAAATAAATAAATAAATAAAACATTTCATTTAGGTTTAGTTCCTTCTGCCTTATTCTTTGCCAAAGCTGCCATTACTTGGAGAAGAGAACAATAACTGCTGTGCAAATCTATTTCCTGTGATAAAATCATGCAGTTTAAAGTATGACAAAGTAAAGTATGATATAATTTTGCTTGAATTCATTTTCTTTGGTTCAGAAAGTTCCAATAATCCATTTTATTTCTATATCAGTCAGGAATACCACTAGTATGGGTTGACTGTCATTATCTTTTTTTTTTTCATGGTTTCTATTTGGATGATAACAGTGAGTATAGATTTATGAAGACAAACAAACAAAAAATGCTAAAAAGGCTAGTGAAAGCAAAGCAATTGTTTTATGCTCATCTCATGACAATTTCAAAGATATCTATGCCCTGTCCCCTATACTTGTAGAAAGTGCTTATGAATATGAAAATAATCTAATTGAAAAATGCATTAGTCTTTCCTAAGTTATTTCATGAGCTAGGATCCTTAGATAAACAGATGTCACTGATCTTCTCCTTAGTTAAAAACAGCCAGTTTCAGCCTCCTTAAAAATAAAGTAAGGTATTGATACCCTGATGAAACTGTACATTTTTTTTTTTGGATGGAACTGGAGGGTGTTATACTGAGCAAAATAAGTCAATCAGAGAAAGACGTATCATATGACCTCACTGATATGAGGAATTCTTAATCTCAGGAAACAAACTGAGGGTTGCTGGAGTGGTGGGGTGGCAGGGATGGGGTGGCTGGGTGAAACTGTACATTTTAAACCCCGTGATATTGCAGACTGGATCTATGTATGCTACCAAAAGCCTTCCAGTGCTGGAGAGAACTTATTTTCAGAGCTGAATTAGAATTATCTGTAGCATCCTACAAATTGCATTAGAACACGGTAAGTCACAGACAAATTCATTATTCAGTTTCTTAGTTTTAACTATAATCAACTACTTCAAAGTTATTTTCCCTAGAAATATGCTTCATTAAGTTAAAACAAATGCTACTGACATTTTATTCTTATTAAATATCCTTTGGTCAAAGAAAATTTAAACTAGACAAGTTAAACAGGCATGGAAGACTTTACCACCATGGGGGAGAGAAAATGAACTCAATTTTACAGAAACAAAATGTGAATGGCTTTTTAGTGCTGTTGTAAGCCAGTGAAAAAGTATTGGAGGATGCTGAGTGGGAACATCAGTGAGGGAAGTTGGTCAATGCAATTGGGCCACCTGTGTTTGCCAACTGGCACTTACCAGGTTAGGTCCCAACTATTCCTCAGAAACAGAGAGAAATGGGCCTAAGTTCTTTGATGATTACAACAAAAAAAGATGGCTCCCAAGTCCTTAAGAAAGACCTTCCTGGGTTGTTAAACTGTCAAGAGATTGGGAGAATGTTTACATATCAAAGGGGCAGAGAAAGAATCCAGGATTACAAGTTTTCTAAAATAAATGCTCTAAGAAAAGGGAGGTCAGGGGCTAAAAGTCAAGGAGACAACTGCATAAAGTTTAATCAAGCTAAGGGTACTTTTTGTAAAACCTTCATGGTCATTCCTAGTAATTTAATATGATGTAACCAATGAGGGCAGTGTTAGTTAATAGTCTCATAAATTTCACTTATTTTTTGCATAAGCCACCACTCCATCACTTTTCCATATTCATTTGTCATTCTCATGTATAAGATCACATTTGCAAGTTGGTTCAGTAGGAAGGAAAGTAAATATTGCAGCACTGAAAAACATTAGAGTTACATGGCTCCCAAGAATCACATCTCTAAACAAAGTAGTACTTGGTTTTGGTGTTTCTGTAGACTATTTGTGTCCTGTCCCCTCAAATTTTGTATGTTGAAATCCTAATACCCACTGTAATTGTATTTAGAAGTGGGGCTTTTGAGAGGGGATTAGGTAATGAGGGTGGAGCTCTAGTAAATGGGTTCAGTGCCCTTAAAAATGAGTCCAGAGAAATCCCTTGACCTTTCCACCATGCAAGGACAGCAGCAAAAAGATGGTTGTCTATGAACCAGGAAGCAGGTTCTCACCAGATACTGAATTGGCTGGCACCTTGATCCTGGTTTTCTCAGGCTCCAGAACTAACAGAAATAAATTTCTGTTCTTTATAAGGCATGTGGTCTGTACTATTCATTTATATCAGCTTGAATGAACTAAGACAGAAACTGGTGCCAAGAGATGGGGTGTTGCTGTAACACAAATACCTCAAAAAAAAAAAATAAACGTTGCTTTGGAAATAGACAATGGGTAGAGACCGGAGGAGTTTTGAGGCACATGCTAGAAAAAGTTTACATTGCTGTGAATAGACATTCAAAAGTGATTCTGATGAGAATTCAGAAAGAAAAGACAAGAGAAAGCTTTGAACTTCTTAGAGAATATCTAAGTCATTTTCAACAATCTAAGAATATGAACAGTAAAGATCATTCTGATGAGGTATCAGAGATGAGGAACATGATATATACAGATGGATATAGATATAGATATAAAATGGCAAAGAACTTGGCTCAATTGTGTTTGTGTTCTAGTGTTTTGTGGAAGACAGAACTTGTGGGCAATGAAATTTGATACTTAGCTAAAGCCATTTCTAAAAGTGTTGAAAGTATGGATTGACTTTGCCTGTTTATAATAAAGCACACACGCACGCACACACACACACAGACAGCAATGATTTACAGATGTAATTGTTAATCAAAAAGGAAGCAGAACTTAAAGATTTAGAAAATTTTCAGCTTATCTCTATTGCAAAAAATAACACTAAGGATAATAATGCCAAGGATCCTTTGATGAGATTAGTATGGATTCCCTATTTCAACAGAAACCAGAACCCCTATCTCTGTAAGATGATAGAAGAATGGCCCTGAAAGTCACCAAAGTTACCACTCTCATTGCAGACCCACAGTGCAAGCACCAAGGAAGCAAAGTGATTTCAAAGGGGGTGCTGCTAGTGCCTATGGAATCTCAGTGAGCTTGACTGGGCATTGCCCCACATCACACGCTCCCTATGCTATGGTTTTATGCTCCTTAGCCACTCCAGGTGAGGATCCTGCTGGCCCTGGTGTGACACAAGCCACAGTGACCACTGACCTGGAGGGTGCAAGCAGTAAACATCATCTGCTTCAGTGTGGCACTATTCCCCCACCAAGCAAAGTACATGAGCCCTGTGGGCATGGCTGCTTCCACCCTGGTTTTAAGGCTAGAGCTCCCTGGAACCATAGGTGTGCAACTCAGGCACAGAGCTGCTGACAAATGGGACCACTTCACAGAAACATCACAGGGACAGGGCCTAGGAATAGAGCTACTGTGGGGGGAGAGCCACCCAAAGCTATGCGTCAGGGCTGCATGGCATGCTGTGGAATATGGACTGCCACCACAGTGTCCAGAAGGTGGAACCTCTGTCCCAGTGGGCTTGGATAGCAGAGCACCAAGACAAAGAGAATTATTCTGGAGCCTTAAAGTTAAATGTTGTTTGCTCCATTAGGTTTTAGACTTAGAGGGAACTGTCACCCCTTTTTCTTCCCTATTTGTCTCTTTTTGAATGGGAATGTCTATCCTGTGTCTGTCACATCATTGTATTTTGAAAGCACAATACTTGTTTGGGTGCACAGTCTCACAAATGGAAAGCAATTTGCTTCAGAATGAATTATGCCTTGAATCTCACCCATATCTGATTTTTATGGTATTTAGATCAGACCTTGGACTTAGACTTTAAAGTTGATACTGGAATGAGTTAAGACTTTTCTCTTGGGATGAAATCAATGTATTTTACATGTAAGAAGGACATTGATTTGGAGGACCAGGGGTGGGATGCTATAGATTAAGTGTTTATATCACTGCAAAATTCATATATTGAAATCCTAATACCCAGTATGATACAGTATTTGCAGGTGGAGCCTTTGGGAAGTGATTAGGTCATGAGGGTGGACCTCTCATCAATGGGATTGTGCCTTATAAAAGAGAGTTCAGAGAGTTTCTTTGTCCCTCCGGCCATATGACAGTATAGAGAAAAGATGGCCATCTATGAACCAGGAAGCAAACTCTCAGCAGATACCAACTCTGCTGAATAATCGATCTTGGACTTCCCAGACTCCAGAACTATGAGAAATAAACTTCTATTGTTCATAAGCCACCCAATCTCTGATAATCTGTTATAGAAGCTCAAATGGCCTAAGACAGATGTTGAGATATGCCTTTATTGTGATGATCTGTCATGAGTCATTTACTAATAATAGTTAATGGCACCTATGTTGTACAATATTTATTTTAAAATATAAATTGAAAAAAGTAGAGAAGTTGAGTTGAAAGTTGAGTTGAAAACTTATTTGAAAGTTAAAATGGTTGACAATTGCCAAGGAACCCTTGAAGAAGAATAGGTGCTGATAAAGACAATGACATATGAATAGAAACAGTACCATACACACATGGTCACTTGATACATGACAGAGGTGGCACTACAAATCACTGATAAAAAGTGGACTTTTAAATAAAAAGCTTCTCAGAATACTGGATATCCATATATGAAAAGAATTAGATTGTGTCCCTAACTTACACCATATATAATAACCAGTTCCTTGTGCATCAGAGTTCTAATGTGAAGGGCAAAATTATGAATATTTTAGAGGATAATAAACAATATCTTCATCATTTCAGTGTAAGAAATTATTTCTTAAAACAAAATTAATTACTAATTATAAAAAGATTAAAGTATTCAATAGCACTACAAAATCACTCTTCTATAAAGACAATGTAGAAAACAAATGTGTGAGCAAATGTTTGCAACACACATAACCAACAAAAAACTGATAATTAAAATATACTGAAAAGTCCTACATTTAATTAGAAAAAGGAGAGAGAACACACTTAAAAATAGGCAGAAGCCTTAAATGACCACTTCACAAAAGAGGAAATCCAAACAATTAACAAATGAAAAGATATCAACCAATTAGCAAAAGTTCAAATTAAAATCACAAAGTAAATCTGTTACACACATATCTAATGCGAAAAAAATTTAAATTCAAATTTTGCTACCATGTAGAGCAAGGAGAACACTCATATACTACTGTAAGTATAGAATGTTATTGCCATTTTTGAAAACGTTTCAAGTCATCTAATAAATTTGCATTCTTGCATATCCTACAACCTATCAATTTCAGTCATAAATGTATACCTTAGGTAAATTCTTGTACATTTGCACTAGGATATTTGTACAATAGTTATTGTACAGTTATTATACAATAGTTATTGTATAGTTATTGTACAATAACTGCATTATTTGGGTTTAAGATTTTATTTATTTTTTTGTGAGAAAGCAGGCACACATGTGTGCACGAGCAGAGGGGCGGGGCATAAGGACAAGCAGACTCTCCACTGAACAGGGAGCCCAATGTGGGGCTCCATCCTAGGACCCTGAGATCATTACCTGAACTGAAGTCATATGCTTAACCAACTGAGCCATCCAGGGACCCCTATAACTGCACTATTTGTTATAGGAAAAGCAGGAGATAATTTATCTCCATCAATAGGAGAATGGACAATCATGCTATTTTATACTATGAAATAATCAGATGCTGCATATCAAAATGATTAAGAGTACAGTACTTCGAGCCATATCAAATAGATTCATATCTGAGCTCCATCAATAATGAACTCAGATTGATATTGCATTAATAATATCTAAAGATAATATGAGTGATATCATTGTTAAAACAATACAATTTAATGAAAGACAGTTATATAATAGCATAAAAAGCTCTAATAAATACAACATAGCAAAGGAAAAGACAAACTTTATTATATATGGTGTAATTCCGTTTGTATAAACTTCAAAGACAAAAACTATGTAATGGGGATATATACAATAAATATATAATATAGATATACAGATATATATATAATATATAAAATAAATCTAAAACAAATTAAAAACAAAATGTAATCCAAGTGTCAACATAGTGATTACTTTAAGGAGTGGTAGGCAGATGTGATCATAAAAATCAGCATCAGAGTGGGGTGCCTGGGTGGCTCAGTCAGTTAAGTGTCTGACTTCAGCTCAGGTCCTGATCTCTGGGTCCTGGGATTGAGGCCAACATGGAGCCCCCCATGGTGCCCCACACCAAGCCCCGCCTCAGGCTCCACCCTCAGCAGGGAGTCCGCTTGTCCCTCTGCCCCTTCCCCTCCCCCTGCTCATGCTATCTCTCTAATAAATAAAATCTTTAACAAAAAGAAAATCAGGGTTATTGAAAAGTTTTTAATTTGTGAACTGCATGGTAGGTACATGGTTGTGTTTTTATATTGCACCTTAACCTGTTCATTTAGATTTTATTCACTATTCTACACATATATCTCACAATTAAAAATTCACTAACAAAAATAAATATATAGATAAAATTAACTGGAACAAATGTGAGGTGTTTTTTTTTCTACAATAACAAGATAGAAACTTACCTCCAAAATGCATTCTTGAATGGCAGAGGAAAGAAAGGTCAGCCAGAAATTAGGTATATGTGACATGTAATTAGCTGGGTTCAGATAATGATGGGAAGGAACATCATTTCTGATTTAATTATTGTGTTTTATAGATGTAGTGAATATCGTTATGGTTGCCTTTAGTGAGATGTTTCAGATTAATAATTTGTTTTCCTTTGACAGTAATGGTCTTTCCATAAAGCCTCTATTCTACTTAGCCTGGAAGGTTTGCTTTTAAAGTACAGGTAACATAAAGTATATGCTATGCTCATTATAAAAACATCCATTGTATGAAGACATCATTTTTAAAAAGAAGACAGCTTGTTTCAATGGGAAGTTTATGTGTGTAATAATTATCCAAATGTTACTACCTTAAGCTCAACTTATGATCGTGAATGTCTTACATAGTAAAACCAAGTACCCAACTGAGTTGGGAACTGAAATTATTTTGAGCCTATAGTTTGGTCATGAACCAGGTGAACTGGCTAGCATTCAGAGACACTTCACCCAGTACTATTCTCAAATCATTCTAATTATGATTTTTTTACCATCCTTGAGTACATCTGGATGGCACCAGACAGTTTAAATGTGGCTTTTTGGGGAGCCTGGGTGGCTCAGTCAGTTAAGTGTCATGATCTTGGGATCCTGGGATGTAGCCCTGAATTGGGGTTCCCTGCTCAGTGGGGAGCCTGCTTTTCCTTTTCCCTCTGCCCCTCACCTGACTCGTGCTCTTTCTCTTGCTCTCTCTCTCAAATAGTAAATAAAATCTTTAAATTTGGCTTTTTAATATTTTTTATATTATGTATACTAATATTTTGGTCATTTTTTTCAAATATTGATTTGGATTTAAATTTTGAAATAAAAATCCTATTTTTCAGGGGCTATTACTCCAGAGTTCAGTGTGCTATACAAAAAATACAGTAAAAGTCCTTGGATTCCTACAAAAAGGGAAGGAACGTTTATATTGCTTTAATGTAAGTAAATCCACAAGTTTAAATTTAGTCTATATTCATATGACTGTTACAAGTTATCACTAACCACAAAACAAATAAATTATTTTTACTTAATATATTCCTAAGTCAATTTGTGATGGTTGAAAGTTTTAGAAGCCAAAGACAAATGCCATATGATTTCACTCATATGTGGAATTTAAGAAACAAAATAGATGAATATGGGGGGGGACAAAGAAAGTTTTAGAAGCCCTGAAACAGTGTCTCTCAATATACAAATTGAAATCTTTTTAATTGGTGGTGATTAGAAATAAAAAAAAATTAGAAGGTATAAGCTTATAATATGTTGTTGTGCTGTGATCCTGAAAATTTCTCTGAACCAAGTCGGGGTCATGAGTATCAAAGGGAGGAAAGAATGCAATAGGAATTGTTTTCACGGTGTTTTGAGGGATACTGAAGACAGTATAGTTCAAAAATCCTCCTCTTAAGAAAATTAAGCTTCCAATAGGATAAAAATTTGCCCAAGATAGTTTTTAATTAACCTTAATCAGAATATGAGTGTGCTAGCTCCAAAATTACAGGGTTTTTTTGACAACATATTGAAAATTGCATTTATTTTATAAAGATATGTAGTTATTTTCCAGTAGCAACATTTTTTTCCCTTAGCTTCCTTTGCTCTTTTCTTCAGAAGTATTTTTTCTGGAATATAATATGAATTGAAATATCATTTTAATATTATATAAAATGTTATATAAATGAGGCTTGTCACAACCAAAGATTCTATTCTAAACCCAGATTTGATAGCCATACAGAAATAGCATGATGACACACCACCAGTGGCTCTCCAGAAAGAGTAGGAACCTATTTAAAAGTTAATAAAAATTCTTCTCCGTATTCTCATTAGTCGTGGGTGACAGTCTCAATCACAATTCCATACAGACTAAAATAGAATCATGAAAATTTCAAAGGCTGCACAACCAGAGATAAAATCTGCCAATGCTGACAGCCAAGCCTGTGAGTTTGCAACATTTATTGACTGCCTGCTATGGGACAGATGTTGAAACCCCATGACAGTGGTGAATGAAACCAAATCTCCCTCTTACCACCCCCCCCAAAAAAAGAAAAATTTCACAGTCTAGAGAGGGAAAATAATAGCTAGTACCTGTTAAGATCTTATAAGTACCAACTGGCATCATCTAGATCACCTTATTTCATGCTCACTCAATGGTATATATTTTTCTTCCCATTTTACTGATGAAGAAATTGAAGCACAGATCATTTAATTGAATTTTGCTCAAGTCAATATGCAATTCTAATTTTTTTAGCTTATATATTTCCCACAGGCTAAAGATAGTTAAATATAAAATTATAATCAGCTCTGGAGATGTTATTTCCTGTACTTTATATTTGGAAATCGTGAGAATTATTTCTTTTTCTCAACAAAAGTATCAACTAACTATACCCAGTTCTCACCTGATTACACACATATTCTCCAGCGAGTGTTTCTCTAGTGCTAATACCTCTCTTCAACTTTTACCAAACCCTAGGTATCGATAACATATGCCTAGACCTGAGTATCACTCATCAGGAAATTTATCATAGATATATTAGACCAAAAGTTAACCTAGAAATGTTTAGAACTAATATTTTTCTTTTTGTTTCTTCAGGTGAGGAGACTAAACCTATAAAAATGAAGCACTTGCAGAACATGCAGAGCTGGATAGTTAATGGAAAAGCTTGGGGTAGAGGGACGGGATGAGAAATAAAATCTGAATTCCTGATCTAATCTGGTACTATTTTTCCAAATTTTTTTTGCTTCTTAGCATTGAGATGAACTCTTACACTATTTTCTAAAATAAATATTATAGATTGTAAGTGAAAGTCTGAGTTTTTAGTACTCTATTCCCACCAGTTTATTTTCAGAACATTTAATTTTGAATAGTTATTATTTTCACTTTTATGTCTCATACTCTACTTGCCAGTTTATTAATTCAACAAGTATTATTTATTGATCATAATGCACATACTGAGGATGTATAGAAATATATTTTTTATGAATAGCTATCTTAAAATTCAGTGCCTTAAATATGCATAGATATCAATTCAACTATCAGTTTAACACAATAGTTCTTATTTTCAAATCCAAGCAACAAAAATTTTAAATAATATAGGCTCTTTAGAGAACAGCAATTTTAAAATTTTGAATACTTAAAATGAGAATTCTATATTAGTAAGAATATCCATAGTTATATAGCATATATAGATATTAGCCACAAAAAGTAGCAAACACTTTACAAATATTTTCTAATTTATTCCTCAAATTAAGCTTATTGGATTGGCTTAATATTATTTTCATTTCATAAATGCAGAAACTGAAATTCGGGTAGGTAAATAATTTACACAAGGCCATGTGTAACTTACTAAGATGTAGAAACACAGAACCTCTCATTATCCCTTTGGTTTATTTTCCCACTCTGGTATGTTTACTGACTTAAATATCTGTTGCTAGTAGCTACAACATGGCATACAAACTGCTTTCTTTAAAGATATATCATGTGGAAGAATATAAAAGTTTAAATAATTTAAATAATCTAACTCTATCATATGAAGAACATGTATACAAATTCTTTAACAAGCCATTCCAACCAGCTGGCTTTTAAATTCAAGCCAAAGGGGAGAAAGAGTAAACTAAGCATATGTCACTCATCTTTGCCAATCAATTCTGCAAATATTCAAACAAGATCAATTAAAAAGTAGAAATGGAAAAGTGAATATTTCTTTAACGTCTGTATTTAAAGGAGCCCTCAAGCTATGTCATCCAATTTGTCAATTATAACAATTTCTAAGATATAACACTATCTTTACAGCCACAGATCTTCAGAGAAATTACTATAAACTTAAAAAAGATGTTTGATAGAATCTCAATAGATGAAAGATGTTGGAAAAGCCATGGAGAGAACTCCTCAAATTTAGTGGATTTTAGCTTTAGGCTTGAAAAACAATTTAGATCTTCGGGGTTTATTTGTTCTATTAGGGTTGTTAAATGGAGACACGCTAAGCTTTAATAAAACCTTTGGAATTGCACCCATATGACCACCTACAGTGCTTTTATCAAAAAATAATTGCAATTAGAAAAAATGTTTAAAAATCTATTGTTTTCAAATTGATAGTCATGGATTCTGCAAACATTATTCTTCCACTAACGTCCCTAGTTTGGAAGAGACCATGCACAATGGAGAGAATGGGTTCTAAGTAATGGGGTGTGGCACACTGAAATACAGCAGGTCCAGCTGTAAATTATTCTTGACTTTCACACATGTATTTACTTATTTTGTACAACTGTTTCACTAAGGCAACACTTGTAGGTAGAATTGGAGTTTTGCCATGGATTGAAAATACTGCCCCAAGGACTACATTATATAAACCTTTTAAAAGCTCCCTCAACTCTGGGGGCACCTGGGTGGCTCAGTTGGTTAAGCGACTGCCTTCGGCTCAGGTCATGGTCCTGGAGTCCCGGGATCAAGTCCCGCATTGGGCTCCCTGCTCGGCGGGGAGTCTGCTTCTCCCTCTGACCCTCTTCCCTCTCGTGCTCTCTATCTCTCATTCTCTCTCTCTCAAATAAATAAATAAAATTAAAAAAAATAAATAAAAGCTCCCTCAACTCTGAAATATTAAGGCTAGTAAATCTATAAAAAAAAGGAATGTGATAAATATTGCTACATTGGCAGTCATATCACAATACATATGCTCCAAATGTAGCAAAGTAATACACTGAACACCTTAAACTTATACAATGATAAATGTCAAATTTATTCAATTTTAAAGAAGAACCTAAGAAATAAGCAAACAGCAAGAGAGAGAGAGATAATAATTACAAAAAGTATAGTTTTTCTCTGTGATTCTGAGGGACACATTACTTTCTCTATAGAACAAGAAAAGAAAAAAAAAAGAAGAAAAAAAAGAATAAGAAAAGAAAAATTAGACTAGGACTTATTATGTGTAGGGAAAATGTGCTATTTGTAAAATCAAATCAGAAGTTGAAGAAGAAACTTAAATAATAGTGCTAAATAATTACAAGTATCTATTGTAAGGTAATATGATAAGGTGTGGGAACTTGCCTTTTATTTAATACTCTAGTGAAATGAGAGCTTACATTATCTAACTCAGCAGTTGGCAAAAATTCAGCTCTATTTTAATATTTTCATTTCAGGAATCATAAAAATCATGAAAGTAGTATTCACACAGATACCTGCTGTTAAGATCTTAATAATAGAAAGTGACTCAAAGTTAAAAAATAGATACAATGAATATAATATAAAAATGAATAATTCTATAGCTATACTATTACTGAAATGTCTATATTTAAATAGTGAGCATTTGTTTTTCAAATAGCACTTTTTAAAATTAAACTATCTCATATAACCTCACTGAAACATGTTCATAAATGTGATAATAAAAGGAACACAGTCTCCAATATACACCCTTACAGAGTATTTGATGAATGCTCTGATTCGTGTGGGATGATTCACTATGGATCCAGAAGTTGTACATTGAACAAGCAGAACTCAGGAGTCAAATAATCATGCAGTGTCATCTCTTACTCTCCAATTAAATGCATTTCAGTTATTCTGGGTTTTCTACTGATTTGAAAGGAATCTGTGGCAGAATCAATGTATTTATGTTCCTCTTACAACAATAATCTAATGAAACATTAAGTCTCAGGTCACAGCTTATTTTCAGAAAGAAAACTGTTCAGTATCAATTTTATTTCTATAGAATAGCAACAAAAAATTGGAAAACTCAATTAAATGTATCACTTATAACAGGATCAATAAGCATCAAATAACTACTAAATTCATCAAAATTGTGAATGACATATATCCTAAACTATTTAACATTACAAAGAGAAATGTGTGCAGTCCATTTAAATCAGACGTATACCATACACTGATGAAGTCAAGATTAAATAGTTAATTCTCTATAACTTACTTTTTAGATTCAGTGAAATTTAAAATCCCTGGAAGTTTCATGATTAAAATTGACTATAAAATTGATAAAGAAATTGATTATAAAGTTCATATGGAAATGCAAAAGGACAAAAAATTAGATAACCTTGAAGAGGAAAGTTGGAGAATTTTTATTACAAAATGTTAATAATTAAGGCAATGGGAAAAAGCAACAAACAGACAAATGGAACAGACTGTAGAGTCTACAAAGAGCCCTATACAGGTGCAATAGATTTATAACAAAGGTACCACAGAAATCCAACAAAGCATCAATGTTCTTTTCAACAACAGTTCTGGATCTAGTGGCGCGTCAAGGGAAAGAACTAAAACTTGACTCCTACTCTCCATCATATACAATGATGGTCTATTACAGACTTTAATAAAGTAAAATCATTAAACTCCTAAAGATAACAAGAAGAAATGTCCTTTTTTTTAAGGTTATTTATTTATTTGACACAGAGAGAGAGGGAGGGAGAGCGAGAGAGCGCAAGCACAAGCAGGGGTAATGGCAGAGGGAGAGGGAGAAGGCTCCCCTCTGAGCCCAATGTGGGGCTCCATCTCAGGATCCTGGGATCATGACCTGAGCCAAAGGCAGACACTTAACCGACTGAGCCACCCAGGCACCCCAAGAGGAAATATCTTCATAAACTTGGGGTAGGCAAAGATTTCTTAAACCACACATAAAAATCAAAAACCAGATTAATATGAAAACTGATGAACTGAACAGTTGAAATTGAAAGTTGAAGGATTTTGTGCATTAAAGATTCCCTTAAATAGTGAAACAGTCACAGAATGTGAGATGTTGCAATACATGTATCTGAAGAACTCATATCCAGAATACATAGAGTTTTCCTATAAATCAGCGGAAGAAAGAATAAACTCTCCCATCTTTCCAAGAGAAAATGAGCAAAATACTTGAACAGGCACTTTATAAAAGAAGACATCCAAATTCTTGGCTCAATCTCTTTAATTAAAAGGGAAATATAAATGAAAAGGACAATGAGATAATCCTACAACCATAAGAATAAGATAACTTTCATGAGGACAATGAGATAATTCTGAAACTACAAGAATTCTATCCATTTTGAATGGCAAAAAAAAAAAAAAAAAAAAACCCTGGAAAAAACAAGTGATAGTGGGATGTGACAACTGCAACTCCCAAGCATGGTAGTTGTAGTTGTAAATTTTAATTGTTAAAATCTTTTTAGAAAACTATTTGTTCAGCATCTACCAAAATAAATATAAACATATCCAATATTAGAGCCATTCCCACCTCTAGCCATGCTACTGCTACCCAAAAGTAATATGCACATTTTGTATCAAAAGACATGCATAAGAATGTTCATATCGATGTTATTTACAGTTGCCAAAGCTGAAAATATTTAATTTAGCCATTAGCAATAGAGTATTAAATATATTGTGGGGGATGCCTGGGTGACTCTGTCGTTGAGCATCTGCCTTCAGCTCAGGTCATGATCCCAGGGTCCTGGGATCGAGCCCCACCTCGGATTCTGCTCAGCAGAAAGCCTGCTTCTCCCTCTCCCACTCCCCCTGCTTGTGTTCCCTCTCTCGCTGTCTCTCTCTGTCAAATAAATAAATAAAATCTTCAATAAATAAATAAATAGTGGGATAGTCATATAATGTAATATAATGCATCAACAGAGGAAAAACAATATACAATAAAAATGAATCATTTTGAGGTAACATTAGGTAAAATGATCAGTTACAAGTAAGTCCAACAATTTTATTGAATTTACATAGGTTTCAAAATTTGGCTTAAATAATGTGGAAGAAGTTAAACAGTTTCTTTGTTGAGGAAGCATGGTGTAGAAATCAGGAATTCCTTAAATACTTGTGCATAGTTACAAGTTTTGTTCTTTTTAATGATCTTTTTCTGCTACTTCTACCATCTCTGTCATTTATAGTTATATTTCCCTACTGATTTTTTCCCCTGGTTTTGAGTCACATTTTCTTGTTCTTGGCCTGCATAAGAGTTTTTGATTGGATGTTATTATGTGATATTTTGAGTGTTTGAATTTATGTCTTCTGTTAAAAAATACAATGCTTTGTTCTGCCACAGAATCAAGGTACATGCTAAGTAATTTGATTATTTTGACCTCTGTTTTTAAAATTTGCCCAGGTGGATCTAAAATAGCCTTCACTTCAGAGCATTCACTCTCACTACTAAGTCATGACTCATCTGGGCTGTCTAGGAATACTGTAACTCTGAGGATGTTCCATTCTGTCTGGTTAGGGACAGAACATCTCATTTTGTACTGAGGTCCAGAAATTTTCAGTTTATAAATCTGGTTGTTCTTCACCTGGTCCTTGGGAGTTTCACATTTCTCATGTGCCTTTAGTAGTCAGTAAACACTCTCATGACCACCACTGAAAATCTCTGGAGGTCTTTTTCTACACAGATCCCTTGTGCTCAGAAAACAATGTTAAAATTTCCAAACACCTCAGTTCCCCTATTATTACTAATTCCTTCACTCACTGAGGCTTCCCTTGTTCAGCTTGGATTCCCCTCTTTGCAATGTGTCCTAGAAAATGCCATAAAGAGGAAAGCAGGATGATTATAGATCTCACCCCGTGTGTCTCCCTCTTCTCAGGGATCACAGTCCTGCATTGATTGTTGTCCAATGTCTGAAAGAATTACTTCATACATTTTGTTTTGTTTGCTAGTTTTATTGCCATAGGTTAAATCTGGTCCTAGTGAAATCAGTAGGGCCATTAGCTTAAGACCTCATTTTATTAGATTTTTTTAATGTTTAAAAAAGTTTTTATAATTGTTTTTGTCATTTTTTGATATGTTTGATTTATGAAAATCAGAAATCTATTTTATATAACTCAAATAACTGGTTTTGAAGTGTACAAAGTACTCAAACTTTGTGACCATCTGTCCTTTGTTACCTTTCATTTCTTACCAGGATACTAAGTTCTTCATTGATTAACCCTCTTACATATCCCTCACAGAGTAATGGGGGAATCTAAACTCAATTTGTTAAAGATTCAAACCTGTCCTAAGTATAAAGTGATAAAATAATAGAATAACATATCAATTTTATTTATAGGCAAGGTGAAAAATATTTTCAAAGTGGTGTGACATAATTTAATTCACCCAAACCAGGGTTTGAGTCCCAGCTCTGTTATTATTAGCACTGTATTCATTAGCAGGTTTTAATCCTCTATGAACCCCAATGTTCTCATCCCTAAAATGGAAATACTAATCTGCCACTAGTGATATTAAAAGAGATAAAGCATGCATTTAGTGAACAGTCAATATTATGATAACACCCTCATTATTTTCTATTTCTATTTTTATTGCAAGTTTCCTAAAAGCTAAGTTATCTAACTTTTAAGTACAGAAAAATAAAACAAAGCCTTTATTTGTTCTTACAAAATGAATAAATTTTTAAATTGAATTTTTGGTATTGATTAGGGACTCTAAATATATTATCTTGTTTTTTGTTATTAACACATCTGTAGGCCAACAAATTAAATTCATAGACAGTTATGTGTAACTCTATAGTTTCTGAGCTAATTCATGTGTCTTGTGTCTCTGCTCCAACCACTAATATGTGTCTTGAGCATAACAAGCAAACCAATACTATATGCCAAGAAATCAAATGCATTGGTAATATATATGCTTTGGAAAGATGAACAGAATGAATTATACTCTGAGATGAAGAGCCTTGTCTTCAAGGTTTCCACAAAAATGCAGAGTCAGCTACTTTATTATCCTGACACTTTCTGTTAATGATAAATGGTACGACAAGTTAAAATGCTTCCTAGTGGACTACACATTCATCATGGTAATGCAGGTATAGAAGCATAATCACAAAAGACATAAACTGTGGCAAACATACCTGATATGTGCAAGGATGATGTTACAGACTATTTAATTCTAACTGGCATTGCAGTATATGTCAATTGTATGATTCACTTTAATACAGGAAGAAATTAGTGAAATTAGACATCATTAAATAAAAAAATATTAACATAAACTTCCTCAGTGATCTGCTGAAATAAAGGAAAAATTTCAAAATATTTAGTAATCACAGAGGGTGATTTGATATTGACTTTACATTGTGATTTTTTCATTGACTCATTTTATATAGAAGAGCATTTCTTAATTTACAAATGTAAAAGGACATTTTAATATTATTTTAACTATTAGTTTCATATATAATTACAATGTGATGAGATAATATATTCCTTATGAATTAAATACTTAAATTTGTTGAGGCTTTGTATAGTTAGTCTTATCATTCTTTCTCTGTATTCAATTATGCTTTTTCCTCTGGATCTTTTAAGTACTTATTTGTTCTTTATCTTTGATTTTCAGGAATTATAAGTGTGAATTTATTTGTATTTATCTTTCTTGGGGTTCATTGAACTTGAAACTGTGAAACAGTTCTCCACCAGATTTGAGAAAATGTCAGCCATTATTTCTTCAAATTTGCTTTCACTGTTTTCTCTCCCCTCTAGTCCTGAGTCTGTCATTATTGATTTGTTGGACCATTTTATATTGTGTCCCACAGTTTGTGATATTCTGTTTACTTTTATTCAATTTCTTTATCTCTGCTGTGAAAATTGGATAATTTCTATTCATTTAGTTCATTCAGTACTTTTTTAATAGGCTTTATTTTTAGAGGAGTTTTAGGTTTATAGAAAATCAAGCAGGAGAAAGATTTCTCATAGAACTTCTGTCACCACATTTGCATAGCCACCCCCTTTTCCACATCCCCACCACAGTGGTACATTTGTTATACCTGATTAAACCTACACTGTCACATCATTATCACTCAAAGTCATAGTTTACATAGGGTTCACTATTGGTATTATACATTCAATACATTTTGACAAAAGTGTAATTGTTATAGTCACCATTATACTATCATACAAAATAATTTCATTGCCCTAAAAATCCTGTGCTCCACTATTCATCCCTCTCTACCTCCAAAACCTTAGCAACAACTGATATTTTACTGCCTCCATAGTTTTTCCTTTTCCATAACGGCAAAGATTTAGAATCAACCAGAATTCAACCTTATTGGATTGGTTTCATTCACTTGGTAATATGCATTTAAGTTTCTTCCATGTCTTTTCAGGATGTGATAGCTCATTTATTTTTAGTGCTAAATAATATTCCATTGTCTGAATGTACCACAGTTTATTTACCCATTCACCCACTGAAGGACATCTTGGTTGCCCTAAGTTTGGGCAATTATGAAAACAGCTGCTATAATAATCTATGTGCAGGTTTAGGTTTGGACGTAAGTTTTCCATTCCTTTGAGTAGATACCAAGGAGCACAACTGCTGGATTTTATGGTAAGAGTATGTTTAATTTTGTAACAAACCACCAAACTGTCTTCCAAAATGGCTGTAACATTGTGTATTCTCACCAGCAATGAATGAGAGTTCCTATCGCTCCACAATCTTACCCACATTTGATGTTGTCAGAGGTCCAAATTTAGGCCATTCTAATAGGTGTGCTGTGGTACATAATTGTTGTTTTAATTTGCATCTCTCTGGTGAAATACAATATGAAACATCTTTCCATATGCTTTTTGCCATCTATATACCTTCTTTCTGAAATGTTTAAGGTTTTTGCCTATTTTTTTAATTGGGCTATAAATTGTCTTATTATAGAGTTTTAAGAGTTCTTTGCATATTTTGGGTAGTAGTCTTTTGTCAAATATGTCTTTTGCAAATATTTTCTCCCTGTGGCTTTTTTTTCATTCTCCTGACAGTATCTTTTGCAGAGCAGACATTTTTATTTTTTAATGAAGTCCAGCTTATCAATTATTCCTTTTTTGGATCATGCCCTTGGTCTTTCACCTAAAAAGTCATCACCATTCCTAGAACTAGAACAAATAATTCAAACACTTTATGGAAGCACAAAAAACCAGAAGAGCCATATCAATCTTGAGAAAGAAAAATAAAGCTGTAGCTATTACAATTCCTGAATTCAAGATATATTACAAAGCCATATTAATCAAAACAGTATGGTACTGGCAAAAAAAATAGACATATAGATCAATGAAACAGAAAAGAGAGCCTAGAAATAAACCTACACTTATATGGTCAATTATTCTATGACAAAGGAGAAAAGAATATACAATGGGAAAAGGACAGTCTCTTCAATAAATGGTGCTGGGAAAACTGGACAGCCACATACAAAAGAATGAAACTAGATCTAACTTTTGAACACCAAAAAGAAAAAAACAAACTCAAAATGGATTAAAGACCTAATATGAGGCCTGAAACCATAAAAATCCTAGAAGAAAACATAGGCAGTGATTTTTCTGACATTGGCTGTAGCAACATTTGTCTATGTATGTCTCCCAAGGCAAGGTAGACAAAAGTAAAAATAACATTTGGGACTACATAAAAAATAAAAAAGCTTTTGCACAGCAAAGGAAACCATCAACAACATAAGAAGTCAACCTACTGAATGGGAGAAGATATTTGCAAATGATATATCCAATAATGGGTTAATATTCAAAATATATATAGAACTTATACAATTAAACACAAATAATCTAATTAAAATATTGGCAGAGCACCTGAATAGGCATTTTTCCAAAGAACACATATAGATGGCTAACAGACACATGAAAAGATGCTCAGCATCACTAATCACAGGGAAATGCAAATCAAACCATAATGAGATATCACCTCACACCTGTTAGAATGGCTAAAATCAAGAAGACCGAAAATAACAAGTGTTGGTGAGCATGTGGAGAAAAAAGAACCTTTAGGTACTGTTGGTGGAATGAAAATTCATGCAGCCTGTGGAAACAGAATGGAGGTTCCTCAAAAAATGTGGAAACAGAATGGAGGTTCCTCAAAAAATTAAAAATAGAAATACCAGTACCATATGATCCAATAATTCAATTACTAGGTATTTAGTAAAAAAAATGAAAGCATTAATTCAAAAAAGATATATACACCGCTATGTTTATTGCAACATTATTTACAATAACCAAGATATGGAAACAACCTAAATATCTATCAATAGATGAATAGATAAGATGTGGTTCATATATATATATATAGAAGAGCATTTCTTAATTTTTTATTTATATATATATATATATATATATATATATATATATATATAATGGAATATTACACAGCCTGAAGAAAGACTAAGATCATGTTATTTGTGACAACATGAATAAACCCAGAAGATATTATGCTAAGTTGAAATAAGTGAGACTGGGAAAGACATATACCATATGATTTCACTCATATGTGGAATCTAAAAAAACAAATGAATAAACAAATAAACAAAAAGCAGAATCAGAATTGATGATTGCCAGAGGGAAGGTAGGTGGGGGGGTAAATGGGTAAAGGGGAGTGGGAAATACAGACTTCCAGTTACGAATGAATAAGTCATATCAATAAAAGGCACAGCATAGGGAATATAGTCAATGACATCATAGTAGCATTATATAGTGACAGAAGGTAGCTAGCTACACTTGTCGTGAGCAGAGCATAACAGATAGAGAAGTTGAATCACTATGTTGTACACCAAAAGTAATGCAACACTGTGTGTCAACTATACTCAAATAAAAAATTATTTAAAAAATAAACAGGGGTGCCTGGATGGCTCAGACAGTTAAGCAGCTGCCTTCCGCCCAGGTCATGATCTCAGGGTTCTGGGATCAAGCCCCACATATGGCTCTCTGCTCAACAGAGAGCCTTCTTCTCCCTCTCCCTCTGCCTGCCACTCTGCCTACTTGTGCTCTATGTCTCTGTCAAATGAATAAATAAAATATTTTAAAAAATAAAAAAATAAAAAATGAATTAAAAAAATAAAAAGTCATCTCCAAACCCAAAGCCATCTAGATTTTCTCCTGTTATCTTCTAGGAGATTTATAGCTTTGCATTTTTAGGTCTATGATTCGTGCGTGTGTGCGTGTGTGTGTGTGTCTGTGTGTCTGTGTGTCTGTGTGTTTCAAGATTTTATTTAAATTTTAGTTAACATATAGTATAATATTAGTTTTAGGAGTAGAATTTAGTGATTCGGTCAGAGCAAGATGGCGGAGGAGTAGGAGACCTAGATTTCGTCTGGTCTCAGGAATTCAGCTGAATAGGGATCAAACCATTCTGAATACCTACGAACTCAACAGGAGATCGAAGAGGAGAGTAGCAACAACTCTCTGAACAGAGAAGTGACCACTTACTGGAAGGTAGGACGTGCGGAGAAGTGAATCCAAGGCGATATTCAGAAGGATAGATGGCAGGGGAGGGGCCTCCGCCGGCCGCTTCTGGCAAGTGATAGAGCCGTGGAGCACTAAATTGGACCTTTTAGAAGTTGGCTTGGCTGAGGGACGTCGCTGCAGTGGCTAAGCAGGGGGTGGAATCCTCCCAGGACAGTGTGGTCTCAGGACCCTTGGGGTCACAGAAAGACCGGGGGTGCCTGAGTGCGCCAGAGCTCCCAGGTATCAGAGCGGGGAAGCCGGCTGCAGAGACGGAGCCGAGGCGCCGGCTCTCAGCTCGGGGTTGCCATAAACTGTGATCCGCAGCCCAGTCAGGCCACTGCTCCTCCAGCAGGGACCCAACAAGCAGCAGAGCTGGGGAGACTCCCCTTCCTTCCCAGGGAGGAGCGGCACGGGAACACACCGCAGGGATCTGCTGGGTTTGGAGACTCCACACGGGGTCGGGTGCCAGAGATAGCAACGCTCGGTCACAGGCCGGGTGAGCACGGAGTGCGGCCGGAGCCCAGGGAGACGGGAGTGACTGCTTTTCTCTGGGGGCACACTGAGGAGCGGGGCCCCGAGTTCTCAGCTCCTCCAGGTGGAGATTGGGAGGCCACCATTTTTGCCCTGGTCCTCCAAAGCTGTACTGAGAGCTTGCAGGGAACAAAAGCTCCTGAGAGCAAACCCGAGCAGCTTCCTTAGGCCGGACTGACAAGGGCAGGGCAATTCAGCCTCCGGCAAAAACATTTGGAAACCACAGCAACAGGCCCCTCCCCCAGAAGATCAGCATGAACAGCCAGCAAGCCAAGACCAAGTTTACCGATCAAGGAGAACGGGAGAACTCCAGCACTAGGGGAATACTGCACATAGAATTCATGGCTTTTTTTTACCATGATTCATTAGTTCATCAAAGTTCATTTTTGTTAACTTTATTTTATTTTTCTTTTTCCCTTTTTCAACCAACATTTTATCAATCCCTTTAAAAAAAAAAAAAAAACATTTTTTATTTTTCATTTTTAGAGTCATATTTTATCCCTTCATAGTAGTTACCCTTATTTTTGGCATATATATATATAAGCTGTTCTCTCTTTAAAATTTTGAGATACAGTTTCTTCTAACAGATCAAAATATACTCTAAATCACTAGTGTATGGCTTTGTTCTAGTCTCCTGCCTGATCACATTCTCTCCCTTTATCCTTTTTTTTTTCTTAAATCTTCTTTCTTTTTACAAACAATTTCTTATCAAGTCCTTTTATAAAATCTTTTATAATTTTCATCTTTATAGTCATCTTCAATCCCTTCATTGTATCAACCCTTATTTTGTACATATATGTCTTTCTTCCTTTAAAATTTTAGGAGGCACTTTTTTCTAACAGACCAAAATACGCCCAAAATCTAGTGTGTGGCACTGATCTATGCACTAGCCTGATCATATTTGATCATATTCTGCTTTTTTTGTATTGTTCTGTTTTTGTTTTTATCTTTTTTTTCTTTTTTTTCTCTTTCATTTTTCTTTCTTTCCCTTTCTTTTCCCCTGGTTTCAGGTCTTTTCTGATTTGTATAGAGTATATTTGCTGGGGACATTGTAAACCTGTTAGCATTTTGTTCTCTCATTCATCTGTTCTCCTCTGGACAAAATGACAAGACGAAAAAAATCACCTCAGCATAAAGAACAAGAGGTAGTACCGTCAGCCAGGGAACTACTCAATACGGACATTAGTACGATGTCGGACCTAGAGTTCAGAATCATGACTTTAAAGATACTAGCTGGGCTTGAAAAAAGCATGGAAGTTATTAGAGAAACCCTTTCTGGAGAAATAAAAGAACTAAAATCTAACCAAGTCGAAATCAAAAAGGCTATTGATGAGGTGCAATCAAAAATGGGGGCACTAACTGCTAGGATAAATGAGGTAGAAGAGAGAATCAGTGATATAGAAGACCAAATGATGGAAAATAAAGAGGCTGAGAAAAAGAGAGAGAAACAACTACAGGATCACGAGGGCAGAATTGAGAGATAAGTGATACGATAAGATGAAACAACATTAGAATAATTGGGATCCCAGAAGAAGAAGAGAGAGAGAGAGGGGCAGAAGGTATATTGGAGCAAATAACAGCAGAGAACTTCCCTAATGTGAGGAAGGAAACAGGCGTCAAAATCCAGGAGGCACAGAGAACCCCTCTCAAAATCAATAATAATAGGTCAACACCCCGACATCTAATAGTAAAACTTACGAGTCTCAAGGACAAAGAGAAAATCCTGAGAGCAGCTCGGGAGAAGAGATATGTAACCTACAATGATAGAAACATTAGATTGGCAACAGATCTATCCACAGAGACCTGGCAGGCCAGAAAGGACTGGCATGATATCTTCAGAGCACTAAACGAGAAAAATATGCAGCCAAGAATACTATATCCAGCTAGGCTGTCATTGAAAATAGAAGGAGAGATAAAAAGCTTCCAGAACAAACAAAAACTAAAGGAATTTGCAAACACGAAACCAGCCCTCCAAGAAATATTGAAAGGGGTCCTCTAAGCAAAGAGAGAGCCTAAAAGCAGCAAAGATCAGAAAGGAACACAGACAACATACAGTAACAGTCACTTTACAGGCAATACAATGGCACTAAATTCATACCTTTCAATAGTTACCCTGAATGTAAATGGGCTAAATGCCCCAATCAAAAGACACAGGCTATCAGATTGGATTAAAAAACAAGACCCATCAATAGGCTGTCTGCAAGAGACTCATTTTAGACCCAAAGACACCCCCAGATTGAAAGTGAGGGGGTGGAAAACCATTTACCATGCTAATGGACACCAAAAGAAAGCTGGGGTGGCAATCCTTCTATCAGACAAATTAGATTTTAAAACAAAGACTGTAATAAGAGATGAAGAAGGACACTATATCCTACTTAAAGGGTCTATCCAACAAGAAGATCTAACAATTGTAAATATCTATGCCCCTAACATGGGAGCAGCCAATTATATAAGGCAATTAATAACAAAAGCAAAGAAACACATTGACAACAATACAATAATAGTGGGGGACTTTAACACCCCTCTGACTGAAATGGACAGATCATCTAAGCAAAAGATCAACAAGGAAATAAAGACTTTAAATGACACACTGGACCAAAAGGACTTCACAGACATATTCAGAACATTCCATCCCAAAGCAACGGAATAGACATTCTTCTCTAGTGCCCATGGAACATTCTCCAGAATTGATCACATCCTAGGTCACAAATCAGGTCTCAACTGGTACCTAAAGATTCGGATCATTCCCTGCATATTTTCAGACCACAATGCTTTGAAACTAGAACTCAATCACAAGAGGAAAGTTGGAAAGAACTCAAATACATGGAGGCTAAAGAGCATCCTATAAAGAATGAATGGGTCAACCAGGAAATTAAAGAAGAATTAAAAAAATTCATGGAAACCAATGAAAATGAAAACACAACTGTTCAAAATCTTTGGGATACAGCAAAGGCAGTCCTGAGAGGAAAGTATATAGCAATACAAGCCTTTCTGAAGAAACAAGAAAGGTCTCAAATACACAACCTAACCCTACACCTAAAGGAGCTGGAGAAAGAAGAGCAACTAAAGCCTAAACCAAGCAGGAGAAGAGAAATAATAAAGATCAGAGCAGAAATCAATGAACTAGAAACCAAAAGAACAGTAGAACAAATCAACGAAACTAGGAGCTGGTTCTTTGAAAGAATTAACAAGATTGATAAAACCCTGGCCAGACTTATCCAAAAGAAAAGAGAAATGACCCAAATCAACAAAATCATGAATGAAAGAGGAGAGATCACAACCAACACCAAAGAAATACAAACCATTATAAGAACATATTATGAGCAAGTCTATGCCAGCAAATTAGATAACCTGGAAGAAATGGATGCATTCCTAGAGATGTATCAACTACCAAAATTGAACCAAGAAGAAATAGAAAACCTGAACAGACCTATAACCACTAAGGAAATTGAAGCAGTCATCAAAAATCTCCCAAGAAACAAAAGCCCAGGGCCAGATGCCTTCCCAGGGGAATTCTATCAGACATTTAAAGAAAATTAATACCTATTCTCCTGAAACTGTTCCAAAAAATAGAAATGGAAGGAAAACTTCCAAACTCATTTTATGAGGCCAGCATTACCTTGATCCCAAAACCAGACAAAGACACCATCAAAAAGGAGAATTACAGACCAATATCCTTGATGAAGATGGATGCAAAAATTCTCACCAAAATACTAGCCAATAGGATCCAACAGTACATTAAAAGGATTATTCACCACGACCAAGTGGGATTTATCCCTGGGCTGCAAGGCTGGTTCAACATCCACAAATCAATCAACGTGATACAATACATTAACAAAAGAAAGAACAAGAATCATATGATCCTCTCAAAAGATGCAGAAAAAGCATTTGACAAAGTACAGCATCCTTTCTTGATCAAAACTCTTCAGAGTATAGGCTTAGAGGGTACATACCTCAATATCATAAAAGCCATCTATGAAAAACCTACAGCGAATATCATTCTCAATGGGGAAAGGCTGAGAGCTTTTCCCCTAAGGTCAGGAACGCGGCAGGGATGTCCACTCGCACCACTGCTATTCAACATAGTATTAGAAGTCCTAGCCACAGCAATCAGACAACAAAAAGAAATCAAAGGCATCCAAATCGGCAAAGAGGAAGTCAAACTCTCCCTCTTTGCAGATGATATGATACTGTATGTGGAAAACCCAAAAGACTCCACCCCAAAACTGCTAGAACTCATACAGGAATTCAGTCAAGTAGCAGGATATAAAATCAATGCACAGAAATCAGTGGCATTCCTATACACCAACAACCAGACAGAAGAGAGACAAATCAAGGAGTCGATCCCATTTACAATTGCACCCAAAACCATTAGATACCTAGGAATAAATTTAACCAAAGAGGCAAAGGATCTGTACTCAGAAAACTATAAAATACTCATGAAAGAAATTGAAGAAGACACAAAGAAATGGAAAAACGTTCCATGCTCATGGATTGGGAGAATCAACATTGTGAAGATGTCAATGCTACCTAGAGCAATCTACACATTCAATGCAATCCCCATCAAAATACCAAACACTTTTTTCAAAGAAATGGAACAAATAATCCTAAAATTTGTACGGAACCAGAAGAGACCCCGAATAGCCAGAGGAATATTGAAAAAGAAAAGCAAAGCTGGTAGCATCACAATTCCGGACTTCCAGCTCTATTACAAAGCTGTCATCATCAAGACAGTATGGTACTGGCACAAAAATAGACACATAGATCAATGGAACAGAATCGAGAGCCCAGAAATGGACCCTCAACTCTATGGTCAACTTATTTATGACAAAGCAGGAAAGAATGTCCAATGGAAAAAAGACAGTCTCTTCAACAAATGGTGTTGGGAAAATTGGACAGCCACATGCAGAAGAATGAAACTGGACCATTTCCTTACACCACACACAAAAATAGACTCCAAATGGTTGAAAGACCTAAACGTGAGACAGGAGTCCATTCAAATCCTAAAGGAGAACACAGGTAGCAACCTCTTCGACCTCAGCCGCAGCAACTTCTTCCTAGAAACATCGCCAAAGGCACGGGAAGCCAGGGCAAAAATGAACTATTGGGATTTCATCAAGATAAAAAGCTTTTGCACAGCAAAAGAAACAGTCCACAAAACCAAAAGACAACCGACAGAATGGGAGAAAATATTTGCAAATGACATATCAGATAAAGGGCTAGTATCCAAAATCTATAAAGAACTTATCAAACTCAACACCCAAAGAACAAACAATCCCATCAAGAAATGGGCAGAAGACATGAACAGACATTTTTCCAAAGAAGACATCCAAATGGCCAACAGGCATATGAAAAAGTGCTCAACATCGCTCGGCATCAGGGAAATCCAAATCAAAACCTCAATGAGATACCACCTCACACCAGTCAGAATGGCTAAAATTAACAAGTCAGGGAACGACAGATGTTGGCGGGGATGTGGAGAAAGGGGAACCCTCTGACACTGTTGGTGGGCATGCAAGCTGGTGCAACCACTCTGGAAAACAGTATGGAGGTTCCTCAAACAGTTGAAATTAGAGCTACCATTCGATCCAGCAATTGCACTACTGGGTATTTACCCCAAAGATACAAATGTAGGGACCTGAAGGGGTACATGCACCCCAATATTTATAGTAGCAATGTCCACAATAGCCAAACTGTGGAAAGAGCCAAGATGTGCATGGACAGATGAATGGATAAAGAAGATTTGGTATATATACACAATGGAATATTATGCAGCCATCAAAAGGAATGAGATCTTGCCATTTGCAACGACATGGATAGAACTGGAGGGTGTTATGCTGAGTGAAATAAGTCAATCAGAGAAAGACATGTATCATATGACCTCACTGATATGAGGAATTCTTAATCTCAGGAATCAAACTGAGTGTTACTGGAGTGGTTGGGGGTGGGAGGGATGGGGTGGCTGGGTGATAGACATTGGGGAGGGTATGTGCTACAGTGAGCGCTGTGAATTGTGCAAGACTTGAATCACAGATCTGTACTTCTGAAACAAAGAACGCAACATATTTTAAGAAAAAAGAAAAAGAAGAAGATAACAGGAGAGGAAGAATGAAGGGGAGTAAGTCAGACGGGGAGACGAACCATGAGAGATGATGGACTCTGAGAAACAAACTGGTGATTAACATAACAATAAAAAATTAAAAAAAAAAGAATTTAGTGATTCATCACTTATATATAACACCCAGTGCTCATCAAACAAGTGCCCTCCTTAAAAAGAAGATAGTAGGAAGGGAAAAATTAAGGGGGTGAGAATCAGAGGGGGAGACAAACCATGAGAGACTATGGACTCTGAGAAACAAACTGAGGGTTCTAGAGGGGAGGGGGTGGGGGGATGGGTTAGTCTGGTGATGGGTATTAAAGAGGGCATGTACTGAATGGAGCACTAACTGTTATACACAAACAATGAATCATGGAACACTACATCAAAAACTAATGACGTAATGTATGGTGACTAACATAACATAACATAACAAAACATGACAAAATAATAAAATAAAATAAAAGTGCCCTCCTTAATACCCATCACCCATTTAGCCCATCCCCCACCCAGCTCCCCTCCAGCAACCCTGTTTGTTTTCTATAGTTAAGAGTCTCTCATGGGATGCCTCCCTCTCTCCTTTTTTATTTTTTTCCGTTTTCCCTATGTTCATCTGTTTTGTTTCTTAAATTCCACATATGAGTAAAATCATATGGTACTTGCCTTTCTCTGGCTGACTTGTTTTGCTTACCATAATACACTCTAGTTCCATCCACGTTGTTGCAAATGGCAAGATTTCATTCTTTTCGATGGCTGAGTAATATTCCTGTGTGTGTGTGTGTGTGTGTGTGTGTGTGTGTGTGTGTATGTGTGTATGAGATACACACACTACCTCTTCTTTATCCTCTCATCAGTCAATGGACATTTGGCCTCTTTCCATAACTTGGCTATTGTTGATAATGATCCTATAAACATTGGGGAGCATGTGCCCCTTTGAATCAGAATTTTTTTATCCTTTGGATAAATACCTAGTAGTGCAATTGCTGGGTCATAGGGTAGCTCTATTTTTAACGTCCTCGGGAGCTTCCACACTGTTTTCCAGAGTGGCTGCACCAGTTTACATTTCCACCAACAGTGTAAGAGGGTTCCCCTTTCTCCACATCCTCACCAACAGCTGTTGTTTCCAAAAATGTGGAATGCTTCACAAATTTACATGCCATTCTTGCACAGGAGCCATGCTAATCATCTCTGTATCCTTCCAGTTTTAGTATATGTGCTACCAAAGTGAGCATTAGGATTTAATTTTTGTGAGGAGTGTAAGACTTATGTTCAGATTCATCCTTTTGCATGCATATGTCCTATTTTTCCAGATCCACTTGTTGCAGAGACGATCTTTGCTCCATTGTGTTGCCTTTGCTCTTTTGTCACATATCAGTTGACTATATTTATGTGGGTCTATTTTGGAGCTCTCCATTCTATTCCAGCGATCTGTCTACTCTTTCACCAAAATACTGTCCTGATTACTGTAGCTTTATAGTAAATGTTAAGGTCAGGTAATGTCAGTCCTCCAACACTGTTCTCCTCAGACACAAAGAGGAATGAAATAAGTAGTCTAAGATGGATCCAACCTATTGTAAATACGTGCACATGGATTCTGCAATTAATCATTGAAAAGCAACTGATGTGATAAAGTCATGCTTAAAAGGAAAATGGCCTCTGCTTTTTAGGACACATGTGCTACTAGCATGATTAGGCCCAAATGCGAATTGAATTGATGATTTTAACCTTATATAGATGCAATATAAACATGGATTTTACATATTTTAATATTGATGAAATCCAAATATATCCTACATTTGGTGCCAAAAGAAATGTTCCAGGTAGAGGTATAAGATGTGAATTTTCTGTTTTTGCTAATTTATTAATTCATAGAATTTACATGCTAATCCATCTGTCATCTGAATTCATTTCTTTGTTTTGATGTTATCACATATTTGCTTTTTAATTAAAATGAATGCTTAATGAGGCTTAATATGTCTCCAAAAATTTTAAATTCTGAAGCACCATTGAAATAAGATTACCAAGCATTTAGATATTACCACTTGGATACATGGTAATATGATCAAAAACAGCAAAAATTGCCAAGCATGCCAGAATTAGAACTTTACAAATGTAGAAGTTTGGAAAAATTCCGTTTAATGAAGAGACATACAGATAATAGCTAAAGAAGAAATACAGACTATCTGTGTTTGTCATCATACATCAAATTTAAATGTTGGTTTTAAAAAGCCCTGCATCATTATAATGTCATGAACAAACAAAAGTAATTTTGGGATTCTTTAAGATGTGAATATATGGAAAGCATAGACTCATATTGGATTACTTAATCTGTGTACTTCTGTCTAGACTATCACTCCTTTCTATTTACAACACTAGCAACACCATGGCTACTATTTTATTTGTGATCATCATTACTAATATCTTTTAGCTTTGTTTATATCAATTCTAAAACATAACTGCACAACTCTCAAGTTATCTCTGAACCTCAGAATTCACTGCCTATGACCTTATGGAGAATAAGAAAACATTCTGGACCCACTCAAATCTCTATTTTTTTTCTATCTTACCTCAAAACATCTAAATAGAATATATTTTATTTTTAAGTTTATTTACAGTTTCCACTCAGCAGAATAAATCCAATAAAAGCAAAGTTTCTGTCTGTACTGTCCATTGCCATATCCCAGCACTAGAACAGACCATAACCTATAATAGGTGCTCAGCAAGCATGGGTTAAATGGATATATAAATCCTGAAGAAAAAAATATATTTACAGATTAATGCTGATCATTACATGCATACTTTTAACTCATCCCCTCCAAAAAAAATAAATCCTGAAATATTTCTCTGTTTTAATTCAGGCAAAATACCATACACTGGTTGGCTTATATACAATAGCTATGGAGGCTAGGAAGTACAAGATCAAAGTGCTAGCACATTCTATTTGTAGTAAGACCTTACTCTCTGTTTCACAGTACCTTCATGCTGTGTTGTCACATGGTATAAGGGGTAAGGGAGCTTTATGGACCTTTTTTTAATAAGGGCCCTAATCATCTCCTACCTCCCAATACCATCAACTTGAGGATTAGATTTTATTATATGAATTTTGAGGGGACACAGTCAGGACATAGCAGTATCTTACAAATGATCAAATTAAGCCACATAACAAAGAGAAAAAATTAGTTCAAGAAAAGCACATATCTTCAAAGTCACAGAAAACCACCCAGAGGAAAAGAAAATTAATAAATTAATCTTATGTGTTAGATAGATCCCCTGGGCAGCAGATACTAAGGTGGAATTAGAAATACAGATTTATTGAGGGATAATGCCTATGAAAGTTAAAAGGGAAAGGGAGAAAGAATAGGCAAGAAAAGCCTTCAGACTGTAATACAGGTCTTATATTTCTGAAAGAAGGGGGCTGGGGGTAGGAACATGGGGTAAAAAGAGCCTCCAAGCATAGTACAACTCCACAGCGGAGACCTGAATTGACCACAACAGCAAGTTCTTGAAACTTCATGGTGCTCAGTCACTGATGAGGACTTTCTAGAAGGTCAAGACTGGCAAGCTGAAGTACAGTCTAAAGGCAATCAAAGCTGGAGACTGTGAGCCAGTTTTGCAATGCATAGCTGGTTCTCTTCACCAGTTATTTGAAAAGCATACTTCTATGGCTGCCACATGATATGAACCTACGTTGAGGGACTACAGCTTTGGATGGAAGATAGGAGATAATTTTCTTCTTCTAAGGGCAAGGTAACATAATAAGCCCTGCATGACCAGACAACTGTCCTAACAGATGTATATCAAATGACCATATCTGAACAGAGAAATGAGAAACAAATTCTGGGACCTAGAAATTCTATCACATGTGGAAATCACCATATGTGGAAATCACATGTCCCAAACCAAGGTTGGGCTTTATCCAACACACATATTCTCAAAAAGAACTAAGCCTGGGAGCTCTATTAATAGAATAAATCGAACAGTCTTGTATTTGAACTGTCGTTGAGGTAAAATTTAAAAATGCATGCATTTCTTGGGGCATCTGGGTGGCTCAGTTGTTAAGCATCTGCCTTTGGCTCAGGTCATGATCCCAGGGTCCTGGGATTGAGCCCTGTGTCAGGCTCCTTGCTCAGTAGGAAGCCTGCTTCTTCCTCTCCCACTCCCCCTGCTTGTGTTCCCTCTTTCACTGTGTCTTTCTCTGTCAAATAAATAAATAAAAATCTTAAAAAAAATAAAAATGCATGCATTTCTTTATTCTTGTTTATGTTTATTTCTGTGTCATTGTTATTGTTGGGTAGGGGAGAGGGTGGGAGGGTTAGTCTTCAACTCATCCTAAAATATATATATATAGATAGATAGATTTTCCAGAACATGATCAAGATAGTTAGGCAAAGGGGTGTAGAGATGCAGCCACCTGTGATGGTCCAGTACAGGAACTAATATGGGAGTACTAAAAAAGGTAGAAACAATAGTGACTATGGATGGTTTTACATTTGGGCCATATTCCTACAGGTAAGTATTATCACATGAAATATACTACAACAGTGATGAGTAACTAATGTAAAAATTAGCTAAATAAAAGAGACTAGTATAAAATTATAGCGCTGTCCAACTGTCAGGTTAAAACATAGTGTATTAGATTTTTATTGCTGCAGTAACAAATGACCACAAATTTAGTGGCATAAAACAACACAGATTTATTATCTCACATATTTTGTAGGTCAGAAGTTAGGGTAAGCTACGGTTTCATAAAGCTGAAATCAAGGTGTTGGCAGGGCTGCCTTCTTTATTGGAGGCTCTGATTGTTGGCTTTCAAGTTGTTGGCTGATTCCATTTGCTTGTTATTGTAGAACTGAGGTTTCTATTTTCTCACCAGCTGTCAGTCTCACTTCCTTTGCTCCTAGATGTCTGCATTCTTTGTCATGCTTCCCATGTTGTCCCTCCAACAACAGTGCATCAAGCCCCTCTTGTGCTTTGGATATCTCTGACTTCTCTTGCTACCTCATCTCACTTCACTTTTGGAAGGTTCTCTGCTTTTACGGACTGTGTGGTTAGATTGGACCCAGTGAGATAATATGAGATCATCTACCCGATGACAACTGTAAAATCCTTTGCCATATAACATATTCATAAATTCTAGGGATTTTAGCCTGGATGTCTTTGTGGTCCCATTCCCTAATTGTACTTTTAAAAATGAAATGAAATTCCAAATTACTCAAATTAAATTTGAATATATATAAAATACTTGCATTTGTATATACACATATATGAATATAAATGCATGTGAACATGTATTTCCCTCCAATGTCTAAATCATTAATGGTAAGATACATTTTTCCATCTATTTTCAACCCATATTCCACTTAAATGTGTAGAAAAAAATAAAATCAAAACATGTAAGAATCCAAACGTTTTTGAATAAGTAATTTTAATTTAGAAAATCATCAAAGCAATCTCATTAATAAAATATTGAGGGACATTCATGATGTCTACTTAATTTTGTTCCTGTTCCTTGAATATGGACAGCAATTGTTCCTTTTTCTCTTGAAGGACACATGAGCTGTTCCTGAATTATGGTTACATTTTACCACTTAAATTCAGGGAAACAATATTGTTTTAAAATAGGCTGTATTATCTTGCATTTCTCTGTGGGATATTCTGGGGAAAAGTGAAAATGATTTTAGCTACTGTAGCACTACCTACATCAAAATAGAATAATTATGTTGCAGGTGGGAAACTACTCAAGGTACCTGCAGAGTACAGATAAAGTGGTTCATTGGCCATCCGTTTCCCAGGCTGTTTAGCTTAATCTGAAGAGTACGTATAATGCATATTAATCCAAATAGCCCTGAACTCCAGCCATTTAGAGAAAGCACATCTGAATCTTCCTTAAAAATAGGTTTAGTAATACAATTTTTTCTGGTTCTCATAATTATACTGGGTATTTTAAGACCTATCAGGAAGCCCATATTGTTATTCTAAAATACTTATCCAGAATTTTCACCCTTCTGAGATTCCCCCACAATAAAGGGAGTGATGATGCCCTGCATGTGTACCATGTCAGAAGATGTTCAAAATATCACATCATAGCTAAAAATATGTAAACTCCTAGTTTGCACAATTATAGCAGGTAGATAGCTCAAGTTTAGTGGGAAATTCCCAAAGTATGAAATATTACATCTTTCTTTAAAAAAAGTGTCAAAAATGAAAGTGTAACTTGTTCATTCCTACAAAAACATTTATGGTCTATATATTAAACATTCACATATATTTTAAGATACTGTGACATTATGCCACATAGGTCTGTTCATTTGCTCTGTTAATTACACATCATATATGATGGTTGACAAGTAACTTGGGGCTTGGAACACAAGTAACAATCTAGCAAGCATATACGATGCCAAATACCATTTATAATTCCTTGATGTTCACAGGCTAGCAAAATCTTTTTCACAGTTCTGCTGATCATCCCCATGCATTTAAGGCATAATATCTATGAAAGTTACATAATGACCAACATCACTTTTAAATAATTAAAATTAATATTTTTGAATTAAGTCATATAATTAAAATAAAGTCAGTATTAAATTAAATATATTTTATCTGGAAGATAAGTATGTAGTTATCTGGAAGATAAATCTATGTAAAAGTAATAACTTACAACAGAGTTATCTGTAAATCACACATACTATTATATGATTTACGGTCAAAGCAAGACCAAGTGATTTGAGTTAGAGATGGGAGAAATAAATTTTCTTACATCAGCCTTGAATATAATATTCAAAATTATAGAAAATATTTGTATAACTCAAAAAGTGTCCATGCATCCTACCAGTCCATACAACTGACACTTTTGACTAAGATAAGCCATTCTCATTTCCTAATCAAGGATCTTACATTAGGAGGAAAACAAAATGCATTAATTGGTTTTTAATAAATATATCTGACATTAATAAATGAATGGAAATTGTAAACAGGTAAGTATGCAAAGCAAATTAAGGGAAATTATTTCTTCTTTTCATTTGACTTGAGGTAATACTCTTATTAAACTCATCATACTACTTTTAGTTCCTGCCCTTATAACTTTTTCTTGGCTGTTATAAATCTTTACCCAGAAAATTAATAAAACATGAAAATGTATTGCTTAATCTAAGCTTTTTATTCTCTCAAGTTAAGGAAATTAACTTACTTTATTTGATCAAGTTTAAAAAGAGGAAATTTCTATAAGTGATCTAAATATATTTTACAATACAAGAGAAGATGTGTTTTTTAAGTTTTAACTTAAATCTGATTTTTGGTGTAATCTAACTTGACAATTGGAACAAAACAAAACAAAAAGTAATTTTATAGATAGTTCCAGAAAGACAAAGTTACATACAAACTAACTAAGCATCTGATCTGATGTACAATTTTTACTTTTGTACTTCTCAAATAACGTGAAGGAAATCTCTACAAAGTAGTCAGTGAGAATTTTTAAAGCTTGCATTCTATACTGCATAATTTGAAAGTCACTTAAAATTTCTGATTAACAGTGAAAATTAAAATGTTACCTTATAAATGGAGATATAGGGAACCCATTCACTGTTATTCAAAAATTTTAAATAACTTTCAAATTATGCAGTGTAGAATGCAAGCTAATTATGCTAAGTGAAATAAGTCAAGTAGAGAAAGTCAATTATCATATAGTTTCACTTATTTGTGGAACATAAGGAATAGCAGGGAGGACATTAGGAGAAGGAAGGGAAAAATGAGGGTGGGGGAACCAGAGGGAGAGATGAACCATGAGAGACAATGGACTCTGAGAAACAAACGGAGGGTTTTAGAGTGGAAGCAGCTGGGGTGATGGGTTAGCCCAGTGATGAGTATTAAGGAGGGCACAAATTTCATGGAGCACTGGGTGTTATACAAAAACAATGAATCGTGGATCATTACCGGGCTAACACATCCCCCCTCCCCCCTCCCCTCTAAAACCCTGAGCCATGAGAGACTATGGACTCTGAGAAACAAACAGGGTTTTAGAGGGGAGGGGGGATGGGGGATGGGTTAGTCCTGCGATGGGTATTAAGGAGGGCACGTATTTCATGGAGCACTGGGTGTTATGTACAAACAATGAATCATGGAACACTACATCAAAAACTAATGATGTACTGTATGGTGACTAACATAACATAATAAAAAAAAAGAATACAAAAGAAATGCTATTAAGTCAGTTATAAGGCATTCACCATTTAAAATTTAATTGACTCAAATTTCTAGAATAGATATTCTCAATGGATTTTGTTCAAGGACAAAACTCTAAATGACAAAAATATTTGTGAACAAAATGGAAGGGCTTAAATATCAGAAAAACACTAAATAAGTCAGTAATAATTTTATTGAAATTATTATTTTCCAGTATGCTTCACAGTTTCTATAAACAGTGACAATGTTTTCTCTGTTCATTTGGCTGTCCTTCAAAATTGTCACTTGGTTTTAGGTCTTAGTCCTGATCTCGTTATAGTAGATCCCATGGAGTAAGTTTTTAAATATTGATTGATTAAGAGAGAGCAGGGCACAAGTGAGAGGGACAGAGGGAGAGGGAGAGAGGTTCTCAAGCAAACTCCCCGCTGAGCACAGAGCCCAATGTGGGGCTTGATCTCAAGACCCTAAGATGAGGACCTTAGCCAAAACCAAGAGCTGGACCTTAACCGATTCTGCCACCTAGGGCACCCCTCATGTAGTAAGTTTTTAAACTCATTTTTAAACTCTTGCCTCTTATTATTAATAAGGTAATTATAAACTACACAAATCCTTGGCAGATATCTATAGAACATCAGATATAGTTAGTTGAGACAAAAATATATTTTGAATACTTATTAATATTTAGCATCTGTGGAAGATTTCAGTACAACATTATCCAGGACACAGTACCTGAAATAGTTGCTCTAGAAACACCAATGGTCAGTGAACATAGCCCAGCCATGAGAATGGTAACTTTTGATACTGTTCTATTTGTTCTACAGTTATGACCCTTATCTTTAAACATCTTAGCATGCATAAAGGATATTATCTTTCCTGTACCTTTTATTACCTGAAAAATTGTGTCCAAAGTACATATGCTATTATACTATAATTACTTTTTCTAAATATATAATCAGAAATGTTTCACATAATTTTCTAATTTCAATTGTCTATAATCTTGTATGTGGTTATATATTTCCATTACTGAACATTTTTAAAATTGGATCTGTATCAATATTAGAAAATTTTTGGTTTAGAGCTTAGTGTATACCTCATAATTTTGGTCCCCTTTTATAGGTTCCACAATTACCCTATCCTTACATAATTTACATAATTTTATATCTACATATAGTGATATATATGCATAGTGATGTGTACATATATATTGGTGATATACAGATATAAAGATATTTGTTATGAGGATTTAACTCACATGGTTATAAAGACTGAATAGTTTCAAGATCTGCAATTACAAGCTGCAGATCCAGGATAGTGAAAATTATAGTTCCAGTTCAAAGGCCTGAGAACCAGGAGAGTCGCAGCTATACATTCTAGTCTGTAATGAGCCCAAAGGCAGGAAAAGATCAATATCCAGTCTCCAAAACAGGCAAAGAGAGCAAATTATTCTTTACTCCACAGTTTTGTTCTATTTAGGCCTTCACTGGATTGGATGAGGCCCAACAACACTGAAGAGAGCAATCTGCTTTATTCAGTCTAATTATTCAAACGTTAATTTCATCCAGACCCATGAAGAATAATGTTTTAACTAAATATCTGGACACCCTGTGACCCAGTCAAGTTGACTAAAATTAATCATCATACTTGGATTCATGAAAATTGGAAAATGATTTAACTATGTGGCCAGGAGCATGGAAGAAGCAAAATTAAAATATTGCATTCAAGAGATCTGGGGGAGAAGTATGCAACTGAACCAATAAGAATTGGCATAAAGTGTGAAGATCTTTGCCTCTCATATTAATGTCCACCACAGAGCATCCTCTATAGAAGATATGATTGGAAAACCCAAGACAAGGAACTGAAAATTATTACAAAAAGAGGAAACTCTTAAAGGCAGTATAAAAGGCAATATAAGTCATGTTAATGATGGAATTCAGCAACTTTCATTTCTACTGGGTAGAAGAGAGCAAAAGAAAATTCCATTAAAATAGCAACAAGTTGCATATGAAAATCCTTTTGGAACTTCCCTTTGTCTTTACTTTGCCCAACCCCAAAGTATACAATCATTTGCTCCTCACAATCCCAGGGCAGCAGCTCTTTCTGTCCTCTCCCTGTGATTTAATAAAACCACCTTTTTGCACCAAAAAAAAAAAAAAAAAAGCAACAATTTGAAATATCTAGGGAGAAATCTCTCCCCTCCAAATGTATAAGGTTTTTAATGTAAAATTTTAAAATACTCATAAAGGATTCAAAATAATTAAAAAGCTGGAAAGTTACTGCATTTTTTGGATATTATGATATGTACTTATTGGTACCAGTTCTTTAGCTTTTATGACATCCCAATCCTTCTCATGGCTTCATCATGAGTGTAAAGTTCTTGATATGATTGTTCTAGTGACTTATTTTGATCACTTACCTTTCCGTCCCTTTGCCAACACTATGATAGTAACATACTTCGGCTAGATACTAGCCAAGGAGAATGAGCTTTTTTTTTTTTTTTTTTTTTTTTTGTAGAGGGACAATGGGCCTCCCAGGAAAGATTAAGTCCCCAAACTACCTAATATTATTAAAGTACCAACAATTAAGTCCAACAAGAAAGACGTATTTCAAAAAAATAATTGTGATTATGGTTTTTGGCACAGAATCGGGTGTCCTCAGACACATAAAATTCAACAAAGTTTCAGAAAGGGCTATACGAGCAAAACAATGTCAATCTAGATTCAAAACAAAGGCCTAGAACTGGGCACCAAAATTTCAGCTCACAGGAAGTAGGCTGGCAAAGCTGGCAGGCCACCATAAAGGGTCTGTGTTCCAAGGCATTCCTCAGAAGTGGCCACGTAAGAGAAATGGAAGACCTTTTTCATTATGTGAAGCAAAAGCCTTGGAAAACAGTGGATATGGGAAACAATGTGAGTAATTAGAATTAAATGCCTAAACAAGTTATTATCCAGTACCCAAGAGTTCTGAGTACCTGTTAACAATTTACCCAGTGTTTTAAACTCAATATAGACTAGTGACTGTTAGGAGTCTTTGTTCCTTTTTAAAAATGAGAGTGTGTACTGTGTATTCTTTCCCTGCACATCCATTTTATATATAGTATGTACAGTACAGGTAATTAGATTTTTATTCCATAGGTCTATAGAGTAAGAGAACTGCATTCAGATCTGAAGTAAATCACAATACTTTACATTTCAAACCTGATACCATGATTGTATAAGAAATATAGTTGTCCTGGAATGGAGAGGAGTGTGTTTTACATGTGGGAATGACATGAATAACCAAAATGAAGAGAGTAGACTCTGGTATATTGAATGTTTGATCTAATAGTTCAATTATTCCTGTATTCACACCATTTCCATGGCCTCAAAGTGGTCGTAATGTACTATGCCAACCTATGCCTTCTGATTGGAGAAGTCAATCCATGTGCATTTAGAGTGATTATTGATAAATAAGGACTTACTAAGTGTTTTCTATCTGTTTTGTAATTTTCTTGTTCCTTTCTTCCCTCTTGCTGGCCTTCGTTGTGAATTGTTGAATTTCTGTAGTGGTATGCTTTGATTCTTTTCTCTTTCTTTCATGTATTGACTATAGGTTTTTGCTTTGTGGTTACCATGAGGCTTACATAAAACGTCTTATAGATATAACAATTTTATGTTAACAACTCAACTTTGACTGCATACAAAAACTTTCCCTTTTTACTCCCCCTCTTTATGGTTTTGATTTTCATAACCTACCTCTTTTTATGTTGTGTATGCATTAACAAATTCTAGTAGCTATACTTATTTTTATAATTTTGTCCTTTAACCTTTATACTACAGTTAAGTGGTTAATATACCACTACATTACAGTATTAGAGTATTCTGAATTTGACTCTATATTTAACCTTTACCGGTGTGTTGTGCATTTTCAGATGTTTTGTGTTGCTAATTTGCATCCTTTCATTTCAGAATGAAGAACTTCTTTCAGCATTTCTTGTAAGATAGGTCTCCAGCAATGACGAAATTCCTCAGCTTTTGTCTTTATCTCTCCTTCCTTTCTAAAGCTCAACTTTGCTAGATATAGTATTCTTGGTCAGCAGTTTTTTTTCTTTCACACTTGAATATATCATCCCATTTCCTCCTGGTCTGTAAAGTTTCTGCTGAGAAATTGCTGATAGGCTTATGTAGATTACTTTGTAAGCTACATGCTTCTTTTCTCTTGCTGCTCCTACGATTCTTTCTTTGTCCTTGATATTTGACAATTGTATTATAGTGTGTCTTGAAAAATATTTCTTTAAGTCAAGTTCGTTTAGGGACCTATGAGCTTCATGAAATTGAATGTCCAAATCTCTCTCCAGATTTGGGAAGTTCTTAGGCGTTATTTCTTTAAATGAGTTTTCTGCCCCATTTTCTCTCTTCTTCTGGGAATTTGGTAATTCACAGATTGTTTCTTTTGGTGGTATACCATAGATCACCTTTCTTCACTTCTTTTTTCATTTTTTTTTTTATTCTCCTCTGACTGGTTAATCTCAAAGGTCCTATCTTCCAATTCACATATTGTTTCTTTTGCATGATCCATTCTACTGTTGATGCTTTCTATTGCATTTCTCAGTTCATTCATTGTATTCTTCAGCTTTAGAAATCTGTGTGGTTCTTTTACAAGTTCTATCTCTGCTGAACTTCTCTTTTGTTTGTGTAGAGCTTTTTCTGATTCTGTTGTACTGTCTTTCTGTGTTTTCTTAAAGCACACTGAACTTCCTTAAAAGATCTTAGATGATGGCATTAAGGAGGACACATGATGTGATGAGCACTGGGTGTTATACCCAACTAATGAATCAATGAACCCTACATCAAAAACTAATAATGTACTATATGTCGGCTAATTGAATTTAAATTTTAAAAAATTCTTAGGGATATCCCAGCTTGGGGACAGGATTTCAAGTGAGCCCCTGCCCTCAAGAGTACTGGAACCTCTGGCTTTCCAGGACCAGCAGTCCCCGCCATGGATCCTGAGAGGAGGAGGAGAAGACATTTTGGCTGCCTACCCACATCCCATTTTCCTCTTCCCTTATCTTAGTGCTGCTATAGCTGATTATGGCAGTGTTCCCTCTACCCCAACATGGAGTAGGTTCCAGCACTATTATTCAGCAGGCATGGTTCCCACTGCTGCCCAGGAATTCTGTCTAATTCTCCTTCCCTAGCTGGTGAAGCAAGGACCAGAGAGCTGTGGAGGCCCAAAGCACAGCAATGGCAGAGCCACCTCCCAGCATCCCCACCCTAGGAGGCTGAATGCAGAATGAAGAGTAGTGTCTAGGGACTGGGCAGGCCTTATTAATCTAGACCTAGGAAGGACAGCAGAGGCTGTGAAGTGGGCTGGGGGCAGGAAGAACAGAGCAGAAGATGTCCAGTAAACTCAAAGCCAGTGAGGCCCTGAATTTGGTAGCCCAGTGCTACCCCCTTAACCAGAAAGAATAGGCTGTTTTTTCATGAGCAGATCCTGATCACTGATGTGAAACTGAGATGGGTGACCCTGAAAAACCCCCATTCTACCATGGGGAAGTTGCCCAGCACTTTTAGCTTTGATACTATATATGATGCCACTTCCAAGCAGACAGACTTATATGTTGAAACCATGAGGCCCCTGGTAGACACAACTCTTCAGGGTTTCAATGGCATGGTGTTTGCCTACTGTCATATGAGCGCTGGCAAGACTGACACCAAGCAGGGGACCTGGGTGGAGCGTGAACCGTGCAGGGTCATCCCCAATGCCTCTGAGCACATTTTTACCCATACCTTATGCTCCTAGAACCAACATGCCTGGCCCATGACTCCTACATGCGAATCTACCAGAAGTTTCAAGACCTGTTCTCCCAGGAGCCCATCAAGAGGTCAGAGCTGAAGGAGAACGCTGATAGGCATCTAAATCAAGGACCTCTTTGCCTTCACCACAAAGAACATCAAGGAGATCTAGCATGCCACAAATCCAGGGAACCAGACCCAGGTGGTGGGTAGCACACATATGAATGAGGTCAGTTCCCACCTAATGCCATCTTCATCATCACCATGGAATGTGCATGGCTTTGATGGTCAGGAACACATCCATTTGGACAATATCAAATGGGTGTGGTCTTATGGCTACTTTAAGAGCCTTTCTGTCCTGCACTTTACCAATCAAGCCAAAAATGTCAAGAAAAATCCCCAAGTAAATGAGTACTCCAAGGACACACTGATGCAGGAATTCCAGGAGGAGACTGTTCACCTGAAGACCCAGCTGGAGAAAAAAGGGGTCGTTGGCAAAGTGACTCTGGAAGAAGAGCAGCAGCAAAAAGAAGGCTGTGTCAGCCTGGCAGAGTACCATGAATGGCCAGTGATTGAAACCTGGGTGACCAAAGAGAAGGATGACAACAACAACCACCACCCACCCCAGTCTATCCTGGAGTCAGCCTTGGATAAGAACATGGAAAATTACCTGCAGGAACAGAAGGAGCGGCTGGAGGAGGAGAAGGTGGCCATCCAGGTTGTCTGCATCTGGGTGAATGAGAAGTAAAATCTGCTGGCAGAGGAGAATATCCTGGAAGATCTGCAGCAGAAACAGCAGGCTACAGAGCTGCTCAGAGCCAAGTACAAAGCCATGGAGAGCAAGCTGCTCATCAAGGACAAGAACATCATGGATCACACCAAAAAGCTACAGAAAACTGCTGTTGGAACTGAAGACTCAGGAGACTGTTGAGTAGAAATGCCATGAGCAGGAAATGCAGCAGGAGATGATAATCTGAAATGAGGAGACCAAGAAGCACTAGGACACCTCCATGTTCCATCCCTGCAGCAGATGGTGGAAATCATAACCAAGAAAGCAGAAGCTCTATGCCAAGCTGCAGGTGAAGGCAGAGATCCAGGACCAGGATGATGAGTAATTACATCTGCACGTGGCAGGATCTGGAGGAGGCACAGAATGAGCACATCCAGGAACTGAAGCTCAAGTACCTTAGAGAACTTCATCTCCCCTAAAAAGAAGAGCATGATTGTGAACAGGCTTTGCCAGGCTGTGAGGAGTAGCAGTAAAACAAGACCTCCACGTACTACACATGGAGAGTTTCACGCATTTGGACAGCTTTCTGTAAAAACCTTCCATATCTAAAATCTAGAAGTCCAGATCCTGGTGCCAGAGTCCTGAACACCACCACCAGCAGCCTCAAAGTCCTCACTAACCACCATTCTCCACCACACATGCCTTGCTAGACCATGGGTGGCAACCTTCAGTCAGGCTGCCCATCCCACAGGTTCCTGGGATGGGACAGCCAATCCTGGATTATTTCATCACCACTTCAGTGTGTGTGTGTGTGTGTGTGTGTGTGTGTGTGTGTGTGTGTGTGTGTGTGTGTGTGTGTGTGTGTATGCTCATATGTGCATATCTCTGAGCGGGTAAGAATCTGATCTGGAGACTACAACTCTGGCTGCTCTTTTTAGTCCCCTTTATTTAATTAATGTTATTTATTCATGGAGATAAGTTGGCATGAGAAAGATGCTCTCATCTGAGCTGTGTGGGCCTAATAAGGTCACTGCATAGCCTCCTCTTGATTTTAACCTCCATCCCCAAGTCGGACCTCAAGCTCCTCCCTGTCGGCCACTCCCAGAAGGGAAGGTGGCCAATGCCTGGAAAGAAAGTAATTTTTTCTGTCTGTCTTACTGCATAATATCCTATCTCTTTCTATGTGGATAGTGAGCAACTCCTAAGATATGTGGATAGTGAGCAACTCTTAAGAACTTTCTGGGACTAGAAAAATGCTAAGTATCCACTGAGGACAAAAGACATCCTGACAGTATTGGTCCTATGCTCCCAGTGGAGAGATCCTCCTCACCACTTTAGGGCCTCAGACAACCTATTTCAGGTTCTTGGGCTCCTTTTCAAGGACTTAAATGACCACACCCATACAACCCATGCTCCTTAGCTTTGGCAAGAATTCATGGCTTCCCAAACTCTATTTCCTGCCCACCTTCCCAACCAGTGGCTACCTCCTGAGGACCTGTAGGAAATGTAACAGTAACTGAGACAACATGGGTAGGTGTTAAGGTAAATCCCTCCTTCCAGTCCCTTTGTTTCTATTCCCCTGAGAAGTAACTTTGATAACAAGTGATCAAGCCAACTTCCCATTCTTTGAGATGCTGCTCCTTCTTGCTTTGATCATCTTCCCTGGAGCTGCCTAGAACTGAGTTCATAGTGGGAGGGAGGGATGCCACTCTACCCTGGCTAAATACAGGTATTATTGAAAACTGGTCCTTTCTTCAGCATTGTGCAAACTGATCTCTAGGGAAGTACTCCTTCCCTTCCTTTGTGACATCACAAAATGTCTCCAGGTATCTCAAGTGATAAGCAAATTTCTAGGACAAAAAAAGGAGGTGGGGGTGGCAGAGAAAACCCTGGTGGGAGAGGTACAGGGCTGTGTTCGTGGATTGGGGATACAGGTTCAGACTTGATGCTCATGTGAGGGTGAATGGTGATCTTGAGGGAACACCCACGTGGTATTATACCACTGCTATAATAGTGAAAGGTCCCCATGTGCCTTCTTCAGGGACACTGAGTAGCAGGCATCTCTGTGAGGGGCACTTACCACTGATAGGCAGAGGTCTAGGCAGGTGTAGCGGGGGCCTGTAGCGTTGGACATCAAATGGCGCGATGGTATGCCCAACCAACGCTTGAGCTCAGCTTCCAGTTCTCCTAGAGTCTCTTTCCTCGAGGCAGGGAGAGAGAGAGACGAGCAGTGTCCCCCAGAAGGTCAGACGCCTCTGTGGCCCCCTCGGGAGGAGACCTCCTTTTGCATGTTATGGCTTAAGGCATTCATCTCAGAATCTGTGCATTCTCAGACGGCCAGGCCGGCTGGCGCAGAGGTTGCAGGCTGCACTGGTGGGCAAGAAGACGGAGACGCAGAGTCCGCTGTTTAACAATCTGCCCAGACAGCAGAACTGAAACTCACCTTCGTGGGTATGTCTATCGTGCAATTTCTGGATGGTGTTTTTCTGACATTTTTTGGTCCATATTTACTTTGATACCTAAGGTGAAGGAAATGTGGCTGTTGTTGACTTTATAAAGTTCTCTCTTCTTTCTTATTACAAAAGGGAGAGACATGGAATCACGAAAGGAAGCGAGACCATCTGCTCAAGACTGTAGTAAGGAAGGAGGGTCCTCAGGCCGAGGTTCCTCACGCCTAAGGCCCACAGGACGCGGGGCAGAGGCCGTGGGGCTCCTGAGAGGCGGCCAGGGGCTGAGGTACTGTCCATGGGCCCCCGCGACCCTGATGCAGCGTGTGGAAGTGGCAGAGAGCGGGCACCGCGCACATTTCCTCAGGCGGTTGAGGTCCCGAAGCTCTTTTCAAAGGCAGGGCAGCTGAATGTGTGCGCATGCGCGTGCGCATGCCTTCTACCCGGCCACTGAGCACGTGGGAACTTGTTGCAGTCCCGCCAGCTGCTAACGAAAGGCTTCTCACCTGTGAGTTTTCAGGTGAGCCTTGAGGTGAGAGGATTTTCAGTTAACTTCTCCCAGTAGGTGCAGTGACACCTGTGCTTTCTCCGCGGCGGAGGGGGGGGTGGGTGCCTCCAGGTCCTAGCGACTTTGGCCCCGCTGGCCCCTTTGTCTGATGCCAGCTTGCTGCTCCCTGAGGCTCGTTCCTGATGGGGCTCCCTCCCCTCTGCTGGAGCTGGGGCTCGCTCTATGAGGGGCTGAGGGGCTGACCTACTCTGCGCCTTCTCCACTGGGGGAGGCGGGCTGGTCCAGTAGGATGCAGGGTGGGGACCAGGTGCCAGGAGGTCCCCGCCCTCTAGCCAGGCGCCCCTCTCTGCCCTCCGCCACCCCCGCACTTGAAGTACCAGTCACTCCCTCCAGTCTTTAATGACTGACCTCAGTAGAGAAATACCTTATGTCTGCCCTGTCAGGGATTCTGAGGCTTTTTCCAATCTTCTATGGATATAACTGCTTTACACTTCCTTTTGTGGCGGAATTTGTAAGCTTATGTGCCTTCTCTCAGTCCCGCAGCACACCAGGTGACGCTAAAGCTCAGATTCATGGTCTCTTCCTGGCTTGCAGATTCAGACTGATTTTCTACACAGGCTCACTAGCCATCTACCAAAGTTCATTCTTTACACTGGCAGTGGAGTGTGCACAGTGAACTGGCCACACGGTCTGGGATGTTTTGGGTGAGGTGAACAGAGCGTTAGGGGTGTCCATGGCCCGTTTGGGAGATCCACAGGTGAGGCAGCCCCAGCAGCTCATGGACAGGCCTCCTGATGGAATCCACAATGCAGTTAGCAGGATCCATAACCACATTCCTTTAATGCCTTCTGAGACTCCTATCAGCTACTCTCCCAGCATCTTCCATCCCCCCAGTCATGCAGCTCACAATGCAGTACTCTATATGGGTGAGAGAGAGAGAGAGTGGCCTCTTTGATAGCAGCCTGCACAGCTGAGGAATCTGGATGCTCAGTCACATGCAGTCACTTCCTCCCAGTGAGAAATCATGGGCCAAAGTAGTCTTTTTGGCAATAATCTGTGCCGCCTTGAGGTAGGTGTTACATAGGTAAAGTCAAACTATTCCTCTCATTCTTTCTAATGCATCCAAACTCGATTTTTTTTTCTTCCAACAGTGTGCTGGAACTACTCTACTGGACTACTGGACTTCCACCAAGGCTCTCTCATCCATGACTGATTGTCTAATCCTGTGTTCTCCAGGGGCTCCCAGACCATGTGGAGAGGCACTGGAGCCAATTCATGGACCACTGCAGGGTCTACAGTGGAGACCAAGGTTTATATGCCTATTAGCTAACACAGGGAGTTAACAAATTTATATGCTTGATGTGATCTGGGTCCCTGTAACACTGAAGTTCTAAACAAAGAAACAAGACATTTTGGGTTTCCCTATTGATTTGTCATTAATTGAACTCCATTTATCTGAATCATAGGTGTATGATATACTCATAACCATTACATGAATTCCATGGAGCCTTCAAAACAAAACAAAAATACTGAATTTCAAACTATGTTATTTTTCTGTGCAATAATCTTACTAGTAATTACCAATAGATATAATTAGTTTACCTACAATTTAAAAGTATATTTAAATTGCTTTTGTGCTTCCTATCTGTATAACTGTCAGTGGCTCCATACAGCCTTGAGTGAAAGTGGTAAATATTTTTATGGATTGCCGTCATCATTGATTCAATACATTTATTAACACCCATATAGTTTTTATTACTTTTAATGAATTATGCAGGTAGAATACCATGTTAGATGTTATTCAGTGTATTGAGGATGATGTTCCTTATTTTACTCTTTTGGGAAATACAAAACATTAGATAATGTTGATATTGTAACATACATTTTCCATTGTGTTTCTTCTGACCAAGTAATTAAGGAACTGTCCAGGTATATTCAGTTTTGCATCATTACAGATCCATGAGTGAGAACAAGATATGTCACCTGGAATATAGCAACGTGCACTTTGGCCTCCAAAGCAATCTTTACAAAAGACTCAGAAGATCCTAAGTCTTTTGCACTAATCTTACATGGAATGCAAATAACATTTGAAAGATTGTTCTGCTTCAGGACAAAACATTTTTGATCTAATGTTAAAACTGGACATCAATACAAAGGCTGGGCTGAAGGCTCTTAAGCACACGATACATTTCATGGATTTTGCACGTGCTTTAAATATTTGTATACACCATTAGGACATGGCCTTAAATTGTTAAAATGTGTTAGTTCATCTCATCTCTACATTTCAGCATATGACACATACTCAATATATATTAGCTATGTGATCTTAATATTTTGTCTCTAATTAATATACTCTGATTATGATTTTCCTATTGTAAATTATAAGTCATCCTGTAATACCATATATACATATAGTTATATGTATATATATGAACTTATAGGGATATTTATAATCCATTAAGTGGTATTATATTCTGATACCAAGTAAATATTTTTTTTCCATTAATACACATGTTAGGATATTTGCAGTTGCAAAGGACAGCATTAAAACTCCAACTAGCTTAAATAAAATCAGTTAATCTATATTATGATAGAAATCGCTACTAAAACTTGTAGATTTACAATGCTACTTTAGCTGACAATTAAGGAATAATAAAAGCTAACCTCCTCCCTCAGTATCCATCTTAACTGCCCCCAAATAACTGTGTGTCTGCTTAATTCATGTCTACCTGTGCGCTAATTATTATGGATACTCTGGTTACTTTAGGTTGCAGGCTCATCTGTGAAGGTGTGAGAGCTAAATTCCACGTCAAGTGAGTGAGTGCCTCTTTCTGAAAGAAAATATTTTTATTATTAGAAAAAAAGAGTAATGAATGTTTTGTTTCCAGCATTCAGAGTTTTAACAGCCCAATTCTCTAATAGACTTTAGCCTAGTCCTTCGGGAATTTGGCCTCAAACTTGTACACATCACCTCTGACAGTCATGGGAGCTTTGATCTCCCTCAATCTAGCACTGCCACTTCCTGTACTCAATAATGCTAGGTGTGAAGTAGATACTACCCTGAGTCCTAAATTTGGAAAATCCTCAATTTCTCCAGCACCGGATGACCTTTTCAACATTTCACTCCCTTGTTAAAAACCCATGAACCCTCCATTGTTCTTGGGATAAGTCAAATCATAATCCTTCCCTTGGTTTCTTTGCTTGCTCTTCTTGTATCTTTCAAGAACTCTTCATCCTAAGTTCTCTTCAGTAATATTGAATTTTTTTTCTTCTTTAAAAGTACTATACTCTTTATATACTTTCACTTGAAATCTGAATATGCTGTTCCCTTTGTTAGAATCCATCTGCCTCAGCCTCTTCACTAAGCTAGGATCTAGTCACTTGTATGTTTTTACCATACATCATTTACTCCGGGAAATGATATTTGATACCATACATCATTTACTAAAATAAAGCTGGAAGCCAGTTGGTCAGCTTCTCTCACACACTCTACATCCGATCCTGTGCCTTTTTTGTTAACTATTATATATGTACATTGTAAAATAAAAAGAAAATGTATATTAGGACCAATAAGTTAAAATGCCTATGTCCAAGTCTAAGCTCTAGATCTAAGGTTTAGGACAAAGATTTTTGTGTTATCATTTGCAAAAATTATACCATGAAGGCAGTTTTCAAATTCTGTAAGTTAAAATATGGGGCTTCCTTATCTCTGATAGTTCTGGTCAATGACATGGTTGCTTTGACTTATAAAATTATGTGTATCTGTAAAATTTTCCTAGTCATGCCAAAACATAATTTTGGAGTCAAACAAAAGTAACAGAATCAAGATAGGTAAGGGGAGAGGTAGTAGGGAGAGGTAGGTAGTAGGGAGAGAAGCTTAAAGTAAGAGGCCTGTTTGCTAATTAATATTTCCTTGTTGCCTGCTCTAACCTCCCCTTCATGCTGACAACTTTTCCCAAACAATTTCTATGTCTTTGTGCTATTTTTATATCCTCCACAATTCAGTGTAAGAGTACTTTCCCATGTGTCACCCCTGATTTAGAGATAAGCAAATATCCTGACATTTTGCCCACTCATGAGGTAATAACTATTCCTCAAATTACTAATACAATCAATTGTTCACTCTCTTGCAAAATTATTGGAGTAGTAAGTTTATTCCTCAGCTATGCTCAGAGATATTATGAAAAACGGCACAGGCTGACCATGGTTACTGCTTCACTGTCATGGACTACTGACCATCTTCTGTTACTCAAAACTAAGAAAATTATTTCATTATTCTATCTGACTATTCATATGTGCAGAAGCTGGGGTTATTTGTAATCATATTTCAACAATGATAAGGTAAAATAAAGGTAGATACCCACTAAGGAACCGACAAAGAACACATCTGAGACTAAGGGCTGCTATCTCACTGCTTCTGACGTTGTGCACCTCTTTGAGATATAGAATAAATCCAGGCATAAATAGAGTGAGACCATGGTATCCTTATTGGACTTGACCAGATTGAAAATATATACCTTGTTTTCATCTGTCCATTTTGTCCTATCCACAATGCCTGTAGTCAATGTGATGATTTGCCTATAAGAATAAGTGAGTAATGAACTCAGGAAACATATTTTCCACTTATTAAAGTGTGATCAACATTATTTTAATTGTATAGTTCTATAGTTATGACATATATATTTTATATATATGTATATATATTTATTCATGTTATCATGACCACAGCCAAGATATATATAACATTTTCTATCTTCCCCCAAAGTCCCTATATGTCATTTAGGCAACCCTTCCATAATCCCTGATTCAGACCAATATCTGCTACTGTGACTATGGATTAGTTTTGCTTCCTCTAGAATTTCTGAACCATGGTGTATTAATTATCTGAGACATCTATGAAAAGTCACCACAAACCTGGTGATTTAAAACAAGAGTGTGTTGAATTTATAAATTTGTTGTGGGAAAATGGTTATCTTAAATAAGAAATGCATATATATATGTATATATATATAATAAAATAGGTGCAAATACTGTATGCTGAAAATTACTAAATATTGGTGAGAAAAATTTAATAAGGCAATGGCTTCTCTTTATTTTGGGAGTCCATCAGAAGGATGCAATTTAAGAGGAGATATATGAAGCATGAGAGAGACTCTCCCTGTTATTGTGGGAAGAAGGGGAGATAACATAGAAACATGAAAAGGAATGGGCAGCTTCTAGGAGCAAAGACCACGCTTTCCTTGATCATTAGCAAGGAAATACTTTCCTTAATCCTACAATCCCACAAGAAAATGAATCTTGCCAATGCAATGAGCTTGGGATTTCATTCATCCCTAGAGCCTCCAAAAGGAGCACAGATCTACTGGGTATTACAAGCAAAAGCACTAAGGATGTACTGTATGGTAACTAACATAACATAATAAAATAAAACAAAATTAAAAAAATAAGCAAAAGCAGAGAGAACATGTATATTAGACATCTGTAATATGAGATAATAATCAAAAGTTACACAATATATTACCCAAAATATATTTTGCCCATTTTTATTTCACACAAAAGCCAATGCTCATATTCTAGGTGCTGGAGGAAAAAAAAAAGGTATAGTGGATTTGGGCTCTTAAGTGCATTTCCTTCTGTTACACTTTTTCTCACACTATTTATACCAAATATATGCTCATAATGGATATGCTTTAGATGAAAAAGCAGAAATAGTGCCAGATTATGTGAACAAAATGTTGAAATGAAATAGCAAAAGAAAAGATAGCTGAACAAAACTACCTATCCAGGGAGAATTATTCACACTGTATAAATGTTTTATTTTTTTAACTGCCTGTAACCTAAATCATAGACCCTTTCTAAAGAACGATTTTATGTACTTCATTTTATTGCTGTATAAATTAGAAGAAAACAAGACGTGGTGGCTTACCCAAAATCCCTACTAGAGAGCAATATAATCTGAAATAGAGCCCAAGACCTCTTCTTTCTCTAAAAGTAAATAACTACTCCAGTTTTTAAAAAAGTAAATAAATCATACTTCCTTACATTATGTTTATGTTCAATGGTTAATTTAAAATGATGATACTTTAAATTGTATATAAAGAGCTAAACATTAACATAAAATAATCTTTTTAAAACAATCCTTTCAGTGCAAAACAATATCCATTAAATTCTCAGCATACTATATGATTCTCTCTTTTGGGTGCTTACTAAGCATAGTATTTGACTATGTGGTATAAAGATGATTACAATGACCAGATATAATGTAGTCAGTTTGGAAACAAGGCATAGACACATCAATAAACACAAAGGGTCCAGAAAACTTAATCTAAAATGAAAATATTTTAAGACTTCACATTTAATCTAAATTGGATTTATACGGTTAAAGGGTGTTTACCAGGAATTTTCTTTCATTAAAGTTAGCATTAACTTAAATTTTTAAAGATTTCCCCTTTATATGCCCAGAGGCTTCTATTTACAGATGTCTTCCACAAACCAATGTTCATACCACTGTCAGGATTTATAACTGAAATACTCTAAACTCAACTATTGTAACTGCATCGTACTTGACAGTGTCAACATGATGAGAACTGACAAGGGCTAGAGTACATTTTGTGTCTGCTGATAGAAATTCCCATTTGTTGTCAATGTAGCATCCCTCCATTTAAACATATTTCTTTAAGAAAATCGACAGAAATATGAAAAGCAAAATGAGATAAGGAAAATAGAATAAAGGATAAAAATGAAAATAAATGAGAATAAGAAAGCTTTAAATGATTCAGGACAGGAAAAATGAGGCAAATGATTTATGGGTTTCAAAGTCTGATTGCTGCCATAAGACCACATAAGTACATTCATCCAACGTGGATTACAAATAAATGAAAGGTATTGGTCTGAGCAGACTTACACAATGTCAATATTTCTGATATAGAAACATTACCTTAAAGAATACAAAAATAAAAATAAATTTTAAACCCTCTAAACGTGTCTTTATAGATGGTTTAAATAATGCTCTCAAACAGACCCCTCACTACTAGGTTCTGGTTGAACTTTAGTATTAGACATAAAATCAAGACATACTTTATCAGGGCAATCCAAGTTTTATATCAAGTCGTTTGTATCATAAACATCGTATAATTTGGTAAATTTGAATTATGTTACACTCAATATGCCTATCTGATGGAAAATGAGTATGAGAGGGACCTTACATACTTGTGATTAAAGTTAGTAGGTATTTTGGGGCAACTGGGTGGCTCAATTGGTTAAGCATCTGACTCCTGATTTCAGATCAGTTATGATCTCACACTTGTGAGATTGAGCCCTACATCGGGCTCCACGCTGGGCATGGAGCCTGCCTAAGATTCTCTCTCTCCCTCTGCCCCTCCACCCTCTCTCTCTCTTTCTCTCTCTAAAAAAAATAATAATAATAAGTAAATAAAATTTTAAAAAAATATAGTAGGTTTTCTTATTATTTCACAAATGTTCTAGGAACATCCTTCACAGACTGTGTTTCACTCTTTCCCTCAAATTCATCTTTCAAAATTTTCCTGATATATAACTAACCTTGTATTTTCCTAAAATACTAAAATTCTTACTTCAATATTCTAAGTAATTGGGACTATACCTCAGTGATAAAATAATTTTTAAGGACATGGTATCTAAAAGTGGAGATATATTTTAAAAATAAAACAGCTGCAGATTTTAATGTGGTATTAAACAAAATTCCAGATATTTGCAGCACAAGTCTTACCAAGAAAATGATCAAATAATAAATCCATTCTAGCATTACATAAGAAGTTTCCCTTCTTTCACTATTATTACCATACTTTTTTTAGTAGCATAGTGTAAAATAGTTCATGGGACTTGGCATCAGAAAGATCTCAATTAGTATCCCACTTCTGCCATTTATTGGCTTCATGAACCTAGTCAAGTTATTTATACTCTTGGGGACTCCGTTTTCTCAAATGCAAATCATGGTTAATAAAGAGTGGGTTATGCAGAGGATTAAATATGTGAAGGAGATGGTATATGAAAGTGTGTGTTTATTTCCCTTCTCTTTTCCTTCCTCTTTTCCTTTCTTTACTGGGAGAAAGAGCACTTGTAAATCCGAGAAAGGATTCACCCTTTTAATTTATGTAGCCTTTGACAGTCTCCAGAATTAGTTTTGTGGCATGTCTTCCATCTTATTATTGGGTGGGGAACATAGTCAAGTGTGAGGTGTGATAGAGGATAATGAAAATCATCTGCCTTGAGAAATTGAGGGAGATACTAGGAATAATAAGTCAAACTATTCACTTAATAATAAATGAAAATTATCCTCTACCCATTATTGAAAGACTTCAGTCATAAGGATTCACTTAGGGAAGCTGTTATATATGAAGATTCTGGGCTCTACCCAAGCCTCTTACCTGAGTATGGGAAGATCAAACTGCCAAACTCTCAAACTCCAAAGCAGGTGGCCTGTGGAAAAAAGGGAAAAAGGGGATCTAAGATAGACACTTGAAGACAAAACTTCAAATGCCTAGTTGTACTGATTCTGTTTCTTCTGAATCCTGGTATGGTATTGAAATGGTTAGAATTTTGTTTGGAGCAGTTTCTCAAACGTTGGTACTTAGACTAATCCGTTGAGGGCACTTATAAAATATTGCAAAACAACTCCCAAACGCTGTATATAAAAAAAAAAAAAAAACATAAGAAATCAGGCAAACATCTAAATATTTATAAAGGTTCTGAGATAATCGTGATACGAGTTTGGTGGCTTTGGCAAGAAACAAACCTGTATGATTGAATAATATATTGCTAAAAAATTGACACTCAAATCTCAGGGACAAGTTATGGGAATGACAGAAATACTCAGGAACACATTCATTGATATATTTACAGACTTTTACAAATGTTCTGATTATAGTAAGTGGCAAATGGGATTGTTAGCATATTATATTCTGAAGAAGAATTTCAGATTGTAGGGTGCTTAGCTCACTGACTGCCCTGCGCAAGAAAAAAAAAATTAGAAGCCTCATCAGGAGGGTTTGATTCGCTTCTTTGGATATTATTTACTTATATGAGACAGAGAAAAATAGTCTAATTAAATGTGTTTGGAAACATTTGACCACAAAAGAACAGTTTCAAATATATTCTATATTAGCTCTTTGGCATTTGATCATTTAGTGATCAAATTTTGGGGTAGAATAGTAGTTCACTTTTTAAATCAATATTTACTAATATAGATTCCAAATGAATTAAAAATTGGTAGCACCTTTGCTGTTTCAGTAAAATGGTTTCATCTTTAAGTAATTATTGTGTTTCCTTTTCTTTATGTATAACAAATATGCAAAATAGGTAAAAGACACCAGCTTGTATTGGTGTGACCTGGAGTTAAGGAACAGAAATGAGTGCCGACCTGCTTCTCCCTCCCTGCTGGAGGTATGAGAGTAATTTGAAGTCTATCCAACTAGTATTATAAAAATACATTAAATACAGTACATTCTTAGTATTCAGGGAAATTAAAAGCAAGTGTTTCAGTATTGAGCAGAGACCAAAGAATTCTATGATGCGCTCATGTGTGTTAATGATGTGATATTTATTTGTAATTTTTGTAGAGTTTCTATTACAGGATTGTTTCACTTAACTAATGAGTAAAACTGAACAGCATCTATGTTTAAGTTGAGCTTTGCTCATTTCAACTATACATTCCATATCTAGTACCCTGGGTTAAAAGTAAAAAAATAACAAATAAGAACATGCGCTTTTGAAAATCACCTAGAAAAGCAGGATAATCCTTCTTGCAAGATATGAAAATTAAACTATAAAAGCAAAGCTCCTTAACTGGAACATAGGTATGTAGATATATAAAATATAGAATATAGGTTTTGATAAATCTGGTTGTGACTCAGATAACTCTATGTAGTTATTTCAGGTAACTCTGTCTAGAAATAGATATAAATTATTTTATAAAATGTTCCAGCCTATACAGAGTTGTTCATAGCTTAAAAGATAATAACTTATGACAGTTAAGAAGATAATTAATGCGTAGTATGAAGATGTGCACTGGAAACATGTAATTCTAGATGCAAATATAATTTGGGAAGAAGAAGCCTGTAAAAAAAAAAAAAAGTTTCCATGTAACCACAGGTGCTGAAGGTCCCAGCACAGCATTTGAAGCAACCAATTTTATAAGCAAAGATTGGTTCAAGAATTTTCGGAAGCATATTAATTTGCATAATGTGAAATAGGAAAGTAGGCATCAGTTGAATACAAAACTGAGAAAGTATTCCCTACCAAGGCAGAAAATACAAAGTGATGAGCCATAGGCAAAATAAATTTCAGTTAGAATTGCACCATTCAGTAAGGGAAGAAAATCTGTTTCTAAATATACATTCATGCTATTTGTGGTGAACACATGCACGTAAGATACAGCAGCAATCACAATCATTTACCATTACTGTTTTAGCTTTGCCAGTTCAGTTGAAATTCATAATTAATATAACTACAATAATGATAATTAAATAGTTTATTTTACTAGAAAAAACAACTGAATGCCAAGTTAAATCGATTGAAATCAAATTAATATTATTCATACTTTGCTGTTTTAAAAATTAAATGATCATTAAAATAATATAATGTTTCATGAAGGGATTTATATATTTTAGATTTTCACAAATTTGAAGGTCTGCAAAGGTCTTAATATTGTTTACAAATGTCCAATTTTTAATATGTCTTCTTTCAGCAAACTTGATATGTAAATATGTGGGTTGTTCATTAAAGTAGCAGATTTCTACTTTAAATAGAATGTCATTTTATTTGACAGTTTATATATAGAAAAATATAACTTTCCATAGGATACAAGAAGCTTTCAGTTTCCTAATTGCATTATGTATGAGGACTTTCCTTTAACTTTTTCCACTAAAGAACTTCACCAGTTTAATGATTTTTTGAGTTAGGTGGAAAATTATCTTTTCCACCTAAATATGGAAACATGGAAACTTGGAAATCTATTTTTGCTCTGAGGAGGTTGTTTCAACCTCTAAATTATCCATCTATGTCAAAATAAGCTAGACATATGCTGTAAGAACAACAACAACAACAAAAAACTTCACTGACTATACAAAGCAAAAGTGCATTTCTTGCTCATTCTAAGTTCTGTGTGATTTCAGGTATTTCACAACAAAAGCTGTCCCCCGTGTGGAAACTCCATGATTCAAGCCACGCCCATGTCATGGCTCTCCTTTCACTAAGTGAAGTTTTATCATTATTGTTCTGTCAGGGGAAGAGAGAATAGAACTCTCTACTTACTTATTTTTTGTCTTAGTCTAGAAAAACACATTTCTTCCACTCACATTTTAATGACCAGAAATACCCACATGATCCCACCTAATTAAAAGAAATACTGAACATGCAGTCTCTTCTGTACAAGAAAAGGGAAAGTAGATATAATGATGAGTACCAGTAATCTCTACCTCAGAAATCTAGACCGAATCTATAATGTTTTTGTTTAAGATAGTAAAATCGAACAAATGTTAGAGCAATGACATAAAGAATTAGATAAAACTACTGTTTGTAAGGTTACCACAGTGAATCTAATAGTTTTGCAAAACAAAACAAATGAGGTGAACTATCCTATTTTTTTGAAGATTTTTTATTTATTTAAGAGAGAGAGTGTGCAAGGGAGGAGCAGGGGGTGAAGGACAAGCAGACCCCATGCTGAGCTCGGAGCCCAGCATGGGGCTCAATCCTACGACCCTGAGATCTTGACCTGACCCAAAATCAAGAGTTGGACGCTTTGACTGAGCGACCCAGGCGCCCTGGAACTATCCTATTTTTAAGAAAATATTGGATAGTATAATAACTGGCCTCTAAATTTAAATTTTTCCCATACAACCTCCAAATAAATAAAGTGAACTATATATAACCTATGCCAGAGTATAATGAGGAGTTACAGTTTGCTAAAAACTGCAGTTTACATGTAAAAGGGGAAAAACATCCAAAATTAGTATAGCCTACTCAACTGACCTTTTCTAAGAGGAACAGGAAGGCTATCGATGAAACAAATTGAGCAACAGAGTCCTTACAGTAGGAGAACACAAGAATCATCCTTGAAGGAGAAAGTCTGACCCTGAGCGACAAAAAACTGAAACATATCGAATACCTGTGGATCAGTGCAATATTTATTAGAGGACAAAAGGGGAAGGCTGGAACACATGTAGAGTCAAAGGTAATGGGGGAAGCAACACTTTGGGGGATAATAGAGCCCATGTGAAGAGGAGGCATTATTTGCAAGTGTGGTGGTAAAAGTGTAGAGTGAGAATGCTGTAAAACAATGTGGAATTTTCAGAAACAAAATGAGATCACAACATCAGAAGAAATTCTACATCTCTCCTACCCTTAACACACAAAGGAAAAAGTTAGCAATTAGTAAAGAAACTTCACTGTGCCATCAGAATATGGTAAACTTGAACTAAGAATCTTAGTAAGACTTTTTGGCTTTCGGCTCGGGGAGGCAAAGGTGAAACTTTCTTCAGTCGTCCCGAATCCGGGTTCATCTGACACCAGCCCCTTCCGCCATGCCACCTAAGTTCGACCCCAACGAGATCAAAGTCGTGTACCTGAGGTGCACCGGTGGCGAAGTCAGTGCCACGTCTGCCCTGGCCCCAAAGATAGGCCCGCTGGGTCTGTCTCCAAAAAGGTTGGTGATGTCATCACCAAGGCAACCGGTGATGGGAAGGGTCTAAGGATTACGGTGAAATTGACCATTCAGAACAGACAGGCTCAGATTGAAGTGGTACCTTCGGCCTCTGCCCTGATTATCAAAGCCCTCAAGGAACCACCAAGAGACGGAAAGAAGCAGAAAAACATTAAGCACAGTGGAAATATCACTTTTGATGAGATTGTCAATATTGCCCGACAGATGCGACACCGATCTTTAGCCAGAGAACTCTCCGGAACCATTAAAGAGATCCTGGGGACTGCCCAGTCTGTGGGCTGCAATGTAGATGGCCGCCACCCTCATGACATCATAGATGACATCAACAGTGGTGCGCTGGAATGCCCGGCTAGTTAACTACAAAGGAAAATGTTTCAATAAAGGATCATTTGACAACCAAAAAAAGAAAAAAAAAGAATCTTAGTAAGACATTCAAACCACTCAGACTAATCTACATATAATTAGCTCTAATTAATGTTTCATAAAAATAAAAGCTACTTTAAAAAAATACACAGGAAAACTCACATAGCTTCCCCTTCAGATACAAGATAAAAGTAGAAAGTGACTGTCAAAACTGTCAGGTAGATGAAAATAAACACCAACAATAATTATAAAGCAGAGAAAAATTATAATACAGACTCTAATATAAATTAAATAACATTAAGTAATGGAAAAATGGAAAAAATCAGGGAGTCAACAACTCAGAATATAAATGTATCACAAACTAAAAAAAAAAGGAAACCTGAATTAACCTTGAAACAATATGCTGAGTGAAAGAAACCAGTCACAAAAGAGTGTACTTTGTTTCCATTTATATGAAATGTCCAGATTAGGCAAATGTTTAAAGAAAGGAAGTAGACTACTGGTTGTCTAGGCTGGGGAGATGGATGGAGAAAGTAACTGCTAATGGGCACAGGTTTCTTTCTTTTTTGGGGGGGGGGCTGATGAAAATGTTCATAATTTAGATTGTGGTGATGGTTGTAGAATTCTGTGAATATCCCAAAAACCACTGAACTATATACTTTGGTGAATTATGTGGTATATGGATTATTTCTTAATAAAGCTATAACACACAAATTCACACACATGCACATGTGCACAAAAATTTGAAATCCAATTGCCCAAACTGAGGAAAGAAATCCAGGGAAAAGATAAAACATCTAAAAACAAAGACTATTTTTAAAAATCTCAGAAGAGAATGATTTGACTAAAATATAATAAAGGAATTGGAGGAGTAAAAACAAAGAGAACTACAACAAAAAAAATAAGAGTAAAAACAGATGAGAGAAAGCCATAGATTTTGAATAGGGAGCAAAGACCTATCGTAAGTACAGGCATACTTCTTTTTATTACAGTTTATCACATTTTGCAGATATTACATTTTTTACACTTTGAAGGTTTGTGGCAAAACTGCACTGAACAAGTATATTGGCATTGTTTTTCCAACAGCTTGCTCACTTCAGGTCTCTATGTCACATTTTCATAATTCTCACATTTCAAATCTTCTCATTATCATTATATTTGTTATAGTGATCTGTAATCAGTGGCCTTCCATGTTACTATTGTAATAGTTTTGGGGTGCCACAAACCACACCCATATAAAACAGTGAATTTAATTGTTAAATGTTGTAAGTGTTCTGACTGCTCCACTGACTGGTCATTCCCTGGTCTGTGTCCCTCTTCTCAGGCCTCCCTATATCCTGAAATACAATAATATTGAAATTAGGCCAATTAATAGCCCTACAATGGCCTCTAAGTGTTCATGTGAAAGGAAGAGTCACATGTCTTTCACTGTAAATCAAAAGCTAGAAATGATTAAGCTTAGTGAGGAAGGCACTTTGAAAGCCAAGATAGGACAAAAGCTAGGTTTCTTGCACACAACAGCCAAATTGTGAATGCAAAAGGAAAGTTCTTGAAGGAATTAAAAGTACTACTCCAGTGACCACATGAATGATAAGGAAGTGAAACAACCTTATTGCTGATATGAAGAAAGTTTGAGTGGTCTGGATAGAAGATCAAATCAGCCACAACATTCGCCTAAACCAAAGCCTATCCAGAGCAAGACCCTAAATCTCTTCAATTCTGTGAAGGCTGAGAGAGGTGAGGAAGCTGCAGAAGAAAAGTTTGAGGCTAGCAGAGTTTGGTTCATGAGATTTAAGGAAAGAAGCTGCCTGCAAAACATAAAAGTGCCAGATAAAGCAGCAAATGCTCATGTAGAAGCTGCAGCAAATTATCCAGAGGATCTAGCTAAGATAATTAACGAAGGTAACTACACTAAACAGATTTTCAATGTAGGTGAAACAGCCTTGTATTGGAAGAAGATGCCGTCTAAGACTGTCAGAGCTAGAGAGAAGTTAGTGCCTGGCTTCAGAGCTTCAAAGATCAGGCTCTCTTGTTAGGGGCTAATGCAGCCGGTGACTACTAAGTTGAAGCCAATGATCATTTACCATTCCAAAAATTCTTGGGCCCTTGAAAATTTCGCTGTCTCTTCTGCCTATACTCTATAAATGCAACAACAGAGCCTGATGATAGTACATATGTTTACAACATGGTTTACTAAATATTTTTAGCCCACCATTGAGACTACTGCTCAAGGAAAAAAAAAAAATCCTTTCAAAAAATATCACTGCTCTTGACAATGTACCTAGTCACCCAAAAGCAATGATAAAGATATACAATGAGATTAATGTTGTTTTCAAGCCTGCTAACACAGCATCTATTCTGCAGCCCATGGATCAAAGAATTACTTCAACTTTCAAGTCATTATTTAAGAAATACATTTTGTAAGGCTGTAGCTGCTATAGATAGTGATACCTGTGATAGATCTAGGCAAAGTAAGTTGAAAACTTTCTGAAGAAGATTCACTCTTCTAGATGCTATTAGGAAGAGGTCAAACTATCAACATTAATGGAAGTTTGGAAGAAGGTGATTCTAACCCTCATGGATGACTTTGAGGGGTTCAGGACTTCAATGGAGGAAGTAACTGGAAATGTGGTGGAAATAACAAGAAAAGTAGAATGAGAAGTGGATCCTGAAGATGGGACTGAATTGCTGCAATCTCATGAGAAAACATGAACAGATGAGGAGTTGCTTCTTATGAGTGAGCAAAGAAAGTGCCTTTTTAAGATGGAAACTACTCCTGGTATAGATGCTCTGAAGATTGTTGAAATGGCAACAAAGGATTTAGAATATTACATAAACTTAGTTCATAAAGCAGCAGCAAAGTATGAGAGGATTTGCTTCAGTTTTGCAAGAAGTTCTACTATGGGTAAAATGCTATCAAACAACATAGCATGGTAAGGAGACATCATTTGTGAAAGGAAGAGTCAGTCAATGTGGCAAAATTCACTGTTGTCTTATTTTAAGAAATTGCCACAGCCACTCCAGCCTTCAGCAACAACCACCCTCATTAGTCAGCAGCCATCAACATCAAAGCAAGGTCCTACACCAGCAAAAAACTGAGATGATGGTTAACACAATTTTAAGCAATGAAGTATTTTTTAATTAATACTTTTATTTAATGTGTGTATGTACATTTTTTAGACATAATGCTGTTACATGCTTAATAGACTACAGTGTACAGTGTACTACAGTATAAACATAACTTTTTATATGCATGGGAAACCAAAACATTTATTTGACTCACTTTATTGTTATATTTGTTTTATTGCAGTGGTCTGGGACCAAATCTTCATTATCTCTGGGGTATGCCTGTATCATTGGACTGTCTGAAGAAGAAATCACAAGTATAAAACTGAACTAATGTTTAGAATTATAATTAAAGAAAATTTTCTGGAATTCAAAGATGGCTTGAATCAATGTTTTCAAAGGGTGCACTTATATATTGTTAAAATGACTCCAAATGATGAATTTTGAAGCATAATTTTGTAACTACTAGAATTAAAAATAAAGGTAACAGGGAGATAATAGAAATCACCAATCTTCCAGATAAAAAGACCAATTGTATTCAAAGGAAAGAAAACAAGGATGTAGAACGTGAAAACCAAGTGATAGTAAAACAATATTGTCAAGAAATTCAAAAGAAGATAGAGAAGTCCAAAGATTGTATCCTCAGTAAAATCACGTTTCAAGCATCTAAGCTATAGGAAGAGTCAATCAACAGTATGCCCAGAGTAGGAAGTTCCAACTCCCCATTCCCACATAGAAATATTTTAAAAACAACTAGACTGGCTAAAATAACTACAATATCTCTGGAAATCTGTCAAAGATCTACAGCAAAATCAAGTTCTAACCTGAAAAAGCCATGTTAAAAATGGTAGGAAATTTTATGGTGTTTTTACTTGCCCTTGGCTCTCCTCCTCCCAATACATTGTGGTTTATAGGGGAAGTGGAGGCCTGTTCCTTAGTTAACTTCCTTGGACCATACAGAGAGCAGAGCAGACCTAATTGTAGCATTTTAATTTCTCTTGCAGCTTCTGGAGAGATTCGTCTCCACATCACTTAATTTACATCTCAGACTAGAAAAAGCCATGGAAGCAGTGGGCTGAACATCATTAGATGATCACAAACCTGAAGATGACTGAGACAAGAGATTACTGGTAGATGATTATAATGCAATAGTTAGGGCCCTGAGAAGCATGGCAGAGACCCAGGGAAATTAAGACAAAATTATCCAAATATACTTAGGAATTGGAAAAATGCACACACACACACACACACACACACAGACCCAAGGAAAAAGCAGGCCCAAAACGTACCTGACAAGACCTTCAGCCTTTATTCTGGACTGATCCCAAGAATTAGAACATGCTGTGCTAGTTAGGAAAGATCTTCAACTGCATAGAGCAGGTTTACAAAGATTGGGGAGATGGCTGTGGTTTCAAGTGCCCAATTTTCGATAAAATACCACAAGGAATACAACAAAATGGGAAAATATAGCCTACTCAAAGTACAATATAAATCAGAAACTGTTCCTGGAGAAACACTATTAGATTTATTAGACAAAGATTTTAAAATAATTGTCTTAAATATGCTGAAAGAAGGGTGCCTGGGTGGCTCAATCAATTAAGCATACAATTCTTGATTTCGGTTCCAGTCATGATATCAGGGTCATGGGCTCGAGTCCCACACCTGGCTCCACACTCAGCAGGGAGTCTGCTTCAGAATCTCTCTGTCCCTCTCCCTCTCCCCACCCCCATGCACACTCTCTCTCTCTCTCAAATAATAAATATTTTAAAAATATATGCTCAGATAACTAAAGGAAACAAAACTAACTAAAGGAAATATGGAAAATGATGTATGAAGAAAGTGAAAAATATAAGCAAAGTGACAGAAAATATAAAAAAGAACCAAACAGAGATTTGCAGCAGAAAATTACAACTGAATTGAAAATTTCACTGGAGATTCAACAGCAGCCTTGAATAGGCAAAAGAAAGAATCAACACACATGAAGACAAGTCATTTGAAATTATTGTCTATAGAACAAAAAGAAAAAAGCAAGTTGAATAGAGCATAATGTCCGTATTAAACACCATCAAGTGGACCAATATGTGCAACATGGGAGTCCCAGAAGGGAAAAGAGAGAAAGGGTTATAGACCTTATTTAAAGAAATAATGGCCAAAAATTTACCAAATTTGAGGAAAGATGTTTATACTAAAAAAACACAAGAAGCTAGATTAACTCAAAGTATGCTAAACAGTAAGAGACCCTTGTCCAGATACAATGTAATCAAATTATCAAAAGACAAAAAAAAAAAAGAGAGATAGATAGAATCTTGAAAGGAGCAAGAGAAAACTGAGCCATCATCTATAATGGATCTTCAGTAAGATTATAAGTGGATTTCCCAGGAGAAAACTTGGAGGCTAGAAGGCATTAAGATGGCATATTTACAATGTTGAAAGTAAACAAACAAAATTGTCAACTGAGAAGTCAATATCTAGTAAAACTATATTTCAAAAATGAGAAATTAAGACATACTAAGATAAACAAGAACTGAGGAAATTTATTACCACTAGACCTGACCTGCAAAAATATGCTAAAGTGAGTTCTTTAAGTTGAAATGAAAAAAATGCAAGCTAGTAACTCAAAGCCACATGAAAATATAAATTTCTCCAATAAAGGTAAATATATGGACAAATATAAAAGCCAGTATTATCGTTTTGGTTTTTAACTCCACTTTTTATTTTTTCTATAGGATTTAAAAGATAAATGAAAGAAAATAATTATACATTTATTCTAATATAACTATAATTATAAATTATAAATATATCTAATATAAAGATGTAATTTGTGATTAAAATTTAAAAGTTAAATGGTTCAGTTTAAAATAGCTGTTATAACTTTAATGTTATATATAATTCCCATGGTAACCAAAAGAAAATATCTGTAGAATACACACAGTTGGAAATAAGAAGGGAATCAAAATGTGTCACTACAAAAATTTCAACCTAACACAAAGGAAACATAAATGGAAAGTAGGGACAAAAAAAAGAAAAGAAAAAAACATCTATTGGAAATAGAGAAAACAAATCACAACGTGGCAATAGTAAATGTCCCCCTCTCCATAATTATAATTACATTTAAAGTAATTAAATTTAAATAGATTAAATGCCTCAAACTAAAGACTGATTAGCATAATGCAAAAAAACAAAAAACAGGATGCAATTACAGAGTGTCTACAGGAGGCTCACTTTAGATCTAAGTATGAGTATAGGTTGAAAATAAAAGGATAGAAAAAGATATTCCATGCAAATAGTAACCAAATGAGATTAAGGGTGACTATATTATTATCAGGGGAAAAAAAATGAAAAATTGTTTCAAGAGAGAAAAAAAGGACATCCCATATAAAAGGCTTAATTATATAAAAGGATCAATTCATCAAGGAGATACAGAAATTATAAACATATATGCAACAAATATCAGAGCTCCTAAATAAATGAAAACACTGACAGAACTGAAGGAAGATATATAAAGTTCTACAGTAATAAAAGACTTTAACACCCCAGTTTCAATAGTAGATGGAACAGCTAGACAAAAGATCAATAGGGAAATAGAGGACTTAACACTATAGACCAACTGCACATACATACAGATATTTACAGAACACTCACGCAACAAAAAACTACACATTCTTCTCAAGTGTACATGGATCACTGTCTGAGATAGACCATATGTTAAGCCATTAAACAAGTCTTAATAATTTATAAAAGACTAAAATCAAACAAAGTATCTTTTCTGATCACAATGGGAGGAAACCAGAAATAAACAGCAGATGGGAAAACTGGAAAATCCACAAATATGTAGAAATTTTAAAACTTACTCTTAAACAGATAATGGATCAAAGAAGAAATCACAAGGGAAACTTAAAAATGCCTTGAGAGAAATGAAAATGAAAACAACATGCAAAAATGTATGGGATGCAGCAAAAACAGAGAGAGAAATTTATAGATATAAATGCTTATATTTTAAAAAAAGGATCACAAATCAACATTTTTTATATCTGAATTAACCACAAAAGAAGAGTATCCTAAACTAAAAGCTACCAAAGGGAAGGAAATAATAAAAAAATTTAAAAAGATCAGTAAAATAGAGAACAGAAAAATAATAAGACCAAGATTTGATTCTACATAAAGATCAACAGAATTGACAGATTTTAAACTACACTGATTAAAGAATAAAAGAAAGAAGATTAGAATAACTAAGTTCAGAAATGAAAGAGAACACTACTACCAAATTTATAGAAATCAAAAGGACTATGCAAGAATACTATGAACAATTGTATATCAAATTGTATAACCTAGATGAAATAGACAAATTCCTAGAATAACCTACCAATACTAAATCATGAATAGACAATCTGTATTCATCTGTAACTAGTAGGTATATTGAATTAGTCATCAAAAATTTCCCTACAAAGAAAAACCCAGGACCACATAGCTTCACTGGCAAATTCTACTATATGCTTAAACAATGAACACCAATTATTCTCAAACTCTTGCAAAAAAAATTGAAGAGGAGGCTATATTTCCAAACTTATTTTATGAGGCCAGGATTACTCTGATGCCAAAGGCAGATAAAGACATTGCAAACAAGGAAAGCTATAGACCAATATCTCTAATGAATGTTAACATAAAAATTCTCAACAGAATACCAGCAAACAGAATTTAACAGCTTATTAAAAGGATTATACAACATAACCAAACAGGGTTTTTTCCTGGAATGCAAGTATGGTTCAACATATAAAAATCAATTATGAAATACACCATATTAACAAAACAAAGAAATAAAAAACATGTAATCTGGAAAATAGCATTTGTTGAAATTTAACACCCTTTCAGGATAAAAACATTCAGCAAATGAAAGAAAGAAGAAAACTATAACACAATAAAAGGTTGTGCATGAAAAACCCAAACTAACATCATATGTTATGGTGAAAGACTAAAAGACTTACCTCTGAGATCAGGAACAAGACAAAGATGCCCGTTATCACCACTTCTATTCAACATATAACTAGAAGTCCTAATCAATGCAAAATAAATAAATAACGGTAAAAATAAATAACTCCAAAAGAAAGAATGAGTGAGTGAGAGAGAGAAAAGGAGAAAGAAAGAAGTGGCATCTAAATTGGAAGTAAAGAAAATAAATTATATCTGTTCATAGGCAACATGATTTTATGTGTAGAAAATCCTAATGGTTTCATACACACACAAACAGATCTAAAAAGTGAGCTCAGCAAAGTTGCAGGATACAGAATCAACACTAAAATCAGTTGTAATTTTATACACTATCGATAAACAACCACAAAGGAAATTAACAGTGATTTCACTTATTTCATCAAAACAATAAAATATTTAGGAATAAACTTAACCAGGGAAGTGAAAGCCTTACACATTGTGTAACAGAGAAATTAAAGAATTGAATAAATGGAAAGATATTACAGATTTGTGGTTTGGAATACTTAACATTATTAATGTCAATACTACTCAATGCAATTTACAGGTTGAACGCAATTCCCATCAAAATGCCAATGATCGGGGCGCCTGGGTGGCTCAGTCATTAAGAGTCTGCCTTTGGCTCAGGTCATGATCCCAGGGTCCTGGGATCGAGCCCTGCATTGAGCCCTGCATCAGGCGCCCTGCTCGGCAGGAAGCCTGCTTCTTCCTCTCCCACTCCTCCTGCTTGCGTTCCCTCTCTTGCTCTCTCTCTCTCTCTTTCTGTCAAATAAATAAATAAATCTTTAAAAAAATTTTAAAAATGCCAATTATGTTTTTTTGCTGAAGTACAAAGATTGATCCTAAAATTTATGTGGAATTTCAATGAATTCCAAATAGCAAAACAATCTAGAAAAAGAAAAACAAAGTAGAAAGTCTCATTCTTTCTGATTTCAAAGCAACACAAAACAACAATAATCAAAACAGTATGGTATGGCATAAGTACAAACATATAGACCAATGGACTAGAATAGAGAACCCAGAAATAAACCCTCAAATATGCGGTCAAGTGATTTTTGGCAAGGGCGCCATTACCATTCAATGGGGAAAGGACAATCATCAATAAACTGTGTTGGGAAAATTGGATATCCACTTGCAAAAGAATGAAAGTGGGCTCTTACCTCAAGCCATATACAAAAATTAACTCAGAATTGATAAAACACCTAAATGTAAAAGCTAAACTGTAAAACTCTTACGGGAAGACATAGGGGAAAAGTTTCATAACATTGGATTTGGCAACACATGACACTAATGAAGAGTTATCGTTTAATAGGTATGGAGTCTATATTTGAGAAAATGAAAAAAAGTCTGGAGATGGATTATAGTAATTTTTTAAAAACAAGGTGAATATATTTAAGGGCCCTTAAATATATACTTAAAATAGTTAAAATTTATTATTGCTATTGGTCCAGTGCCTGTTGTGTATTTCTAACTCCTTTCCTCTCTTCCTTCCTTCCTTCCTTCCTTCCTTCCTTCCTTCCTTCCTTCCTTCCTTTCCTTCCTTCTCCTTCTTCCTTCCTTCCCTCCCTCCCTCCCTACCTCCCTCCCTCTCTTCCTTCCTTCCTTGCAATTATCCTGTTTTTGCTATATTGCTGTATACTGGGCATGAGTTGAGGAAGGTAGTGGGCAGACAAGTTACTTTTTTATCATACATAGGTTGTCTGATCATAAAGCACAAACTTCAGATACTAAGAAAATGACAGTGAATCACCCAGAGATCCTGAACTTTGATTTGGATACAGTGAATGGATGATAGAGTCACATCACTTCAGAAGGTGGTATGGGAAGGAAGGTAAAACAGATCTTTGATGACCAGGAAACCAAATTATAACAACCACTGACTAGTTGTTATGGTTGTATTGTATTTTTAAAGGCATTTTTAGAGTCTGTTTCCTTTTTTTCTATTAAGGATTTTTGCATTGATACAAATGGAATTGATCTTGTGCAATCTTTATCATGTTTAGGCATCAAATATACTTGTTTAAGGAATAGAATCTGTATGTTTTTGGTCTTATAGGCTGTAGAAAATCAGGTAACCTAGGAACTTTCTAATCTTTGAGGTTTAGTAGAACTTTCCTGAGAAAAATCTAGCCTAGTGATTTTTTTTTAAAGATTTTATTTATTTATATGACAGAGAGAGAACGACAACGAGAGAGGGAACACAAGCAGGGGGAGTAGGAGAGGGAGAAGCAGGCTCCCCGCTGAGCAGGGAGCCCAATGCAGGGCTGGATCCCAGCACCCTGGGATCATGACCTGAGCCGAAGGCAGACACTTGACTGAGTCACCCAGGCGCCCCTAGCTTAGTGATTTTTAATGTGGTTTTGATAACTTTAATTCTGTGGGAATTTATTTTTGTTATCTATATATCTCTAATAGTTTCCACTTAATACAAACTAAATAAATTTCTTAGATGAGTGCCTGGGTGGCTGGGTGGCACAGTCCATTAAGCATCCAACTCTTGGTTTGGCTCAGGTCATGATCTCAGGGTCCTGAGATTGAGCCCGAATTGGGTGGGGGGAGTCTGCTTGATATTCTCTCTTTCTCCCTCTGCCCCTTCCCCTGCTCTCTCTTGATCTTTAAAATAAATCTTTTAAAATTTCTTAGATAATAATTATTATAACCTAAAATTTCATATTTATTTAGAACTTCTGTGCAAATTTATCTCATGTTTTTTAAATTTTCCTATCACTTGATATTATGTCCCCATTTCTTTCCCTCTCTCATTTCCCTCTAGTATGTATGTACTTTCTATCTTCTTTCTTAATGGTCAATATTTGGTTATTTTTTAATTTTGTCAAAGAACTAGTTTTTTATTTATTCAATAGTTTTCTCTTTTATTTAATTTCTACTGTCACTCTTATGTCTTCCTCCTATTTTGTTTGTGCTTTATGTTTTCACTGGTGTGTGTGTATGCGTGTGTGTGTTCCTACAGCTTTTGTATGGCATTTTGTTCATTACATTTATATTTCTATTCATTACATTTATTTATTCATTACATGGATATAAATATTTAAGACTACAAATGAGAATTTTCCTTGTTACTTCTAATATTTGAATTAGTACCAAAAAATTTACATGATTTCTTTGGTTCCTTACTATTAGCATATGCTATCTTTCTTATCTCTTTCAGTTTACCCAAATTTTGCTATTGTATTTTTGTCAAATATGTAACACATAGTATTCTTAAATGCTCTCTACTTTTATGAGTATGTAATTAATACACTCAACACTGAAACCCACCTGTATTGCCAAAATTTAACAGGATGAATCTTGTCTGTGGTAAGTTTTAGGAAGAAAGGAATTCCCTACCCTTCCCTAAGTAGTAGCAAAACTTGTATTTTATATTGGTGCAGGGTCCAAGGGGTTTTGGTGGACCTTCCCTTGATGCAAAGGACTTTTACACTTCCTCTAGAAACTGTATATATTTGCCTGACTTATGGTATTCACAAAGAGAATCTCCTATTCTTACACAGATTTTGCTTCTACCACTCCCATGAAGACCATAGGGTTGAGAGGATTTGTTGCCTTCACCTTCACCTCAGCAACTAAATAAAGACTTGCTTCCTGTAAGAGGGTCCAGAGGAGCAGACAGCATGGCTGAAAATCATTTCATGTATGTCTGTACCACTGAGAGGACTTGCTCCTGTCTTCAGCCCTGCCCAGTCTTTCTCCTGAGCGTCTGGAGGAAGCCTGTGGGGAAGAGCCCTCCGCATGTCTGTCGCTCTAGTTACTCTAAACCAATAGGCAAGCTCAACTGGATCTGTAGTAATTCATCAACATTTTAGTTGATTTCTCACATGCTTCTGTTGAAGCCACCTGTGGCTTCTCTGCTCTGACAAAAATGAAACGGTTCACTTGTCCCTTTTCTCCTGGGAGAAGTTTGTCACTCTTGAAATTCAGTTCCCTTTTGACAAGTCTTCAGTACTTCTGAGAAAAGTTGTGCTTTTGAAAATTTTTTGCCTTTTTTGAGTTGTTAGGATGGGAGTCATATTCTCTTGCTTCTTACATCTTAAGAAGAAGCAGAACTGTCTTGATTATTTACTGTTGCTTTTTAATTACACTGTAAGCTCCATAAAGTTTTTATTTGTTCCTGTAAATTGAGGTATGTAAAACACTGCCTGGGATATAATAAGAATTAGATTCAAAATTTGAATAAATAGTGCATTAACTAGAATACATATTCTAAAAGGGAAATAATATTTATGCACACACATATCCTCTCTTACCTCCCCCCAAAAGCCACAAACTTTTATTTTATTCTCATATCACCAAATTTTATGCCTGCATGGCACCTGTCACAATCACATCACGTGTGTTTTTGTGGAGATGTGGGTGTAAATATTTGAGGTTTATTTCTCCCACCAAACTGTAAAATTCATAAGGATATAATTTTTTAAAAGATTTTACTTATTTGAGAGAGAGAGATAGCACGAGTGGGCAGAGAGGCAGAGGGAGAGGCAGGCTCCCTGCTGAGAAGGGAGCCCCATGAGTGCTCGATCCCAGGATCCCAGGATCATGACCTGAGCCAAAGGCAGACACTTAACCAACTGAGCCACCCAGGAACCCTGTAAAAGGATATATTTTTGTTTACTATTGTTTTCCTAATACCTAGAACATTATCTGAAGCAAGGCCTCATATAATTGTTGAATGAATCGATAAATGACAAAAACATAAAACAGGTAGCATCAAGGGGATAGAAGAAAAAAAAATCATAAAATAACAATATTTTCACTTCAAACATGACAAAAAAGTTTAGGCTATTTTATCTGAAAGGGATGTTAAAAAAATTCAATTCAAACTCTTTGTTGTCTAAAACAAGAAATTAAGGGCAGGAGAAATTAAACAGCTCTCCCAAAGTCACAGAACTCATTAATGGCAGAGCCTGGAATAGAAACCAGGTCTCCTGACTCTAAATCCATTGCTCTTGATTTGGGTGCTCTGAGAAAAATGCTTTAAGACATTGGTTTATGGATGTAAAAATGCCTATGTTGAGAAATAGGGGAAAAGGAAGATAGATTTCTAAAATATATCTCATCCATGATACCCAAACAGATGGTCATGTTGCAGCAACTCTCTCAGGGAAGTTCTATTCAGAAAAGGCAACGCATCACCAGGTCTCATAATCCCAATGGACAGTAAATGATTTCATACTGTATCAGGCATCGCAGAAACCAACATTTCAGTATTTCCCTCTGAAGGGAAGATGAATGTAAAATTGCTTTACCTTCATGCTCTAGCTGGTGATTTCCCTGCTGTGCCCTTCATAACACTGATAGGAAAAAAAAAAAAGGGAGGGTATGAATAAAGCCTGGCAGCCATTCCAGGTATTCATAAGCTCAGAAAAAAAACTAAGGTTTTTACTAATATTAATAAGAATAACAGCTACAATAATAATAATAATTCCTAACATGAACTGAATGCAATATGAATTATTACTTAAATATTAAAACCCTCAACCAATAATCATATAATACCAAGAGGGTTTTTTGTTTTTGTTTTGTTTTGTTTTGTTTTTTAAATAGGTGATGAAAAACATAGGCTTAGAGAATTTAAAGATCTCAGAGAGCCAGGCAGTGGTAGGGCTAAAATTCAAATCTAAGTTGTTCAAGTTACTATAACATACATAAATAACACAGGAATAGAATGTAAATAAATAATCAATTTATTGACCTCCAAAATATTACTTGGATGCCTCTGTTAGTTTCTTGACTGTCATGGTCAAGGCCTGAATTTGGTGTCATGAAAAGAAATCAATATTTTAGAGTACATGAAACCATGTCTCAAGAAATTATATAATGGTTTTCTAACCCGCATCTCTATCATCTCTGTCCAATAGAAATATAATTAGAGCTACCTATTTAATTTCACATTTTTTTGTTAACTACATTTCTAAAAAGTAAAAAGAAACAGGTAAACTTAAATTTTGTAATTTATTTTATTTAACCCAGTATATCAAAGATATTTTCAATCCAAAATGTAATCAAAAAAGGTCCATAAATGATATGTTTTGCATTTGTTCATATTAGGTCTTTGAAATCTACTGAGTATTATTTTGCATTATCTCATGTTTTACTTTCCAAGTTAGTTTTTTTCTATTATTTACATTAATGTATGCTGCATTTGTACTATAAACATTATCACAGTAACAATGGTGTCTTTAAAATACAGGCATTCAGGGGGCACTGGGTGGCTCAGTCATTTAAGCATCAAACTGTTGATTTGGGCTCAGGTCATGATTTCAGGGATGTGAGTTCAAGCCCTGCAGCAGGATCTGTACTCAGCAGGGAGTCTGCTTGGGGTTTTCTTTCTCCCTCTGCCCTTCCCCCACTTTTCCTTTCTCTCTATCTCTCTCTCTACCCCTCTAAAAGAAAAATCAATTAAAATAAAGAAAGAAAATAAAATACAGACATTTGGGAGAAACTTTTAAATATATACTTGTTTCTAGATTTGCCAGTAAAGTATGTTTCAATTGTATTTTGATCCCAACAGTATATTTTTCATTGCAATGTTTCTAGAATAAATTCCATCCTTTCTTTTTTTTAATATATTCTACAATTAAAATAACAAACAGATTTTGAATAATGCATCTCTTCTCTCTTCAAGTCCATAGCAGCTTCTGCCTACATGCTGTCTGCTAGTAAGTGTAATGGTTATTTCCATTACCTGGTGTCTGAGTCATTTTCTATGTCACTATTTACCATGGGCTGTGAATACTGTGTTCATTACCATCTGTTTGACTCATTTAACGTTGCTTCTCAGCCTGATTAATTTCTCAGACTGTATATCATATTTATTTCCCTATTGTGAAAATTTTCCTCTATTTCTGTTTACCCTAATAAAGGTTTTACCAAAAGTGACTGTTCTTCCATGTAGTTCAGTGTTAATTATCTTCTGAATCTACTTTTCAGTTCCTCCTAATATCTTTTGCTTTCAAGTGAATCGATACTTACCATTAATCATGTGTTATTACATTATAGTATTTCTTGAATATACTTTTACCATATCCCCATATTGCTACTGAATTTATCTGGAAAAATAACTTGAATTTCTATAATTGAGGAAGGACCATATCTTTCAACATTCTGAAATGAAGTTTTTGCAAAATAACAGAAACTCAGTTAAGAAGAACAATACGTCATAAAAACCTACCATAATATAGTTTAACTTATGCAAAACAAGTATAATTTTTATAGAAAATGCTATTTTATATCTGTCTAAATTATTTCATAGCAATGAACAAAACAAGTGAGGTAGACACTGTATTATTACTTAGTACTGACTGTGTTAGTATGCCTAAACTGTCACATCAAGTGTCCCTCATATACAAGTGAAAATCAGTTCAATAATTAAAAAAAATCTATTTCATCACCATTTCATGAATCCTATGAGTCATCCATCCTGGCAATAAGTGTGGCATGTTTCAGAAGTAGGAATTTGGAGTCTGTAAAGCTAAAATTCCGTAACATCATTCATTCAAGTTCACGTCTTTCTTTTTTTCATCTGAGCATTCATTTCCTGTTCACTTTACTCCTTCTCATTCTTTGTCTAGTTTCTCCCTCCTTCAGTATCTGACTCTAACACTCACAAATACTAAACTTAACTACACTCACACTCTGCTTCTCAAAGACAGAGAAGGGAATTGCCTTTTAGTTTTGTTGATTGTTTCCTTCACGGTGCAGAAGGTTTTTATCTTGATGAAGTCCCAATAATTCATTTTTTGCTTTTGTTTCCCTTGCCTTCAACGACGTGTCTAGTAAGAAGTTGCTATGGCTGCTGTCAAAGAGGTTGCTGCTTGTGTTTCATGCACACCAATGTTTATAGCAGCATTATCAACAATGGCTAAATTATGGAAAGAACCCAAATATCCATCGATTAATGAATGGATGAAGAAGATGTGATATATATACAATGGAATATTACTTAACCATAAAAAAAATGAAATCTTGCCCTTTGCAACAACATGGATGGAGCTAGAGGGTATTATGCTAAGTGAAATAAGTCAGTCAGAGAAAGACAAAGACAAATACCTTATGATTTTACTCATATGTGGAATTTAAGAAATGTAACAGATGAACGTAGGGGGTTAAAAAGAGAGAGGCAAACCATAAAACAGACTCTTAACTGTAGAGAACACACTGAGGATTGCTGGAGGGCTGAAGTGGGCGGGGGGATTTTTTAAATGAGTGGTGGGTATTAGGGAGGGCAGTTGAAATGAGCACAGGGTGTTGTATGCAAATGATGAATCACTAAATCCTAGCGCACTTAATAAGCATGATATTCTGCTTCTTAACTGCGCTAGAATTGGGAAATTATTTAACAAAGTGTTATTTGATAACAGTCATCTTTTACAAAATTAAATGTCTCTTCATTAATTGAGAGCTCACTGAAGATATGTTATATAAGTTTGCAACAACAAACTATCATTTACTTAAAAAGTAGTTCAAATAGTAAATACTTCTCAGGTTCCATAATCCTATCATTTTTTACCATCAATACCATAATTTCTTATTTCCTTTGATTAACAATATTTATTCTTAAAATGCAGAAAATAAAGTTATTAAGAAAAAGGAATTTTCTAAGAAAAACATGCTTATATTTAAAGTCAACAATTGCACTTTTACTCAAGGTCTTTTTAATATATTTAATTTTTTTATTAGAAACATTTACAGACAGTAACTATTATTATGAGTGTGGTGATGTGTAAAATTATTAGAATGTATGCTGCAAGTTACCACTAAAGTGATTTAATGAACAATAATGATATGAATCTTTAAGAATAAGTTTAATATGAAGGTCAAACTAAAACCTTTCCTGCTTCTCCAGATAAAGTACCATCCTCCTGTATGATCTCAAGCATTCTATTGTTTTTGCATTTATAATTTTAAGGGAGGAAAGGAAGAATAGAAGGAGAAAAATTATGGGGAAAAACTTAGTAGTGAAAGAATAATTTTTACAGTATAAAAAATCGGATATTAAAAACTGTTAAGCAAGAAAGGAATATCTATCAAGCTAAGAAAGAGTGTAGAATGTGCTTTTATTTATTCAGTAACTTTATTTTAGTCATTTATTCAAGAATTATTTATTGTGAAACATTATATGCTTGACAGAGAAATGTATAATGTGTGAGAGAAAAAAAATTGGTAAAAAATTATAACAGAGTAGTCAGACATAGTTTATAGAGAATCATAGTTTAAAGAAAGGCTGTCCAATGCCCTAAGATGGGTTTTAAAAAGTTAGAAAAATGAAGTTCAGATTTTAGACCTCTGTCATTCAGCTGGAAACTCTGACACAAGTTAACAAAGAGTTGCATAAAGATTTAAAAACATGGGATTGTTTGGCTTTTCCCATACCTATATTTAATGAAATAATATAAAATGTGTTCTGAAGAAAATGTTCCATGCTCAAAGAAATTTGGAAACACTGGGTTATGCAAATTTAAAAAGCTATTTTAACTGCAGATTTCCCAGAAGCTTTACTATGTTGACATATATTATAAATCTCCAAAGTGCTATATAAAATATTTTATTTTTCAAATACATTTGACCTCAGACTTCTACGAAATGTTCTTTTCTATTATGGGAAATCAAATATACAAAAATTGGACGAATACTGAATTTATAGACACCACATTTTTATTTTGGACTTCTAATATTACAGTAGCCTTAGATTGCCACTTAATTTTCTTTTTTAATTTAATTTAATTTTATTATGTTATGTTAGTCACCATAAAATACATCATTAGTTTTTGATGTAATGATCCACGATTCATTGTTTTTGTATAACACCCAGTGCTCCATGAAATATGTGCCCTCCTTAATACCCATCACTGGGCTAACCCATCACCCCAGCCGCTTCCCCTCTAAAACCCTCCGTTTGTTTCTCAGAGTCCATAGTCTCTCATGGTTCATCTCTGCCTCTGATTTCCCCCCTTCATTTTTCCCTTCCTTCTCCTAATGTCCTCCCTGCTATTCCTTATGTTCCACAAATAAGTGAAACCATATGATAATTGACTTTCTCTGCTTGACTTATTTCACTTAGCATAATCTCCTCTAGTCCCATCCATGTTGATGTAAAAGTTGGGTATTCATCCTTTCTGATGGCTGAGTCATATTCCATTGTATATATGGACCACATCTTTATCCATTCATCTGCTGAAGGGCATCTCAGCTCTTTCCACAGTTTGGCTATTGCATACATTGCTGCTATGAACATTGGGGTGCATATGGCCCTCCGTTTCACTACATCTATGTCTTTGGGGTAAATACCCAGGAGTGCAGTTTCTGGGTCATAGGGTAGCTCTATTTTTAATTTTTTGAGGCACCTCCACACTGTTTTCCAAAGTGGCTGTACCAACTTACATTCCCACCAATAGTGTAAGAGGGTTCCCCTTTCTCCACAACCTCTCCAACATTTGCTGTTTCTTGCCTTGTCATTTTTTTTCCATTCTAACTGGTGTAAGGTGGTATCTCAATGTGGTTTTGATTTGAACTTCCCTGATGGCTTATGATGATGAACATTTTTTCATGTGTCTGTTAGCCATTTGTATATCTTCTTTTGAGAAGTGTCTGTTCATGTCTTCTGCCCATTTTTTGACTTGATTATTTGTTTTTTGGGTGTTGAGTTTGAGAAGTTCTTTATGGATCTTAGAAATCAGCCCTTCGTCTGTAGTGTCATTTGCAAATATCTTCTCCCATTCTGTGGGTTGCCTCTTTGTTTTGTTGACAATTTCCTTTGCTGTGCAGAAGCTTTTTATCTTGATGAAGTCCCAAAAGTTCATTTTTGCTTTTGTTTCACTAGCCTTTGGGGATATATCTTAAAAGAAGTTGCTGTGTCTGATGTCAAAGAGGTTACTGCCTATGTTTTCCTCTAGGATTTTGATGGATTCCTGTCTCACATTGAGGTCTTTCATCCATTTTGAGTTTATCTCTGTGTATGGTGTTAGAGAATGGTCGAGTTTCATTCTTCTGTATATAGCTGTCCAATTTTCCCAGCACTATAGTTTTTGTTGTTCAACATAGTACTAGAAGTCCTAGCAACAGCAATCAGACAACAAAAAGAAATAAAAGGTATTCAAATTGGAAAAGAAGAAGTCAAAGTCTCTCTCTTCACAGATGACATGATACTTTATGTGGAAAATCCAAAAGACTCCACCCCCAAATTACTAGAACTCATACAGCAATTCAGTAATGTGGCAGGATACAAAATCAATGCACAAAAATCAGTTGCTTTCTTATACACTAACAATGCAACTGTAGATAGAGAAATTAGAGAATCGATTCCATTTACAATAGCACCAAAAACTATAAGAAACCTCATAATAAACCTAACCAATGAGGTAAAAGATCTATAGTCTAGGAACTACAGAACACTCATGAAAGAAATTGAAGAAGACACAAAAAGATGGAAAAACATTCCATGCTCATGGATCAGAAGAATAAATATTGTTAAAATGTCTATGCTATCCAGAGCAATCTATACATTCAACGCCATCCCAATCAAAATTCCAATGACATTTTTCAAAGTGCTGGAACAAACAATCCTAAAATCTGTATGGAATCAGAAAACGTCCTGAATTGCCAAGTAAATGTTGAAAAAGAAAGACAAAGCTGGGGGCATCATGTTGTCCGATTTCAAGCTATATTACAAAACAGTGATCACCAAGACGGCATGTTACTGGCACAAAAGCAGACATATAGACCAATGGAACAGAATAGAGATCCCAGATATGGACCCTCAACTATATAGTCAAATAATCTTTGACAAAGCAGGAAAAAATATGCAATGGAGAAAACACAGTCTCTTCAATAAATGGTGCCACTTAATTTTCTAAATGAAGTTCCCTCACCAAACTATGAAGAATGAAATTTGCTTACTCAGTATACAATTCATAACTGATTTTCTATTATAGCAGTCATTGCTGATATTAACATTTCTCATATGAAATATTAAAGTTTCATATTGTGAAGACTGACATAAAATAGCTGTGTCATTTGGTATAAGCCACTTAACCTCTCTGAGCCTCAGTTTTCCTTATTCCCGCATTAAGAGTATCACACTAGATGACCTAGAAGGGACATTATAGCAGTGAATTGAAGAAGCTGATTCGGAGCCCTTACTAGTTTCATTCCACTTAGAGGAAAGTTTTAGAGTATCCCAGAAAACCTCCCTGCAACAACACTAACTCCACAGAAGATCTCTTATCCAAATTTACTTAATGTTCTTTTTTTTTTTCCAAAATAGAATTTCTCTTTTTAAATCAGTATTAGGTTCATAGCTTTAAAACTGACTGGAAGGTACAGATATTTCCCATATATCTCCTTCCTCCGCACATGCATAGCCTCCCCTATTATCTACATCCCCCAACAGAGTAGTACAAGTTGATGAACCTACACTGGTACATCATTACCATTCAAAGCTCATAGTTTACATTATGGTTGACTCTTGCTGTTGTACATTCTATGGGTTTGGACAAATGTGTAATGACATGTATCTACCACTATGGTATCATACAGAGTATTTTCACTGCCCTAAAAATCCTGTGTTCCACTTATTCATCTCTCTCTCCCCCTAATACCTGGCAACATTGATTTTTTTACTGTCTCCATAGTTTTGCCTTTTCTGGAATGTCATAGAGTTGGAATCATAAAGTATATAAGCTTTTCACACGATCTCCTCTCACTTAATAATACGCACTTAAGTTTCTTCCTGTCTGTTTATAGCTTGATAGCCTCTGTGTGTGTGTGTGTGTGTGTGTGTGTGTGTGCGCGCGCGCGCGCCAAATATTATTGCATTGTTTGGACATACCACAGTTGATTTATCCATTCACCTACTGAAGTACATTTTGATTGCTTCCAAGTTTTGGCAGTTACAAATAAAACTGCTATAACACCCATGGGAAGGTTTTTATGTGGATATGTATTCAACTCCTTTGGATAGATACCAAAGAGCATGATTGCTGGCACATATCTAAGAATGTTTAGCTTTGTAAGAAACAATCAAACTTCCAGTGTCTGTGCCATTTTGTATTCCCATGTGCAATGAATGAGAGTTCCACATCCTCATTAGAATTTGTTGTTGCCAGTGTTCTGGATTTTGACCATTCTAATAGTTGTGTAGTGGTAGCTCATTGTTTACTTAAGTTTGGGGTCTGGTTTCCATCCTATAAGCTAGCATTTGGTTTCCACCTTTAAATCCAGAACATTTGGTTTGGTGCTTTTGGCTTTTGTCTCTGCCTGATTCTCTTTGTGTTTTACCCATAAATGTAGTCATCCCCATTTTCCTTGACTTCACACTGGGCTGTTTCAACATCATTTCTGAACCATTTTGACACTCATTTCAGTTTCTCATAAACTTCATCTCTTACTTCATATCCAAGTGATGCATGGGGGAGGAAAAAATGGATAAGTACTGCCTACCTGACCAATGGTCCAATCAATAAACTACCAGTTAGGTACCATATCAGTAAAAATAACCAAACTGCAAAGCCAAGAATAGAGGATTTTATTTATCCATTGTTTGGTGCACTGAATAAAATATAGGCAGATTTTGGCCTAAAATAAGTATTCAACAGTTAAATTGTTAACTGAAAAGAATATGGTCTTTACGGCCACAGTGACTGGAATGGAATATAGAATTTACTACTTACTAGTTGTTTGATGTTGGACAACTCAATTAACCACTCTCTACTTCAGTTACTTCTTCTATAAGCTTATGTAATAATTTATAATTCATAAAGTCACTGTGTATGTAAATTAGAAAAATATTTAAAAATGCCCACTTTGGTGCCTAGCCTATAGAAGTTACTTAATCAATGATATACTTTTTCTTTGTCTTTTTGAACCTTGATGTCTTAAATCATGAATCTTTCTACTTTACTTGACTTCTCTGAAGCTGGCATCTAATCTGCCTGAATAATATATTCCATTGAGCTTCAGTTCTCTTCCAACATCTAAATTCTTTTTTGACTGAGCTTTGGTATTGTGGGCTTTTAATTGGATAATCAGACTTCTAATATGTTTACTACATTTAACTAAAAGTATATCCAGTAACTGTTCATGTACAACATTTAATATTTTATTGCATAGAAATGTTTAAAACAAAGTTTCAAGCCTCAAAGGGAACAGAAATACCACATGCTTCAGGAGTGTTTTATGAGAAAAGTATTATTATTGCTGTTCTACAGATTAAGACCATGGAGGCTCAGAGAAATAATGTGAATTCCCAAAGGGCAAAAGGCTGACCTAGGACTAAACTATGCCCCATAAATAACCCCACATGTGAATGGTTGTCATAAGGATATTCCTCAGACCAAGGCATATTACCATCATTAAGCCCCCCTTGTATTATTTATTCCTAATCCCCATTCTCATTCCTATTCCCATTGTAAGCACTGTGACGGGAACAGAATTTCTCAAATTGCACATCAAAGAAGGACTTGTGGTCCCAGCTGTCATCAGGCTCCAAATAGTGTTAGGATCTAACTAAGCCACAGAAAACCTTTCCAGGGATGTCCATATTGAATAACCAATTAAAGCAGGTATATAAAGACTTATCCATTTCAGTCCTAAAAAAGAATTCTTCGGGGTTATATATATTCCAGATCTTCCTGGGAGCTGGCTGAGATTTTGTTTGTTTGCATCACAGTTAACTTTCTTCCTCTTCTGTCCAGATCCGCTTTCTCTTTCTTTTTCATAGCTCTCATTACCTGCATGTCAAACTCTATCACAGGTTCTGGAGAACCCAACCTAATACAACAGACACCAGCGTTAATGTTTATGAAGTATAAGAGTATCTGTCTCCTCCAGCATCAGAAACAGAATGTGTTGTCATGCTTTTTACTTTTAATGAGCTGTGAATATTATTGTGTGCAAGCAGGTACCAGGGAATTAGTCAAACCAGCTGCCAAGAGTGAGTTTTCCTAAACAAAAGAAAACAAATATATGGATATATATGTGTATCTCTCTGCAGCATATTTTAAAATCCACTCCCAGTTCAAACCACTAGTTTCAACACCTTATACCTCATACATCTTATTGTAAGACATGGAAGCATTAAAATGACAGATGGGAACATCCTACCTTTCAATACAAACTTTTCCCCCATTTGGTTCATAGGTATCATTCCAGATATGCAGAGCTTACATTTGTGAACGTGAACATTTTTTCATATGTTTGAGGACAAGTTTTATATATATTTTTGTAAATCATTCATGTCTTTTTTCCATATCTCTATCAGTTTTTGGGGGACTTTGTCTTTCAATTTTTAAGACATCTTTGAGATCCTGTTCTCATTTCCTTTGGATATGTACCCAGAGGTGGGATTGCCCAGTCATATGGTAGTTCTATCTTTAACTTTATTTTTCTCTCTGCCTTGTGCACATTTTCTTAATAACATCTCCTAAAATGCCCATCATTTCACTGCTTAATTACGGAGCTTCATCATATGTCAATTCCCATTATATACAGGGGTTTTTCACAATATTCTATTATATGAAAACATCTTCTCCCATTCAGTTATGTTTTTGTTTTGTTGGTGGTTTCCTTTGCTGTGTAAAAGCTTCATATTCCAGGGCGCCTGGGTGGCTCAGATGGCTGGGCGTCTGCCTTCGGCTCGGGTCATGGGACCGGGGTCCTGGGATCGAGTCCCGCATCAGGCTCCCTGCTCCTGGGGAGCCTGCTTCTCCCTCTGCCTCTCTCTCTCTCTCTCTGTCTGTCTCTCATGAATAAATAAATAAAATCTTTAAACAAAACAAAACAAAACAAAAGCTTCATATTCCAATGAAGTTCCAATAGCTTATTTGCTTTTGTTCTCCTTGCCTGTTAAGAGACATATCTAGAAAAATATTTCTACAGTCATTGTCACACAAATTATTGCCTATGTTCTCTGCTAGGATTTTATGGATTCAGGTGTCACATTTTGACCTTTAATCCATTTAAGTCTATTTTTGTGTATGCTGTAAGAAAGTGGTCCAGTTTCATTCTTTTATATGTAGCTGTCCAGTTTTCCCAGCACCATTAATTGAAGAGACTGTCTTTTCCATGTTGTATATTATTGCCTCCATTGTCATAGATTAATTGACATATTGACCATATAATGTGGGTTTATCTATGGGCTCTCTACCCTGTTCAATTGATCTGTGTGTCCATTTTTGTGCCAGTACCATACTGTTTTGATTAGTACAGCTTTGTAATATATCTTGAAATCTGGAATTGTTCTTCTTCCTCCAGATTGCTTTGTCCATTCAGTGTCTTTTGTGGTTTCACACAAATTTTAGGATTATTTGTTCTAGTTCTGTGAAAAATGCTGTTGGTATTTTGATAGGAATTGCATTAAATGTGTAGATTGCTTTGGTAGTTTGGAAATTTTAACAATATTAATTTTACCAATCCATGAGCATGGAATATCTTTCCATTGTTTATATCTTCCTCAACTTCTTTAATCAGTGTTTTATAGTTTTTAGAGTACAGATTATTCACTTTCCTGGTTAAGTTTATTCTTAGGTATTTTATTCTTTTTGGTGCAATTTTAAGTGTGACTATTAATTTCTCTTTCTTCTACTTCATTATTACTGTATAGAAACACTACTGATTTCTGGGTATTTATTTTGTGTCCTGCAACTTTACTGAATTCATTTATTACTTCTAGTAGTTTTTTGTATAATGTCATTGGCAAATAGTGATGAGATCATGCCATTTGAGACAACATAGATGGATCTGGAGAGTATTGTGCTAAGTGAAAGAAGTCAGACTGAGAAAGACAAATACTATATGATTAAAACAAAACAAAACAAATACTAGAATCAGACCTATAAATACAGAGAACAAACTGATGGTTGCCAGAGGGAAGGGAGGTGGGGAAAGAGAAATGAGTGAAGAGGAATGGGAGATAACAGGCTTCCAGATATGGAATGAATAAGTCATGGAAATAAAAGGTGCAGCCTAGGGAATATACTCAGTGATATTGTAATAGCATTGCATTATGAGAGATGGTAGCTGCACTTGTGGTGAGCAGAGCATAATTTATAGAGATGTTGAGTCACTCTGTTGTACATCTGAAACTAATGTAGAATTGTATGTCAACTGTACTCAAATAATTTTTAAAATGTTTTTAATAAAAAAAAGGATGGTTACTTTAAATTTGTTCTAATACCTGGTTTTTAACTCTAACCTTAGTACTGTAGATGAAGATGTAAAGTTTAAAAATAAATACTGATGGTAGTGATAAGCCTTTTGATCAGTGTTCTCCTCACCCAGTGCTCAATATTGAGTTTTATGATTTTTTTATGATCATAAAGTGTTCTGGTGATTTTAAAGTCAGCAATAAGTAATATCTGACATGTATGTAGACATTCTGTTATTAGATTCAATTGTTTTTTATCCATTTCTTGGGAAACTAGGCAAAATAGTTCTTTCTCCCAATTCATAAGTTTCTTTGGTAGATACCCAATGGCATGGAAGGAATACAAGTATTCAGTTAGGTTTAGCTATTTCTGTTTGGATCTTTGTGCATTTATTGAAATTTATCTCTTTAGTCCATGGCAAGGACTTAAGAGTGCTCATCTTGAGATATTAGAAGGCACATATCTTGCCACTCTTCTGATTCTTCATTCATCTCGGCATCTTCATCATGCTTGTAATACCCAAGACTACATGCCCATTTTTTTGTTTTAACTTTCTTCAAAGATGTGTGTGCCTGATGGATTTTGCAGATCTTAATCTCAGGTTCAACCTGGACACTGCCACTCTCATTTTCTCTTCCACACCAATTTTTTTACAGAATACATCCTGTTTATCACAGCATCACCCAAAACCCAGCTTCACAAAAATGTAGACATATTGAAAGCAGGTAGCACAGTCTGATGTTGAAACTGCCAATTATCTTAGCTTGTTAATTTGCACAGTGCTGACAGATAGATGTTACGGTGTTTCCCTTCAGATTTTTTGAATGTTCCAAGCCATTCTCTAACTCACAATTTTATTTGTTCTTCTTGCTGTCTGGAATTCTTCCTGCCTTCCTTCACATGCTGGCATCTCCTTTTACTCCATGTACTCTGCTTAAATTTATAATGCATCTTTAATACTTCCTGGGATTTAATTAATGGAAGATTTTATGTAAGATATTTAGAAAATATGTTCATAAGTGAAAAGAGCCTTTGATTTTCTATACTTGCACTTTCTTTAAGTTCTGAAATGAATACTATATAAACTTCTTAAAAGTGTAATGTGTATTAGAAGGGGATTGTGTACCCTTGAATATTAGGTGCGATTCCCCGGGGAAAACAAACAAACAAAACACATAGGACTAAGGAATTTTAGGGTAGGGAAGGGTAACATTTTAATTAACTTTTTAGTTACCAAAAAGCTAGTAGATTATTCAAGATTTCTGTTTATTTTTCTAAAAATTTTTGCACTTTACATTTTTGTGTAAATTTATTCCCTTCAATATTTGTAAATTTACAAGAATTAAATTTTTTATAATATTTCTTTATCATAAAACCTCTAGTGTTCTGAAGCTATTTTATACTATTTATTCTGAATTTTGTTCATCCACATTTTCTCTTTTTTCCTTTATTAATGTTTCCCAAGATTATACAAGATATTAAGCATTTTAAACAACCAGGTTTCTTTTTAATATTTTTGCTATTGTCTATTCCCTTTTATATTACATTGATTTACTCACACAAATATTCCTCAAAAGTTTTCTAGGCTATCTTTCTTCCACTCTTATTATTTCAGAAGAATATATTTCATTTATGTATTCCCCACTACCACAGGGGGGAAAAAGCCTGACACAGTAACAAATGTCCTTCATCATGCTGTGTACAGAGGACATTTTGTATAAATCCTCCTAACTACACATCCCACTATAACTACCACTCTTTTTTTTTAATCTCTTCACACTAAAACTCCCAAACACATTTATTTATACTATTGTCACCATTTTGTCTTGAGCCCATTCCAGTAAGAATTTTGGCCTCTATACTACAATGAAATATACTTTGCCAGTGTCAATAATTATATTTTTATTACTATATTCAAGGTCAAGTCTCAGTCTTCATCTTAGTACCTACAGGTAGAAAATGAGGCAATTGTTTACTCTTTTAAAATGTTTTGAGCTTTTTTTTAAATTGAGATATATTTGACATATAACATGTTTTTCTTTTTTTCTTTTTATTTATTTATTTTTTAAAGATTTTATTTATTTGACAGAGAGAGACACAGCGAGAGAGGGAACACAAGCAGGGGGAGTGGGAGAGGGAGAAGCAGGCTTCCCATGGAGCAGGGAACTTGATGCAGGGCTCAATCCCAGGACTCTGGGATTGTGACCTGAGCTGAAGGCAGACACTTAACGACTGAGCCCCCAGGTGCCCCTGTTTTTTTTTTCTTTTTTTACAGATAACATTCTTGAAGCACATTCTTTTTTTAACATTTTATTTATTTGAGCGAGAGAGCACACGAGAAGGGGAAGGGGCAGAGGGAGAGGGAGAAGCAGACTTCCCTCTGAATAGAAAGTCCCACAAGGGGCTCTATTCCAGAACCCTGGGATCATGACCTGAGCTGAAGGCAGACACTTAACTGACTGAACCACCCAGCAACCCTGCCCCCGACTTGAAGCATATTCTTATCTTGGCTTCTTAGATGCCACTCTCAGTCCTCTACCAATACTAAGGTTCTCTCTCAGTTGGCTTGCTTGTTTTTCCATCTGCTCTATATACGGGGATACTTAAAATGATCCTGTTGGGTCTCATGACTGTACATGTCATTTGTGTAGTGATGATTGCCTGTATCTTTCTTTTTTTTAAGATTTTATTTATTTGAGAGAGAGAAAATGAGAGAGAGCACAAGAGGAAAGAGGGTCAGAGGGAGAAGCAGACTCCCTGCTGAGCAGGGAGCCCAATATGGGACTCGATCCAGGGACTCCAGGATCATGACCTGAGCCGAAGGCAGTTGCTTAACCAACTGAGCCACCCAGGTGCCCTGTATCTTTCTTCTTAAAGTCAGGATTGCCTATTCAATATTTTTACTTGATAATCTAATAAACGTCTTGTATTGAACACATCTTAAGTCAAGCTGACCTTTTCTAGACCTTGTCCCCAATTTGTTTTATGTATAGGCTTTGTCATCTCAGTACATTTCTGCACTCTTCATCCAGATGCACAGGACAAAAAACAAAACAAAACAACAAAAAACATCATTCAAATCTAAGGACTTGAATACAGAAAAAAATAGTTTAACAAATTAGTTCTACTAGGTTTCAGAAAGTTTCATAAAACCCTTTCAAAATGCAGATTGCTTGTAGTTTGGGAAAAATTAACTAACGTTTTTTATCATATAAACTAAGCAAAGCAAAATATTTAATCTAAAAAATAATATCATGTATCACAAATATTTATGTTTTATATATTTGAAAAGCTCTGGTACCAAATATAGGTTCCCAGGATGACATGAGGGATGTCCCCTTTGGCAATGCCATAGGAATTATGTTTTCCCCAAATACAGCAAGATTTGGGATATTTTCAGATATGCATAAATGAAAGCTTGTCTTCCATGTGTAAACAGATATTAGATATCTTAACATCAATAAACACTATTTAAGATACTTCACATTATCTCAGCTCAGGAAAACAACCATAACTTCACAATTTAGTAGAACCTACTTATTACAGCATAATCTTTACTTTAAAATTAGAATAATAAGCAAAATCAACAAATTAACAATATTAAAGGAACCAAAAGTGGAATCTATGAAGTACCTATAAAATACTAATTTCTGTATTATTTACAACCTGTAATTCTGGCTATTTCTATGTAATTATAAAGTGATTACATGAAACAGGCAGTTATGGGAAATCACTGGATTATGTTTCTAATGGAGATGGAAAGTATTAAGATGGCATCATTTCATATATTTGAAATTGTGGCAAAATATAAAACTGGCTAGAATCCTAATTTTCCAAGATCTTTAATATTAATGTAAATAATCGAACAAAATTGTATAATTTTTAAAAATGTTTACGAAATTAAATTCAAAACTTTCAATATCCACTACCAACCTTTTTATTTTGTTTTGTTTTGTTTTGCTGCAGTTCTGTGCTAGACAATCTCTAAAATAGTTCCAAATAATCCCCACCTCCTGGTTTTCATGTCCTTGTAAATTCTCTCTCCCTTTCGTGTGCGCTGGACCTAAGGATTCACTTTTTTCACTGCTAATGAATAGAGCAAGTAATGGTATACTATTTCTGAGATTAGTTTACAAAATTTTCTGACTTCTGTCTTGCTCTCCCTTCTCACACTTCCTCACTCTGTTGGAAAAGAAGCCAATTGACTTGTGAGCTGCTCTACTGAGAGGCTCACACAGAAGGAACTGATGGTGCTAGACAGCACCTAGTGAGCACCTAAGTTCTGCCAACAGTTCTGCTTGGAAATGAGACTTCATATAAGACCTCAAACCGCATGGTTGCTGTCTTGCAAGAGACCCTGAGACAAAGCTAACCTGTGCCCAGATTACTGACCCAGAGAAACTGTGAGAAACTGATAATAAATGTTTGTTTTAAGCCACTAATGGCGGGGCAGGGGGAGGCAGTGGTTTGTTACATAGCAATAGATAACTAGTATAAATCCCAATAGAAGTGATATTTCCATATCTGCAGTTAATTCATTAATTCAAGATAAGTAACTGTGGTATTCTAGATGGTGTTATTTTACTCTAATTCACTTGTTCTTGCTCCATGGCACATAGTTCATGGTCAATAAATATCACTGATACTCACTAAAGCCAAAAAGCATATGTTATCTAGACTTGAGATAAAGAGGGACTCAGTTTTACCATAAATGAGGCAATAATTATTCTGAAATGTAATGTTTATGTATGATATTTAAAGGGATGAGCCAGTATATTTTTAAGGACTGATATTAATTATGAGAATGGACTAGTATAAACTTTTAAAAGAAACAGGATACTATTAAGCAAAAATTGGCTAGGGATGAAATTGTATTGCATTTAGAGTGGATGTAATATTTGTCTCTGTAATTAGAAATTTTGTTTTCTTTTCCTAGTATATTTTGAGATAGCATGGTTTATTTATTAAACATACACAAAGGAGAAAGGATAGAATCAGATGTGCTTTCAAAATACATTGTTACAAGAAAATATTAACAATCGTGTGCAGTGTCATTTTTCCCTTGTGACTGATTTTATCAAAAATCGACTAATCATTATTACTGTGATGAGATACTGAGATATAAATACAAACTACACAAACTACTTGGAGAAATCAGTTTCTTCTTTAAGGTATGCCCTAAACCTGCAAGCAATGCAGATACAGTTTTTGATCTATATTCCCTCTGTGAGTTTATCTACATTTAAATTTTTAAGTATGGTAATTTTTAAGTATTTTAAGTATTTAAATCCACATTTAAGTTTTAAGTATCTAGCATGTGCCATAAATTTCTTCTTTGTGTGTCCAGAACAAATCTTCCTAATTTACAGCTTAGGTTTATGTAATGAGTTCAAATGGCTGTTTTCTACTTTCATGTTTTTAATGATTTTATCATTTCTTAGTTTTATATGGTTAAATAACCAAATAGTTCACACTATGATATGAAAAAACAGAAATTGTATAACTATCACCAGAACACCAATGTAAGATAATTAATTCATCTAACTCCATTGTTTTTTTAAATATCTGTATATTTTAAAAAATACATTTTATGTTATGAATTTCATCAGTATCAATCAAAATCATACTTTTAGATTTATAATATATAATATATATATCATCTATTTACCAGCATTCTCTTTTTAGTTGCCCAGGTGAGGATGTAAGCTTAAAGAACCAGGGCTTATGAGTGGTAGAGATAGAAATTGAACCCATTTCACCATCTCCCAATTCGGTGCATCCTATGCATGGGTTTTACTGTACTTTTTTTAATATATCTGTTTATATATTTATATATATATAATATAATATATATAATATATATTTTATATATTTATATATTTATTTATATGTATCATATATAAATATATATACTTATATACTTTTATATAAATAAACAGATATATAAAAAAAAGCCTCAGTAATTAAGAACCCAATCATAGTTTTAGTAGAAAATCATATAAGGGACTGAGAAAATAACACTTGCCAAGGGTTTCTCAACATACTTATATGAAAAGATATGTACTCATGTAGCTTGAAATTAATCTTGAAGAGAAATTATGAGACATTTACTATAAACCAGAGTGTCTTCTACGTACTTTGCATGGTTAACTACTTAATCCTTACAACAACCTTATGATACACATACAAATGTTATGCACAGTTTGCAGGAAAAAAGATAATTTAAATAACTTGGCAGTGTTTGTCAGTTATTATATGGCAGACATGTACTTTGAGTCTGGAGGTCTGGCTCCAAAACCTATGACCTTAATCATCATACTGTATTTCTCATTCTGGAGGGTATTAATTTCAGGGCAACCCATATGATATCCTGAATAACTTAAGGGTCAAAGAAGTCAATGTTTTCATTTGTGTTATGTGTTATAATGCAAAAACTGGGAATTGCTCTAAATTTCCTGAATTATGGGATTAGAATTCTGTACTTTTTATGATTATGTCCTTTCAGTCAAATTGTAAACCTTGAAATAACAAGAAAAAAAATACTATGAATGCATTTTATAAACACAGTTTACAAAATTGAGCTAAAATTACCCTCTGTTTTAATCTTTCCGGGTTCCTGATTAAAACAATATGATTTGGGATTTTTCCCCTATTAGGAAATGATTAGTCATAATTTGAAGCAGTTATAGTGAATGCACATTGGAAACATGGCATTTTATATTTATTCTTGATAAATGCAACTTCCTACTCAGCATATATATATATTAAATATTTCTTTATTTAAACATTTCTTATGCCTAATGACTATAGGTTTGAATAGTTTTCATTTAAGTATGTAAAATGGAGACCTCCGTCTTTTAAAATATTAGTGCTAAATTAAAAACAAATGACATTTAGATGGCTAAGGGGGGGAACATTTTCAGTGAAATCTAGGTTGGATTCTTGTTAGAAGATTTCATATAGAATGGAGCTACTGGTGAAAGCCTAATGTGAACACATGGCAGTTAATTTCTGTGAAAGTTTCAGTAGTCTGAGTAAAATGTAGCTATGAGTAAAATAATAAAATATAAGTGGAATGGCATGACAATAGTGCCCTTTTGAGATTCAGGCACCAGCAGAGGAAAGGGCTCTTCCAAGAGCATCTGTCTCTGGCAGAGTTCAAAGGCAGCTGCTCTGGTTACTTTCATAATGCTCCTGAGATTTCCATTTTATTACAGAAATGATGTCTGCCCTCTGTTGCTAGACCTGAGTCATTTGCATTTGCCCTACCTTATTTGCCTTTTTCTAAATCTCATCCTTATTTTTATTCCCAATATGATGGATAACAACAGTTGCAAGCTCATAATATCCCTGTTCTTATCATGTCACGGTTTCCTGTAAAGGCTGTCCTTTTCTGAGGTGACCTATTATATCTCTCTCTGCTGTTCAATTATTTTCTTGTAAAGGATTGATAAGGTAAATATATGCCTGCTATTTTTCTTTCCAAGAGCAGTTGGTCCTTTTAACAAATAGTTAGAAACTCAGGACCTTCTTATCATACCAAAATGGAAGTCTTACTATTATGTTAACCTCTAAAAGTGAATAAAAATCTGTCTATATTCACCTTAAAATTTATACAGTGATGTGGACACAAACTATAGAGTAAATCTAGATGGAATTGCTATTTTGTTCTTTTTTAGCTTATGATCTTGGATTTCTGTGTCTCAATTTATTCACCTATAAAACCTTGAGATAACACATATGTTGAGAAGATATACAGATATATATTAAAATTCTACAAAGAGAAAATATGTGCATTAATTTGCTGACATTAGGTGTATTCCTGAAGACACTAAAGAAGTACAACAAACTACTAGGTAATAGATATAACATGAATGGTGTATCTTTTAGAGCACATTTTCTATCAAAATATCTCATTGTAGTTATCTAAAAAAGTGACTTGTGAAAAAATTATCTCTTGAAATATATGTTTTGTTTTAGATTCACTATTTTTTATAAGACAAAGGGAAAAATACAAGACAGATTACAATTTATAAATAAAAGTGAACATAACTAGTCAGAATTATAGGCAGAACATTACCCAAGAGAGAAAACCAAAGTTAGTTATGGAAATTGAAAGAGCAACATGGGTACAGAGGTGAAGTGGAAATTATGCAGCTGAAATTTAAAAGAAACATGCAAGATGTGTTTGAAAATGAATGGTTGTTATGGCAATTCAGTGTGCTAAGAGTATGATTGGTGAACTCATCGTATTATGTAAATTAAAGGATAATGAATAAAAGAAAGTTCTAAAGCTAGTTTATTTTCAAAGAATGTAAAAGGTGGTCTTTGGTGGATTATATGAAATGACATCCTAAGTGCATAGAATATTGAGAGTATCACATCCCGGGATGTGAGAGTATCTAATCCCGGGAATTAGCAATTGTGTTGAGCATTTTTTTATTTGCTCTTCCTGATCCATTTTCTACCTTTCTCCTCTCTATTCTGGGAACATCAGCCTCCATGGACTAGATAATTAGAGCTCTCTTGTCCACTTCTAATTAGGTTTAGCGATAGGACTTGGCAGGTTATCAGGGATGGGGAGACACTGAGGTCAGAACATATTTACCCAGCTCCTTCTCTGCCATATTGTAGGTTGGTAGTGGTTCCTCTCCTTGACTTCAGCCCTCAGCTGTTCAGCTACAGTATTTTGAGCATGCGTATGCAAAATGGAGAAGCTACTTGTACTAATGTAATCATTGATATTATTCCATATGTGCTAGATTAACTTAATACATGTAAACCTAGAAACAAATATTACCATAACAACTTAAAAAGGTAAATAATAAATTAGAGGATATTAAGCAGAGAAATGACATAGTTAGATTTTTATTTTAGCAAAATGTTGGCTGGAGACCATCATCATAGAGTGGAAAGATCACAGCTTTTGGATTTAACACAGCAAAGTGCAAACTGTTGCTACGTTAATTACTTCCTTTGCGAATTCCACATTTATTAACCTCAGTATTCTAATCTGTAAGAAAAGACGAATCATATCAAATTTCCATATCATTGTGTAGAGATCATGTGAATAGGATTTAAGAATGTAATACAGATAGCTAGGAAGCATATTCTAGTGCACTGTAGGAAACTCTAGGCCTGAAACTCCTAGGGCCCATTTTACTTAAAATAATTTTAAAGAAATTAAATTTTATGAGTTTTCTTCTCATTTCTCTTTTCATTTCTTCCCTTACAAATTTATTTTTTTATAATCTTGTGTTAGGTATTTATTTGTTTTCTTGTTGCCCTTTAAAACTACGTGAACAGTCATCAATTTTTCTCTAAATAAAACTTTGGCCACATAGAATTTCTTCGAAATATATAATTCAAATTTTAATCCATTTACTCCCAGATTTTTTCCAAGATAAAATTGCTTTTCAGAAAGTATCTTTTTTAGATTAGTTTTTCTCATTTTAAATTATCTTTATGGATGAATTAAATACATTTATGAGATTTTAATGTATTATGGCAGTCATAGCTTTTGGATTTTGATTTACAGTTAATGAAAAAGACAATATGTAATAGGATTTCCAATTCCATTCACCAATCAAAATTGGACTAAATCATTTCTGAATCTGGAATATCTACAAATGGAGCTATAACCCTAGCTTTCCAGTAATCTCAACTGCAGTATCCAATTATTTTTTCTTCTTGATATTTATAAAGGTAAATGATATGGCTATGATGTCTGGATACTAAAAATTTAGTAGTAAAGCAGAAGTGTTAAAAAGATATTCAACTGTTGTGACAGCATGGATAGATCTAAAGGGTATTATGCTAAGTGAAATAAGTCAGGCTATATACTATAATTCACTTACATGTGAAATCTAAAAAAGAAAATAAATGAATAAACAAGCACCCAAACAAAAAGCAGAATCAGATCTACAAATACAGAGAACAAACTAGTGATTGCCAGAGGGAAGGGATCTGGGGCTTTGGGCAAAATGGGTGAAGGACAGTGGGAGGGGCAGGCTTCCAGTTATGGAATGAATAATTCATGGGGGGGGGGAAGGCACAGCACAAGGAATATAATCAATGATATTGTAATAGCATTGTATGGTGACAGATGGTAGCTACACTTGTGATGAGGATGACATAACATATAGAGATTTGAATCACTATGTTGTACACCTGAAACTAATGTAACATTATATGTCAACTATACTCAAATTTAAAAAAAAAAAGATATTTGTCTAAGAATAGTGCCAGAGGAATCTATTACGTGACCACTATTTCAGTTTTCTTTTTTTTTATGATTTTATTTATTTATCTGACAGAGAGAGACACAGTGAGAGAGGGAACACAAGCAGGGGGAGTGGGAGAAGGAGAAGCAGGCTTCCCGCGGAGCAGGGAGCCCGATGCGGGGCTCGATCCCAGGGCCCTGGGATCATGACCCGAGCAGAAGGCAGATGCTTGACGGCCGAGCCACCCAGGCGCCCCCTATTTTATTTTTCTAGATGGGCTCTTCTTCCCATGCTCCTCAGTCAGTGCTCTTCGGTAGACTCTCTTATCTTTCTCTCTTTGCCGCTCCCTCCCTTTTCTGTCCACTTTCACTCTTCATATTCAGACTGATCTCATCAATTTTCATGGCCTCAATTGTCAGCCATATATACATATGTATATATGTATATATCTGCACATATAACACAGAGATATGCCCCCATTTAATGATCAGATATCTATCTGTCTATCTATATCCATCTCTTTCCTGATTCATGGACCTATAAATCGGTCTAACCAGTATCTCCACTTGAGGGTCCTCGGGGACCTCAAAAACTCAGCATGTGTCGAACTGAAATTACTTTACCTGAACTTATACTGTGAATAGTACCCCTCTCACTTTCCTGTCAAGCCAAAACTCCCGTTTTCTTTCTTTCTTTTTTTTTTTTTAAAGATTTTATTTATTTATTTGAGAGAGAGCGCACATGAGAGGGGGGAGGGTCAGAGGGAGAAGCAGACTCCCCACCGAGCAGGGAGCCCCATGCGGGACTCTATCCCGGGACTCCAGGATCATGACCTGAGCTGAAGGCAGTCGCTCAACCAACTGAGCCACCCAGGCGCCCCGGTCTTGTTTCTTGATTTGTCCCTCTTCCTTATCTTTCCTGACCCTTTAACCCCCCCATCCAAAAACCTTTTTGAACTGGTCCACCGTCCTGTTTCTCCCGCATCTCACCCAATAGTGCCACTGTCATGATTTAGATCACACTTGGACTAATGTTTTAGACTTCTAATGATTCTTTCTACTCTTAAGTTGTGTCCATGTCCACAAATTCTCCGCACAGTAGGCCCTCTTCTGGTGTTTTTCTTAAATTGCTATTTGTTTTGAAGTTAAAAGGAAGCCACTATTGGATTTTAATATCTCCCATTATTAACCACTCTGACATTTGTATAGAAAAAAGAGTTGGTCAAAACTTTTGCCTAAACTATTTTCCAATGATTCTCAGCATAAGAGATACCACAAAGCCTATCCAAAAACTGTTACAAGGTGGGGTGGAGTGGTGGCAAAAGACTCTGAGCCTTTGAGGTGCCCAGTCCTCCCTTCCTGATCAACCAGGACAGTTCTGAATTTATCTGCTTTATATATCACAGTTTACATTATCTACCTCGGAAGAAAGTTGTAATGTTTGGAAGTCATTATAATTTTTCCACATAAAGATTTTTCTTTATTGTAAATTTAATACAAATATTCTTACTAAGAATATCCTAATAAATAAATCCCTAAAAACATGCCTATCCTTCCAGAGTCCAAAATTTCTCTGGAAAGTATTTTGTTGTTGTGGTTGTTCTCAATAGAATGTAGTTTACTCATTTATTTGGATGGGCTTTTTCTCTCTGTCTTCTGATGAGTAGGTTTAGCCGACCAAGACACAAGTCAACTTCCCAATCAAATTAAGTAAAAAATAATATAACTTACTAAATGTGTTAATAGATAACATGAAGAAAAATTTTTTTAACTTTTTTCACAAACATACACTCAAAATAAGAGCAATTGATTTTGTAGCTACAACACTATAGGTAGTCCAAGTGAACTAATTTTTATACTTCTTCCCTTTTTATAAAACAAGAAATTTCTTCTTTTTTGTTTGGGTGTTTGTGTGCTGGTATTTTGGATATGGATAACTTCAGGCTAGAAGCACTGGATTATACTAAATTGGTTGGGCTTTTAGAATCTTGCATACACCATTAGTTCAGTTTTGCTAGTTCTCAAGACAAGAGCCTTTTGATTCTTGTGTGCTTTTCCTGGTTCATGTCCCTAAAGCAGACAACTTGCGCCTTTGTCCCCCAGGATCAGTGACTTATCTCTTAACCACAATATTTTATACTGAATCTATAACAGATGGCTGCATTACCGCTTCAGGCATCCACAACCAAATCAATTAAGGATAGCACTCAAGATGAAATCTATTTGCCACCTCAGCTCAACTTTTAAACATTGATTAAGTATTTGCCCCATCACTTGAACTACATAGATTCAGAGTCACCTTCTGCTAATATTTGCTGGATTCGAAAGAATTTTCTCCTTTGTAATATCTTCTTATCCATCCTGACCTTCAATCTCTCCATCTTTTACTAGGACAGAAAAGTTGGCAAGCAGAAAGAGTCCCAAAGATACCATCCTTTGTGGCCTGTGTTAATTCTGAGATATGCTCCTTTCAATCAACACCAGAATGAATGTATCTCATTACTATAGCAACCGTCTGCTTTCAGTTATTTCTACTATCTCTGATTTTCATTAGAGATTATATTTTATTAATTCTTTGCTAAATTAAGCCTGCCATATTTAGCATATTCTGAGTCCTCTTATTTCTTAAATCTGTTACTTTCAGCTTTTAAGCAATTCTAAATCCTATTTTACCTAAGTAATTCAAGATTTTAAACAGAATTTTTTCAAAAGGCCAAATGCACTGTGCAATGACACAGAAATAGATGATACGTGGACTAAAAAAATAAGATGGATTCAGTGTTTTGTTGGAAATGAAGATGTTCAAACTATGTCATATTGATTTCATTAAGTATTTCCACTAACTCCTACCCCAATTTTAGAGTAACATTGCTGCTTCTCTAAGTAACATGGCTAAATTTATTGGCTATTTATTGATTGGTTAGTAGCTAAAATTTACAGATGGTTTCTCAGAGGGAAAACTTAAAGATGCTTTATGGGAAGTACAAAATAGGAGTTAGCCAAGTAAAATTTAGTGAATAAAAAATTATGTCCAATGAAAATATTTAATGATGGAATTAAGCTGTGTCTTTAAAAATATAAACAAACAATCATGAATGTGAACTTTTTTTTTGAATAATCAGTGAGGAAAAAGCAAAGGACAGTAATCATGGATTTTATTACATTTGATTTTTATATAATCAATTTCTCTCTAGAACTTCCATTTTCTCCAAGCTCAGCATCAATAGATATAAAGCTATCAGCAATCTCTCTCTTTGTTACCACAAATGATCATGATTTTTAGTAGCATGACTTTGTTTTATAATGATTGGAAATCAAAATTTCCAATTCTATTTGAATGCTTGCTTTTAAAAATTATTCAGCAAACCTTGGGGCACCTGAGTGTCTCACTCAGTTAAGCATCCGACTCTTGGTTTTGGCTCAGGTCATGATCTCAGGGTTATGAGATTGAGCCCTGCCTTGGGGTCCACACTGGTGTGAAGCCTACTTAAGATTCTCTCTCTCCCTCTCCCTTGCCCTCCCCACCTTTCTCTCTCTCCCTAAGAAAAAAAATTAAAACAATTTAAAATATAAATAAATAAATAAATAATAAATTATTGCAACACTATAATGCCCCTGTTGGATTTTGTAAGTCTAAATACAGTGTGATTTAATGTTAATATTAGTTCATATATTACTCTCACTGGGTAATTCCTATGTACATTGGTACATCTGTAGCATTTTTAATTCTTGGATATAGATATTAGAATATTTTATATTTACAGCTAGAAATATGCCTTGGGCAAAAGTCAATGACAAGGGAACAATTATATTGAATAAAAGATTATTGAATTCTATTTCTCTGAGGCAGTGTTTGGGATATTTGACTTAATAAATAGTAGGAAATCAAGTGAATTATGTAAGTGAAAGCAAGTTTCTTTAGCATCTAATTCTTATAGTTCTTCTATGAAATCACATGCTTCTGTGCTTTTCTTCAATGTTAATGTGACTAGAAGGAATTAGCCCCATGTGACTGTAGTTCACAGCATGGTGTGCTATGGGAAATAATGCCAACCACATGACAAGTTAAATTAGTAATTAAAATTAGGCATATAACTCTCATGGTATGAATAAATATAGCTCCATTTTAATGGACAAGCATCACTGAAGATAGCACTGGGAATAGGTGAAAAGTTTATCTCACAATTTAAGACAGTCTTCACTGAGAACCTCAACAACAACTGAACAGACTTTGCCAGTGTGTGCGTGTGTGTGTGTGTGTGTGTGTGTGTGTGTGTGTGTGTGTGACTATGTGTGTCTTGATTTTCCTAGAGGACAGCAATAAAGGTAGTTACCTGATTATGCTAATTTATGAAACCAACAAGGAGAAATCCGTCACACAAATTAAGTCTTGCATTCAGAAAACTTTGTTACTATGTGTTCATTTACTAGCTAAGTGGCAACTGCTGTCACACCCCGTCCGGCATTTACAAGTTGAATTTGTGCCTCAGCAGAACCAACAATCATTACAGGATTAGCAACTTTGGCGTTTTACACAATAATCAAGCCCATGGAATATTAAATACCTGATTTCCACAACTGTCTTCTACCATCATGACACTGCCTTAAACAAAACCCACAGTAGATACCATATCATATAGGAGAGAGAGAGACAGAAAAAATATTAATAAAGTTCATTAATCTTTATCATTATGATTTTTCAAGGGATATATTCAGCCAACTCTTCAGATTCACTTCAGGTAAACCACAGATAATCTTCTTCAACACAGAAAAATATATATGCTGTTTATGATGTGGAACTCAAAAATATTAGAACTTTGTTTCTCTTGGGTATTTTCATTTAACAAACATTAACCAAAGGCTTATTGTAAGCCTTTATGTGGGTTTATAGAAACCCTAAAAAAAAATCAGTGAGAATATGTAAAAAGTGAACTGGTAGGAGGATTTGTTTATTTTGATATACCTATTACTGCACAGTATACACACATAGAAACATACATAGACACACCCTTCCCTATACACACATAAATATTGATACTTTACACTTTCTGTATTACTTTACTATTTAAAAAAATAATCCCCATTACTGTGTCATACGTCTGATCTTACAGTCTGGTTTTGCTCTCTTTCTGTAGTATTTGTTTTCTATTTCAAAAGAAGAGGTAGAATTTCTAGTCCCAGGTTAAACTCTTAATGGGATTGTAGCCTAACCTTGGGTACAACTGAAAGATAAGTACTAACAGAGAGACATATATAAAAAAGAAAGAAAACAACAGAAAAGGTTTCCTTTCTATATGCCATAGCAACATAGCTAAAATAATTTTCTTGTCAGCAGTAACTTGTTTAAAATACAATAAAAATAAAATCTAATGTATAACATTAACAGTATATAAAATATCTAGTAAGAAAATAATAAGTTGCCCATATGACAGAAGCTATAAAAGTTTATGAGGAACAGAAAAAAAATTGAAACATGACAGAATGCCATGATAAGTAATGTAGTAAATACATTAAAAGTATAAATGTGTAAATTTATTGCAATCTCAATAACAAAGGGATTTTTATTTACATTTTCCAAAATTAATGTGGTGGAATACATATGTGAGAAAAACCTCAAAGTCCATGATTAGTGAAAATGACGAAGTGTTTATTCAAATATTAAAATATATTCTATATGATGATAAACAAAATACAGGCATTGTACCATCAAGATACATAATTAGATTAATAAATTAACATAAAGTCTAGAATCAAGACCAAGTACATGTATAAATATAGGAAGTGAGGCATCTTTTTATAACATCTACATCATAAACTAATATTAAAAATATATCCCTGCCTCATTTTAGGGAGTACTAAAATGCCTGATGGATTTAAAATAACATAAAAATAAACTTTAAAAAAGTTCTAAAAGTTTAAACAAGTAGTTGAGGGGCACCTGCGTGGCTCAGTCGGTTAAGCGTCTGACTTTGGTTCAGGTCATGATCCCAGAGTCCTGGGATCGAGTCCCACGTTGGGCTCCCTGCTCAGCGGGGAGTCTGCTTCTCACTCTCCCTCTGTGTTCTTTCTCTCTCTTTCTTAAATAAATAAATAAATAAATCTTTAAAAAAATATGTTAAACAGGTAGTTGAGATATATACAGTATTAGTGAGAAGGGGGCACAAGAAGTAGAAAAAAATAAAAAACAGGTATGTGTTCTACATAAAAATGGATATACTTCTAAAATTACTAAACAAGTAAAATTTAAATGACAATAATTTGGAAAAAAGTGTTGTAAATTATGTCCTAAATAATTTATACCCATAATACATAACTCTTACAAATCAATACAAAACAGACACAGGCACTTCAAAAAAGGAGAAAAATAAAATGTTCAATAAGAATAAATCCTAGTATAAATCAAATAAAGGTACAGTTAAAACAATGACAGAACATTTATCCTATTAGTAAAGATTTACAGGGAATAAGAATAAGCATGCTAGTAAAGTGGGGAAATTGAATACCTTAAAATTACTGGTGAAGATAGAAATTATGGGAACTTTATAATTGTCAATATATTTAAAATATGTCTGTATTTTTATCTAATGATTACTATTGTAGAATGTGTCCTATTAGAAATACTGCTCAAGAGGTAAAATAAGCTAAATTTTAATATTAGTGCATAAGCATAACTGTAAAGGATCAATAGTCAAATCTATTATATAATTGTGTAAAGAAATAGTATGAAATTTTTAAAAGCTGGGCTGCTGTTATAAGAGAAATGGAGAGATTGTACAGTGAGCCCACATGTATAATGGATTCTCTCTATAATAAAGAATATATAATAAAAATATAATATAATAAATATAATATAATATAATATAATATAATAAAAATATAATAAAAAACAATGTGAAACAAAACGGGGATATGGATTTTATTTGTCTCTGCTTTCATTTACATTATGAATGGCCTCTGTGGCATAAAGCAATAGATGGTATGCAAAAGGATAAACATACCCACCATGAAAAACCAGTGACTCAGACTTAGAATGGCTACATACTTCATAGAAATCTAAACAGTACTTTATTAAAAATACTTATTAATAAAGATATAATAAACTTCTGGTTGCTACATTTACTAGGATATTTTCAGATTTTAATTTCCCACAATAGTTGACATGGTGAGAACATCCTACATCATAATATGGCTGCCCACCTTTCCAACACTCTGCATGTTTGACACTTGTATTAAATATTTTGACCTCTTTTGTCACATCTTAGTCTTCTTTGTTTCTATTTTTCATCCAAAATTTTTATTTTTTATTATATTTATTTATTTTTGTTTGTTTCAAGTTTTTATTTAAATTGCAGGTAGTTAACATATAGTATACTATTAGTTTTAGGAGTAGAATTTAGTGATTCACCACTTACACACAACAGCCAGTGGTCATCAACTCTACATCAAAAACCAATATTACACCGCATGTTAACTAATTGGAATTTAAATAAAAATTTGGAGAAAAAAAGAAACTAAAAATAAAACTTTTTTTTTTTTTTTTAGTGCAGCATCTAACTTGAGTTCCTCTCTGAACACATAAGTCTAACAGAAAATGAATTTTGATTTTTGGAGAAGTATCATTCCAGTGATTTATTTTCAAGGTTTGTGATAATTATCATCAGTAGGGGTCACAGAGATCTGAGAAAGTAGCAAGGAGAGAAAATAGGTTTGCACATTGAATGCTTAAAATGGATGCACCATGAAGACTACAACCCTTGAAAAATACTGGCTATAGTCTATTTTATTGCCAGCCTTGAAGAAGTCAAAGCAGGTGCTGTTTATCTTCTGCCAAATTCCACTTTCCTTTCCATGGCTTTTGCTGGTTGAGATAAGAGAACAGACTGGAGTGGGGGAGGGGAGAGAAGACAGTCTCCACTGGACCAAGGACTGTGCCATGTAAAGAAATAGAGTAAAAAACAAAGCAGTACGAGTGCCTAATATTCTGCTTTGCTAATAACATGTGCCAGATGTAATGGTTTATTGGTTATTAACTACCAAATAAAATTATTCCCAAATGGCGATATGTGTCATTTATATTGTGAAATTATATAATAAAATAAGTACTCAAGGAATAAGAGTAATCAGCTGGAGAATTACTTGTAGGACCTATTGAAGGGCAGTCAAATTTTGAAATAACATAAAATGGAAGGGGAAAGATCAGCACAAAATATTGCTTTCTCACCAATATTTTGGGACATTCTGATCAATTTTATTTATGTATTCTTCTAGTACCTATTACAGATAAAATGAGCCATAAAAATATTAAGCGATCCCTTTACATTTTGGGTTTAATATTCAACATCTTTTTAAACTTATCAGCCATTACAATAAAATAAGTGATTCATGAACATTTGAACAAGTAAAAATCAGAGTCAGCATTCTGAAGAGTGGTTATATTCCTAGACATGATAATACAGTCAAATAAGGAGAAAAAATTTTGTTCACCATATCTGCATGAACAGTTCTTTAGCATATTCAGTATTGAGGGATTGAAAAGCAAAGTCATGTAGACTTGATTAGATTCATTGTCAAAGCATCTTGGAGTTATCTTTTACTTACAAATCATTACTTCAGGATAAACGTGGGATAAGATTTCTGTCACCCATACTCTAGCAGAATTTCATCAGGCAACTGGGTTACCAAATAGGATATGCATATATATTTCATGACAATTAATGGAGTAATCAATTATAACATAAGCAGAGTCTTTATATAGGTTTTATTAAAGGAACACAACTTTGTTAGAAAATAAAAATGTGCTGGGTTCATTGGGATATTTATACAGATGTAGTCAAAGAATATAACAATTTTTTATTTCCTAAGTGAAGAGTTTCATCTGGAACACATTAAAGAAGTGCCCAGAAACTTAGTAGTGGTATGGTAAATGTAAGGATCTAAAAATTTTCACTAGAAAAAAAAGTCTGTAAAACTAACATTGTTGAATCTATTTAGGAAGTAAAATAAATTGAGACACAAAACGTTTAACTCTTTCATTTCAAAGAACTTTTCTATAAATGTGACTAGGATTACTGAAACAGTGTCTCACGCTAAGTGGTACATATACATTTTCCTGACAAAGTTACAACTTGTGTTTGTTTGTTTGTTTATTTTTTTATTATTATGTTATGTTAATCACCATACATTACATCATTAGTTTTTGATGCAGTGTTCCAAGATTCATTGTTTGCGTATAACCCCCAGTGCTCCATTCAGTACATGCCCTCTTTAATACCCACCACCAGGCTAACCCATCCCCCTACCCCCCTCCCTTCTAGAACCCTCAGTTTGTTTCTCAGAGTCCATAGTCTCTCATGGTTCGTCTCCCCCTCCGATTTCCCCCTCTTCATTCTTTCCTTCTCGCTATCTTCTTCTTCCTCTTCTTTTTTTTTTAACATATAATGTATTATTTGTTTCAGAGATACACGTCTGTGATTCAACAGTCTTGCACAATTCACAGCGCTCACCATAGCACATACCCTCCCCAATGTCTATCACCCAGCCACCGCATCCCTCCCACCCCCCACCACTTCAGCAACCCTCAGTTTGTTTCCTGAGATTAAGAATTCCTCATATCGGTGAGGTCATTTGATACATGTCTTCCTCTGATTTTAATACTGTGCAAAGCACTCTTCTAAACAATGGAAACTCAAAGATTAATAAAATCTAATTCTTGTTCTTACAGAGCAAAAGTAGAGTTAAATCCACATATTGTCACATTACTGTATCTAACTTGGAAATATGCTCATACATATGTAAGTTATAAAAGGGAAAACTATTCCTTCCCTATTTTATGAATAAAAGAATCTATAACTGTACGATCTTAATTACATTAAAATGCTTACTTATGTAAATACACACATGGGACCTAGAAGTCAAACTGTAAACTGCTTGTGATTGTGGATGACTTTGTTCTTTGCTTCTTGTGTTTTTCAGTTTCCTTTTATGCACATGTTAACTTTAAAAAAAATTTTTTTAATAAAAAAAGAATCTATAAATATCAATTTTATGCCTGAGCATTTCTGAAGAAGCTCAATAATGTGGAGAGAAAGTACACATCAGTACTGCTTTTTATATTCTTGCAGATGTAGTAAAACCAACAGAAGCTTTAACAGCAGAGGAGTATCAATAGGTGACCAGTGGAGTACATACTCTATGACGGGAATTAGTGGGAATTGCTGTTCTTGAGAAATGGCAGGAAAAATAGAGAAGACTTTGAAGTCCATCTACACAAGATTGCTTTATGTTTTATTCTGATTCTATGTTTTATAAGAAAGATAGTGAGGTGGCTAGAGAGACATGTGATAGATTTGTTTTGGGCAGAATTTATTTCTAAATGCAGTGCCCCATCATTATATATTTATTATTACTTTCTTCTCATTCTGAATTTCTAAGTGTAGTCAGTTTTTTCTTATATTATTCAGAGCAATGGAGGGGAGGATTTGCATAGACACAGCGCATTCAAGAAATGTAAGCTTTTTTTATACTTAGCTATAGTGTGATTTTGTTCTAGGCCTAAGATGAAAGTTTCTTAATTTTATTTAGCTTAGACATCATATTCAAATTATTTGACATTCATTGAAAACACATAAATCATCTATGGTAGCCATGAAGCCTCATGGGAGGCAGAGAAAACCAGTTGTTGATATTTTATAGTTTGTTACATATTGATTTTTAAAGCAGAAAATAGAGCATTCTCTTTATTTTTTTTTTAACATATAATGTATTATTTGTTTGAGAGGTGCAGGTCTGTGATTCAACAGTCTCACACAATTCACGGTGCTCACCATAGCACATACCCTCCCCAATGCATTCTCTTTAACCATTAATATGAGCACACATTCTATTTGTGTGCCAGTTGCAAAAATATTGATCACATTAACAGTATTTTGTAGGATATAAAATTTTAAAAAATAGAGTTTTATATTGACTTTCATACCTAACCAACCTAAATTACCAGCAGCAGGTAACAATAAATGATGCTATCTCAGTAACAAATATGAAATTGTCAGAAACTATGAGAACAATTTATATACATGTATGACAGATATATTTTAAATAGCATTAAATATAAACCAAATAATAAAATTATGATCAAATATGGCCTCAACCATATAAATATCTCTGTCGTACATATGGACAAACCACAAAGTTATTGGTTTAAATAACAGTTTATTACTTACAATTTTATAAGTAAGAAGTCTAACAGAGGGCTCACAGGGCAGAAATCACAGTCAAAGGGATACATTCCCTTCTGAAGGCACTAGGTCAGACTCCATTTTCTTTCCTTTTCCAAATTTTAGAGGCCTTCCACATCGCTTGGCTCTTCCTCCATCTTGAAAGCCAACAGTGTTATATTTCTCTGATTTTCTTTCCATGTCACATCTTTCTCTGATCACAACCTGGAAAGTTCCTCTATTTTTTTTTTTTTAAGTTGGTTAACATACAGTACAATATTTGTTTCTGGAGTAGAATTCAGTGATTCATCACTTACATATAACACCCAGTGCTCATCACAACTGCCCTCTTTAATACCCATCCCTCCATTAAACCTCAGTTTGTTCTCTATAGTTAAGAGTCTCATGGTTTGTTTCCCTCTGTCCTTCTTTTCTCCCATTCCCATATATTCAACTGTTTTCTTTCTTAAATTCCACATATGATGAGTAAGATAATATGGTATTTGTCTTTCTCTGACTGACTTATTTCACTTAGCATAATACACTCTAGCTCCATTCACATCATTGCAAATGTCAAGATGTCATTCTTTTTGATGGCTGAGTAATATACCAATATATATATATACACATACATATATATATATACACATACATATAATATCATCTTACCTCTCTGGCTATTGTTAATAATGCTGCTATAAACATTGGGGTGCATGTATCCCTTCAAATCTGTATATTTGTATCCTTTGTATACAAAGGATATTTGTATCCAGTACTAGATAAATACCTAGTACTGCAATTGCTGAGTCATAGGATATTTCTATTTTCAACTTTTTGAGGAACCTCCATACTGTTTTCCAGAGTGGCTGCAATAGTTTGCATTCCCACCAACATTGCAAGAGTGTTCCCCTTTCTCTGCATCCTCACCAACATCTGTTGTTTCTTGTCTTTCTAATTTTTGCCATTCTGACAGGTATGAGGTGATATCTCATCATAGTTTTGATTTGCATTTCCCTGATGATGAGTGATGTTGAGCATCTTTTCATGTCTCTGTTAGCCATCTGTATTTGGAAAAATGTCTATTCATGTCTTCTGCCCATTTCTTAACTGGATTATTTGTTTTTTGGGTGTTGAGTTTAGTAAGTTCTTTCTAGATTTTGGATGCCAATCTTCTATCAGATATGTTGTTTGCAAATGTCTTCATCCATTCTGAAGGCTGTCTTTTAGTTTTGTTGATTGTTTCCTTCTCTCTGCAGAAGCTTTTTATATTGATGAAGTCTCAGTAGTTCATTTTTGCTTTTGTTTTCCTTACCTCTGGCAATGTGTCAAGTAAGAAGTTGCTACAGTCAAGGTCAAAGAGGTTTCTTCTTGTGTTCTCCTGTAGGATTTTGATGGTTTCTTGTCTCACATTGAGGTCTTTCATCCATTTTGAATTTATATTTGTGTATGGTGTAAGAAAGTGGTCCAGTTTCATTATTCTGCATGTTTCTGTCCAGTTTTCCAAACACTTGTTGAAGAGACTGTCTTTTTTCCATTGGGCATTCTTTCCTGCTTTGTTGAAGATTAGTTGACCATTTAGTTGTGGATCCATTTCTGGGTTCTCTATTCTGTTCCATTGATCAATGTGTCTGTTTTTGTGCCAGTACCATACTGTCTTGATCACTACAGCTTTGTAATATAGATTGAAATCTGGAATCCTGATGCATCCAGCTTTTCTTTTCTTTTTCAGGATTGCTTTGGCTATTTGCAGTCTTTTGTGGTTCCATGCAAATTTTAGGATTGTTTGTTCTAGCTCTGTGAAAAATGCTGGTGGTATTTTTTTTTTCATTACATGTGTAGATTGCTTTGGGTAGTGTAGACACTTTAACAATGTTTGTTCTTCCAGTACATGAGCATGAAATGCTTTTCCATTTCTTTGTGTTCTCTTCAATTACTTTCGTAAGTGTTCTCTATAGGTTTCAGAGTACAGATCCTTTACCTCTCTGGTTAGGTTTATTCCTAAGTATCTTATTGTTTTTGATGCAAAGGTCCTCTATTTTTAACAACTCATGTGATTAAATTGGGTCCACAAAGATAATCCAGAAGAGTCTCCCCATCTCAAGGTCAGTAAACTTAATTACATCGTCAAAGTACCTCTTGCCATGTAAGGTAACATATTTATATTTCGCAAGGACTAGGGTGTGGGCATCTTTGAGGAGAGCATTATTCTGCCTCCCCCTGGAGACAATACAGAAGAATTGGAATAATGGCTCAGATTTGGAGAACTAGGCACATTCATCTTAAAAAAAAAAAAAAAAAGATTTTATTTATTCATTTGAGACACAGAGATACAGAAAGAGAGAGAGAGAGAGAGAACATGAGCAGGGGGAGAGTCAGAGGGAGAGAGAGAAGCAGGCCCCCTGCTGAGCCAAGAGCCCAATGTGGGGCTCCATCCCAGGACCCTGGGACCATGACCTGAGCCGAAGGCAGACGCCCAACTATCTGAGCCATCCAGGCACCCCTAGTCACATTCATCTTGATCTGAAATGTAGCCACCTACCAGAGAAGGAACTGGAGTAAGCACAGAAGACTCCTTTGCACTTCTGAGAACAAATAATAGAGTTTACTGTATTTTAACAAGCATGTTTTTGAATAAGTCTTCAAATATAGTAGCTATCATTTTTTTACTTATTTGTTTTCAAATGATCTG